>NC_059210.1:2336012-2660659 GCF_020615455.1 Coregonus clupeaformis | reverse complement strand
GCCTGATTCCACACCACACCCATACACAGCACCGTGACAGAAATGTGCAGTTTTGTCACACAACACAATGCCACAGATGTCTCAAGTTCTGAGGGAGCTTGCAATTGGCATGTTGACTGCAGGAATGTCCACCAGAGCTGTTGCCAGAGAATTGAATGTTAATTTCTCTACCATAAGCCTCCTCCAATGTCATTTTAGAGAATTTGGCAGTATGTCAAACCGGCCTCACAACCGCAGACCACGTGTAACCACGCCAGCCCAGGACCTCTACATCCGACTTCTTCACCTGCGGGATCGTCTGAGACCAGCCACCCGGACAGCTGATGAAACTGTGGATTTGCACTACCAAAGAATTTCTGCACAAACTGTCAGAAACCGTCTTAGGGAAGCTCATCTGCGTGCTTGTCGTCCTCACCTGGGTCTTGACTTGACTGCAGTTTTGCGTCGTATCCGACCTCAGTGGGGAAATGCTCACCTTCGATGGCCACTGGCATGCTGTAGAAGTGTGCGATTCACGTATGTTTCAACTGCACTGGGTAGATGCCGTTGTGTGGGCGAGCGGTTTGCTGATGTCAATGTTGTGAACAGAGTGCCATAAGGTGGGGTTATGGTATGGGCAGGCATAAGCTATGGACAATGAACACAATTGCATTTTATCTATGGCAATTTGAATGCACAGAGATACCGTGACGAGATCCTGAGGCCCATTGTTGTGCCATTCATCCGCCACCATCATCTCATGTTTCAGCATGATAATGGACGACCCCATGTCGCAAGGATCTGTACACAATTCCTGGAAACTGAAAATGTCCCAGGTCTTCCATGGCACCCATTGAGCATGTTTGGAATTCTCTGTATCGACGTGTACGACAGCGTGTTCCATTTCCAGCCAATATCCAGCAACTTCGCACAGCCATTGAAGAGGAGTGGGACAACATTCCACAGGCCACAATCAACAGCCTGATCAACTCTATGCGAAGGAAATGTGTCGTGCTGCATGAGGCAAATGGTGGTCACACCAGATACGCCCCTACTTTTTTTTTTAAGGTATCTGTGACCAACAGATGCATATCTGTATTCCCAGTCATGTGAAATCCATAGATGAATTCATTTCAATGGACTGATTTCCTTATATGAACTGTAACTCTGTAAAATCTTTGAAATTGTTGCATGTTGCGTTTATATTTTTGTTCAGTGATTCATAAGATGTTTTATTTCACAAAAACTGTTGTACACTCCTGCAGTCTGATAAATATTTGAAAGGAGAACAAATTGACACTTCCTGTCCCTGCTCAGTTCAATAAACAAGAAGCTGTTCTCAAGAGCATATGACCAAATAGATACACAAATAATCGGTCCGATTTGGGTATTCCTGCAGAGTACAACACCCATAAGATATTCATACATTCTAAAATGAATAAACAACCCTGCAACCAGGGACCCACTAATTAATATATATTTTGAATTCCTGTAGTGTGACAAGGTGGAAATCTACCTGATTGTCATTCAGAATTGGGGTTCTGGCAGAATGTCAATACCAATTGATTTATCCAGAGGTGCATGTCAGACAGTGTATGTCAGGGAGGCTGCTCTAGGTTTTTTTACCTACATTTATTTGTTGAGCTTGTGCCCAAGGAGCATCTCTCTCTCTCTGTGCATGTGTTCACGTCTGCCGGGCCGAGGCTGGCTGTACTCTGTGCAGCCTCCATTTCAAGATGACTGTTATGATAGAAGAGGACCTGGAAGCCTATTTAGTTGGTATAAAGCAGCAACAGTTGAGGCAGTAGATCAGGTGCAACAATAGGTGGTATTTATTTACAGTGCAGGTGATGTAGAAGACTGGATCCAGAGTTGTATTTAGAAAAATCAGACAAACTATAAAAATGACGTTGTTGACAAAAATGTTGAGCAAAACAACAAACTTACTTGGCCAAAATAGCAATACTCTACTCGAGCACAAAGCCAAAACACCTAATAACGGACTGAGCGTCAATATACAAACTCACACAGCTGAGTCTATAAACTTGTCTATAAACTTGACAAACAGCTCTCCCGTGGCCTCGAATGAGCAGAACGGGCAAGAGCTGCACGAACCTGGCATAAACCCATTCACAACTTGAAACAGGTAAATTCTCAACAAACAGCGGTAATTCACTTTAAAGGCAATACTATTGCACACGTCACATTACACTGGCCAATACTTAACACGTTTATCAAAACAAAGACATAATTCCCATAAATGTTAGTGTTTTTGATGGACATTAAAAACACCCCCAAAACGGGAGAAATCAAATAATGAAAGGCATTCAACTTTTGCATAAGCCAGGAACTTTATGGGGCGTGCTCATCTACAGCCAGTTCACAGCGGTGGTGACTGGTGAGTAGAAACAGGTTGGCGTTTACCAAGAGAAATAAACAAAGCTAAACATTTCTAAATAAATTATAGGCCTACGGTTACCAGACTCTGCTGTTTGTAATTTAAACATGTTACAATACACAATAGAGTACCAAAGTATGAGTCATAATACCCATAAAACCTAGCGGTCAAGGAGGGAAATGGTTCCAATTGTTTTTCCATCATTCATTTTTCCCATAGGGGATTTTAGAAAACGAAGGGTCCATATACTAGCGAACATTAGAAAAAGTGTTAAGTTTAAACTTTTTTTCTGTATCAGCCAATTGGGCTCCCCATCTCAGTGCTTTGAGGCGTCACTACAGACCCCCTGGTTAGATTCCAGGCTGTATCACAACCGGCCGTGATTGGGAGTGCCATAGGGCGGCGCACAATTGGCCCAGCGTCGTCCGGGTTTGGCATAAATAAGAATTTGTTCTTAACTGACTTGCCTAGTTAAATAAAGGTAAAATAAATAATAAATACAATTAAAATCGTTGACGTAGTTGCATGTGATCAAATGCTACGTTCTAGATGTTCCCATTAGATAACCTGGCACATTTAGCCCTATGCTAACCTGCACAGCTGGACGTGATTATATCAGGTAACAAATTCTGTATCAGCCAATTATTTTTGTTGATGTAGTTGGACATGATCCAACGCTTGTTCATTAAAGCATCCTTAACAGAGGTCGTCACTAGTTAACACAGCCACAAAGTCATAATTATGGCTAAACCCAGCACAATTCTACAATATCAGTTTATTTATTTTAAACCTAACCTTAACCCTAACCTTAACCACACTACTAACCTTATGCCTAACCTTAAATTTAAAAACACATTTTTGTAGCCAATTTTGGCTTTGTGGCTGTGGAATTTGACCTTGTGTCTGTGCTATCTAGTGGAAACCCTTAACAGAAGTAAAACGGCACGTCCTGATAATCAAACCAACTAGATCAGTGGTTCTCAACTGATTTTACCTCGTGACCCAAATTGAACCAGGTTGTCTCAGTTACGATCCAATATTAGCATCGCACATTTTTTGTTGTTGCCAAAATGCAATCTGGAAAACTGTTTAATGCTATAGTGATAGTAAATGTACCAATTATATGACAAGGGAACAACAGTCCCACCTTTTTCATTGTAAACAATTAAATTTTGCCCATATTCTTGATGAGGAACGCTAAGCTCACTGGTTTGAGACCACAAAATCAACCAAATCCGCCTAATAGCGCTGCTAATAACTCAAATTGATAATACTGTGATTGAAGATTATTTTTTTCAGAGGTTAAATTATTGAAAAAAATATAGGTTCATTATCTTTTCTAAACACTTTCTACCTGGTTTTAGTCGTTTAAGTTCAGACTGGAATTTTTTCATTAAAAAATTAAATAAAATATAATAATATATATTTTTATTTTTAATTTTTTACTCAGACACTTGTGACTCATTTAGGAGAATCACTGAACTAGATCACGTTTGTTTGACTGACTGTTCAAATAGCTCACAGTGTAGATCACCTATCTGCTCATAGTTGTTGCATCCCACTTTAGTTTTTTCCCCCCCTTTGAAATGTAGAATTACATTTATTGTGTTAGTGTGTTGAGAAGGATAGTGCAGCTAACATATTGAAAATGAAGATTAAGAATACATTTAAGGAGGAGCTGCAAAGATGCGTTGGGACACACACCTTCCACGTTGTGCATTATTTTCCATAGCCCCTTGTTGATTATCCCTTACATATATTGCATAGACGTATAGGCCTACACTTACCTGTACATGTACAACATTGCATTTGCTTTGTTATAAACGGGTAGTTTGGACACTGGATGCTCATTGGCTAAAACAGCATTCAGACGTTGTCACGATCGTTAGAGTGAGTGGACCAAGGCGCAGCATGATGAACGAACATACTTTATTTAAAGAGAGTAAACACTCGAACAAAACAATAAACGATACCGTGACGTCCAAAAGTACAAACCAAAAGGAACAAACCAACTGGAACAAGATCCCACAACTATTGTGGGAAAACAGCCTCTATAAATATGGCTCCCAATCAGAGACAACCAGCAACAGCTGACACTCGTTGCCTCTGATTGGGAACCACTCGGGCCAACACAGAAATACAATACATAGAATATACACACCCTGGCTCAACATATAGAGTCCCAGAGCCAGGGTGTGACAGTACCCTCTAAAGGCGCCGGACTGCGACCGCGCCTAAACATAAACAAACCAGGGGAGGGCTAGGTGGGCATTCCTCCTCGGAGGCGGTTCCGGCCCGGGCTCGCCCACCACCCTCCAATAATCCCCGTAGCGCCCCTGGTCCGGTCTGGCCCCGCTGGCTGGAGCTGGACTGGACATCGTAGGAGCGGATTGCTTAAGCTCCGGTGTGGAGCAGCTGACCGGTACCTGACCAGGCACCGGTGACCCAGGCATGGGTTGTGCCGGACTGACGACGCGCACCCCTGGCTTGGTGCGTGGAGCAGGAACGGGCCGGACCAGGCTGACGATGCGCACCCCTGGCTTGGTGCGTGGAGCAGCAACGGGCCGGACCGGGCTGACGATGCGCACCCCTGGCTTGGTGCGTGGAGCAGGAACGGGCCGGACCGGGCTGACGACTCACACCCCTGGCTTGGTGCGTGGAGCAGGAACGGGCCGGACCGGGCTGACGACTCGCACCCCTGGCTTGGTGCGTGGAGCAGGAACGGGCCGGACCGGGCTGACGACGCCGCACCCCTGGCTTGGTGCGTGGAGCAGGAACGGGCCGGACCGGGCTGACGACGCGCACCCCTGGCTTGGTGCGTGGAGCAGGAACGGGCTGGACCGGGTGACGACGCCGCACCCCTGGCTTGGTGCGTGGAGCAGGAACGGGCCGGACCGGGCTGACGACGCGCACCCCTGGCTTGGGTGCGTGGAGCAGGAACGGGCCGGACCGGGCTGACGACTCGCACCCCTGGCTTGGTGCGTGGAGCAGGAACGGGCCGGACCGGCTGACGACTCGCACCCCTGGCTTGGTGCGTGGAGCAGGAACGGGCCGGACCGGGCTGACGACTCGCACTCCCTGGCTTGGTGCGTGGAGCAGGAACGGGCCGGACCGGGCTGACGATGCGCACCCCTGGCTTGGTGCGAGTGGTAGGAACAGGCCGGGCCGGGCTGGCGACGCACACCGTAGGCTTGGTGCGAGGAGCAGGAACAGGCCGGGCCGGGCTGGCGACGCACACCGTAGGCTTGGTGCGAAGGGCAGGAACAGGCCGGGCCGGGCTGGCGACGCACACCGTAGGCTTGGTGCGAGTGGCAGGAACAGGCCGGGCCGGGCTGGCGACGCGCACCATAGGCTTGGTGCGAGGAGCAGGAACAGGCCGGGCCGGGCTGTGGAGACGGATAGGAGGCCTGGAGTGAAGAGCTGCCACAACCCGTCCTGGCTGAATGCCTACCTTCACACACTCTGTGTGAGGCATCAGCACAGGACGTACAGGGCTGTGTACCCGTACTGGCATAACAGCACGTGACACTGGCGCAGGATATCCGGGACCGAGGAGAGGCACTGGAGACCACGAGCGCTGAGCCGGCACACTCCGTCCTGGCTGCATGCCCACCTTCGCACGACACGTGCGGGGTGCTCGCACAGGACGTACCGGACTATGCCGGACCACTCGTGGCACAGTACGCAGCTCCGCATACCGCGGAACCTGCCCAGTCTCATGCTGCCATGCCTGAGTACGGGAGTTGGCTCTGCTCTCCATCCAGGCTCCGCCAACCTGCCTTCTGGCCCCCAAACCCGGTGGCCTCCTCTCCTAATCTCCCAATTCGCCCTGTGGCAGCCTCCTGCTGCCCAGTCGCCCATGCCGTGTGCCCCCCCCTAAAAAATTTCTGGGGTTGCCTCTCGTTCGTCCGACGACGACACTGTTGACGCCGTTGCTCCTCTCTCGCCAGGGCCTTAATCTTAGCCCATGGCCCTTTGCCCCCGAGCATGTCCTCCCAGGACCACGATTTGCCCACCTGGGCCATCGCCAACCTCTCCAGCTCCTTTCCCGGCGCTTCCTCCCATGTCCAGGCCGCCTGCTCCTGGACACGCTACTTGGTCCTGGTATGGTGGGATCTTCTGTCAAGATCGTTAGAGTGAGTGGACAAAGGCGCAGCGTGATGAACGAACATACTTTATTTAAAGAGAGTAAACACTCGAACAAAACAATAAACGATACCGTGACGTCCAAAAGTACAAACCAAAAGGAACAAACCAACTGGAACAAGATCCCACAACTATTGTGGGAAAACAGCCTCTATAAATATGGCTCCCAATCAGAGACAACCAGCAACAGCTGACACTCGTTGCCTCTGATTGGGAACCACTCGGGCCAACACAGAAATACAATACATAGAATATACACACCCTGGCTCAACATATAGAGTCCCAGAGCCAGGGTGTGACAGACGTGTGTATGTGAGACTGTATTCCATGACTATGACGTTTAACCTTTTCACCATGATATCATTGCGCCTTTTCACTTTGATAAAATGGCTACATCAACAATAGCTTGACATGCCCATCTAGAAAATAAGTGTTTCGGGTGAAATCCGTGGTATATGAGACAATATACCACCAGTATGACACAAAACTACTTGTTTACTGTTCTAATTACCTTGTCAACCTGTTTATAATAGCAATAAGTCACATTGGCGGTTTGTGGAATATGGCCAATATACCACAGCTACGGGCTGTATCCAGGCACTCCGCGTTGTGTCATGTTTAAAAACAACCCTTAAACGTGGTAAATTGGCCATATACACTACTCCAGGGCTGCCCAACCCTCTTCCTGGAGATCTACCGTCCTGTGGGTTTTCAGTCCAACCCTAATTTAACACACCTGATTCCACTTATTAGCTGCTCAACAAGTCCTTAACTAGCTGAATCAGATATGCTAAATTAGGGTTCCCACATATGCTTAGCACTTGTTGGCTGCTTTTCCTTCACTCTGCGGTCCAACTCATCCCAAACCATCTCAATTGAGTTGAGGTCGGGGGATTAGGAGGCCAGGTCATCTGATGCAGCACTCCATCACTCTCCTTCTTGGTCACATAGCCCTTACACAGCTTGGTGGAACCAGATGGAACGGCGTATCGCTGCAGAATGCTGTGGTAGCCATGCTGGTTAAGTGTGCCTTGAATTCTAAATAAATCACAGACAGTGTCACCAGCAAAGCACCCCCACACCATAACACCTCTTCCTCCATGCTTTACGGTGGGAACTACACATGCAGAGATCATCCGTTCACCCACACCGCGTCTCACAAAGACACGGCGGTTGGAACCAAAATTCTCAAATTTGGACTCCAAACCAAAGGACAAATTTCCACCGGTCTAATGTCCATTTTCGTGTTTCTTGGCCCAAGCAGGTCTCTTCTTCATATTGGTGTACTTTAGTAGTGGTTTCTTTGCAGCAATTCGACCATGAAGGCCTGATTCACACAGTCCCCTCTGAACAGTTGATGTTGAGATGTGTCTGTGACTTGAACTCTGTGAAGCATTTATTTGGGCTGCAATTTCTGAGTCTGGTAACTCTATTGAACTTATCCTCTGCAGCAGAGATAACTCTGGATCTTCCATTCCTGTGGTGGTCCTCATGAGTGCCAGTTTCATCATAGCGCTTGATGGTTTTTGCGACTGCACTTGAATAAACTTTCAAAGTTTTGACTGACATTCATGTCTTAAAGTAATGATGGACTGTCGTTTCTCTTTGCTTATTTGAGCTGTTCTTGCCATAATATGGACTTGGTCTTTTACAAATAGGACTATCTTCTGTATGCCCCCCATTCCTTGTCACAACACAACTGATTGGCTCAAACGCATTTAGAAGGAAGGAAATTCCACAAATTATATTTTAAGAAGGCACACCTGTTTATTGAAATGCATTCCAGGTGACTACCTCATGAAGCTGGTTGAGAGAATGCCAAGAGTGTGCAAAGCTGTCATCAAGGCAAAGGGTGGCTATTTGAAGAATCTCAAATATAAAATATATTTTGACTTGTATAACACTTTTCTGGTTACTACATGTATATGTTATTTCATAGTTTTGATGTCTTCACTATTATTCTACGATGTAAAAAATAGTAAAAATCAAGAAAAATCCTTGAATGAGTAGGTGTGTCCAAACTTTTGAACGGTAGTGTATGTTGATTTGTTGAGCTTGTGCCTGAGGAGTTTGTGTGTGTCTGTCTGTGTGTGGTGTGTGTGTGTGTGTGTGTATGTCTGTGGTGTGTGTGTGTTTACACATGTATATGTGTGTGTGAATTTACATGTGGGTGTGTGTGGGTGTGTTTGACAGGGTAAGACTCATCCTACTGTCAAGCCATTGTGAAGGTACATTGGCTGTATGGTTCACAAGGTGAACCTGTTATCCTACACTTGCTGTTTTAAAAGAGAAATGATGTTACATACGTTACTTTCTTTCAGATGTCCCTTCAGTTGTCCATTTCCTGAAGCGGCAAGGCAATAATCAGGTTAGTGCTCAACATCAACTACTACAGTATAGTGGATAAAACTATATTGATGTCATGTCCTGTGTATTAGAATAGTCTTTCACTGTGGTTGCACTATAGGCACTCTGATCCATTGGCTAATGGTAAAGCATTCAGATGGATATGAGTGTGCCTTGAAACATTGGACATATAGAGTGGTGATATGAGGAGGAGTCTACTGTGACAGTTGTAGCTGATTTCGGGATTGTCTACCGATTTGCTCTCCCGATTTGCTCTCCATGTAAGTCATCTGATTTTTTCGTTTCAGTCTCTGAATTGTTCAATCAAACTTATCGCCGCTAGTGAACGACAACACCCTGTCGTTCTCCGCTAACATCAAGGCGGTGACCCGATCCTGTAGGTTCATGCTCTACAACATTCGGAGAGTACGACCCTGCCTTACACAGGAAGCGGCACAGGTCCTAATCCAGGCACTTGTCATCTCCCGTCTGGATTACTGCAACTCGCTGTTGGCTGGGCTCCCTGCCTGTGCCATTAAACCCCTACAACTCATCCAGAATGCCGCAGCCCGTCTGGTGTTCAACCTTCCCAAGTTCTCTCACGTCACCCCGCTCCTCCGCACACTCCACTGGCTTCTAGTTGAAGCTCGCATCTGCTACAAGACCATGGTGCATGCCTATGGAGCTGTGAGGGGAACGGCACCTCTGTACCTTCAGGCTCTGATCAGTCCCTACACCCAAACGAGGGCACTGCGTTCATCCACCTTTGGCCTGCTGGCTCCCCTAACTCTGCGGAAGCATAGTTCCCGCTCAGCCCAGTCAAAACTGTTCGCTGCTCTGGCACCCCAATGGTGGAACAAGCTCCCTCACGACGCCAGGACAGCGGAATCACTCACCACCTTCCGGAGACATTTGAAACCCCACCTCTTTAAGGAATACCTGTGATAGGATAAAATAATCCTTCTACCCCCCATTCTCCCCCCCCCCAAAAAAAAAACAAAATAAAAAATATATAAAAAAAATACTAATAAAATGAACAATAAAAAATTACATTGTAAAGTGGTTATCCCACTGGCTATAAGGTGAATGCACCTATTTGTAAGTCGCTCTGGATAAGAGCGTCTGCTAAATGACGTAAATGTAAATGTAAATGTAGTGCCTGATATCAGGGCATAAAACTACAATCTGTCTCTTAAATTAGCCTAGTGCGCCTAGCTGGCGCACATGTGCACTAGGCCCAAACTAATTTTCCCCAGTTTTCTCTGGCTAAACTAGCTGGCTAGTTGAACTATGCTAGTTTTCGTCCTCATTGACAAACTTCATAAATACCCCACCCTCAACTTCAAAACTCCTTGCTAGTTATACAATCATGTAACTAAGAAATTTGCTGAAAAGAAACTTGAAAATGATGTATTATTGTATTGTTCTGTTGAATAGTCATAACTGGTATGAGATATCTGTCGTAAGATGACGTGGCGAAGGATATCATTGCTACTTAACGTGAATTCAAGTTCAGTTTTGAGATCCACCTGCGTCATTGGCGTAGGGTTAGCTGGACGTTTCTGACTGGTCTTGGAAATGTGACAATGGGCAGCTTCTCACTGCTTGGCTCGATGGGATATGTAGTGATTTTGCTAACACAGCCAGATATGTACACAGTCTTGTACCCTTAACCTCTTTTCAACTGACTATCGTAGTTGTTGATTAAATCAGACTTCATATAAATGAGGTTAGTTGTATAATATAATGAATAATCCAGAAATGTCATAAATTAATTGACACGAGAAAACTTGAGAAAATAGCAACTCTACAGATCTCAATGGCTACAATTAATTGCTAAATTACTTCCGGACACTAAGGGTCCGTGGAGCTCCTCCTCTTCACCACTCATGAGTCTCCTGAGTGGCGCAGTGGTCTAAGGCACTGCATCGCAGAGCTAACTGTGCCACTAGAGATCCTGGTTCGAATCCAGGCTCTGTCGCAGCCGGCCACGACCGGGAGACTCATGGGCGGCGCACAATTGGCCCAGCGTCGTCCAGGGTAGGGGAGGGAATGGCCGGCAGGGATGTAGCTCAGTTGATAGAGCATGGCGTTTGCAACGGCAGGGTTGTGGGTTCAATTCCCATGGGGGGCCAGTATAAAAATAAAGAAAATGTATTCACTAACTGTAAGTCGCTCTGGATAAGAGCGTCTGCTAAATGACTAAAATGTAATGTCAAATACCGTTGTCGGAGGCTTACCAATTGGCTGCTTGAAACTACATAGCTTGCCTTGCATGCAGCACTTATGCCCTATGTTGCCAATATTTGTAAATAGCCCCTGATAGGCAGTGGATGCGCTAGGGAAGTGCATCATAATTGCAGGTGAATAATGCATTACTTTGGAAGCATTAATCATGCTCTCGTTATTCCGGAGGACTATAATTGCATGCTTAAACTACTTGAGTTTTCCCAGCTCATTTCAATGTCTCACACAGATGATTGCACAACTCAGGGTAAATACACTCTCACAATAATGGGAATAAAACACGAAAGCGCGATATGTCAACTGATGTCTGTTGACATCACTACCATTATTCTATTTTGATGACAAAGTGATTATCACTAGCATGTAAATGCTTACTGAATTAAGATGGCATTGTCATTTAAACGTAAGTGCATACTCGATTTAGACATATTTGTCATTCAAACTTGCTTACTAGACTCAGATTTAATTGAGATTCAAAGGAAGATGCTTTGTGGATGTGAATGTACAGTGATTATACAGAGTGAGTGTGCAGAGACAGAGTGACCCACAAGGCTGGGAGCTGCTGTATCTACAGGTCTGTAATATTGCAGGAGCATAATTACACGCCTGGTGCACTTTAATGCGTTTCTGCCTGACATGAACCAGCTGCCCATTACACAGTCCAAATGGAACACCCACATTGTTCCGGCTGTTGGCTCTTGAGCAGAGCCATAATGTCCTACGTAACGCACGTAATGTCCTCTTTATAGCAGGCGACTGGAAAAACTAAACTCAGCAAAAAAAGAAACGTCCCTTTTTCAGGACCCTATCTTTCAAAGATAATTCGTAAAAATCCAAATAACTTCACAGATCTTCATTGTAAAGTTTCCCATGCTTGTTCAATGAACCATAAACAATTAATGAACATGCACAAGTGGAACGGTCGTTAAGACACTAACAGCTTACAGACGGTAGGCAATTAAGGTCACAGTTATGGAAACTGAGGACACTAAAGAGGCCTTTCTACTGACTCTGAAAAACACCAAAAGAAAGATGCCCAGGGTCCCTGCTCATCTGCGTGAACGTGCCTTAGGCACGCTGCAAGGAGGCATGAGGACTGCAGATGTGGCCAAGGCAATAAATTGCAATGTCCGTACTGTGAGACGCCTAAGACAGCGCTACAGGGAGACAGGACGGACAGCTGATCGTCCTCGCAGTGGCAGACCACGTGTAACAACACCTGCACAGGATCGGTACATCCGAACATCACACCTGCGGGACAGGTACAGGATGGCAACAACAACTGTCCGAGTTACACCAGGAACGCACAATCCCTCCATCAGTGCTCAGACTGTCCGCAATAGGCTGAGAGAGGCTGGACTGAGGGCTTGTAGGCCTGTTGTAAGGCAGGTCCTCACCAGACATCACCGGCAACAACGTCGCCTATGGGCACTAACCCACCGTCGCTGGACCAGACAGGACTGGCAAAAAGTGCTCTTCACTGACGAGTCACGGTTTTGTCTCACCAGGGGTGATGGTCAGATTCGCGTTTATCGTCGAAGGAATGAGCGTTACACCGAGGCCTGTACTCTGGAGGGGGATCAATTTGGAGGTGGAGGGTCCGTCATGGTCTGGGGCGGTGTGTCACAGCATCATCGTACTGAGCTTGTTGTCATTGCAGGCAATCTCAACACTGTGCGTTACAGGGAAGACATCCTCCTCCCTCATGTGGTACCCTTCCTGCAGGCTCATCCTGACATGACCCTCCAGCATGACAATGCCACCAGCCATACTGCTCGTTCTGTGCGTGATTTCCTGCAAGACAGGAATGTCAGTGTTCTGCCATGGCCAGCGAAGAGCCCGGATCTCAATCCCATTGAGCACTTCTGGGACCTGTTGGATCGGAGTGTGAGGGCTAGGGCCATCCCCCCCAGAAATGTCTGGGAACTTGCAGGTGCCTTGGTGGAAGATTGGGGTAACATCTCAAAGCAAGAACTGGCAAATCTGGTGCAGTCCATGAGGAGGAGATGCACTGCAGTACTTAATGCAGCTGGTGGCCACACCAGATACTGACTGTTACTTTTGATTTTGACCCCCACTTTGTTCAGGGACACATTATTCCATTTATGTTAGTCACATGTCTGTGGAACTTGTTCAGTTTATGTCTCAGTTGTTGAATCTTGTTGAATGTTAAGTTTGCTGAAAATAAACGCAGTTGACAGTGAGAGGACGTTTCTTTTTTTGCTCAGTTTACATGGGCATGGCAGCCATTGATCAATCCGATTCTGGCCAGCCAAATGTATAAAAAATAAAAGCAAAACTTTGCTGTTGTTTATGATTTCTAAGGCAGCACATATACTAAAACGTAGCTGTTGATTGAAATGAAGCTATAGGACTGGATGTTCTGAGTGGTTGGGACAGTGGCGCGTATTCATGGATGTCAAGGGAAGCCAGGCTTCCAAAAAAATGTACCAATAAATATATTAAGAAACATAACATATTTTATCTTTTGTCTCTCTGTGTTTCATAATTTTCCTTCAATTCGCAAAAGGCTGAATGTATTTCACTGGAGAAAGCATCCGAGCGAGCAAAACAATGCCTTTCTATCAGTCTACATGTAGGCCATCTATCTGATGCTGTCTGGTCCAAACAAGTATGACATTGTTGCCGCCCGTAGCAATGAATGCAAGGGAAGCCAGCGAGCATTTGACCTCCCTTGATAAAAAAGTATAAAAAATAGCCAATCAACTTTGAGCTAAATTGGGCAAGCTCAACTGTGAATGGTCCTGGCGCATCAAAAAAAGGGAAGCCAGCTTGGATTTTGGTGTCACTCCTATCAAATCACATTGAGAGCATATGTCATTGACAGAAACAACTTGAATTGTTGCATCTCGTTGTGCTGTTGTCCTCCAGTGGCTTGCTAGCTAAAATTGTCACTTTCCTAAATTATCCATAGATGGAGTGTAAAAAAAACAACAACATTAATTCATACATTGTTGTGCCCCTGGAAGTTCAGTATGTAGCTAGATGTAGAAGGCTAAAGTTAACTAGCTAACATTGCCCATGAATGGAAATTAGGCTAGCGAGCAAGCATTTTAGCCATGTAGCCTAGGACAACAAAAAATTAATGCGTGCACAGTATGACAGAGTGATAGACCGTTTCGTCAACATGAAAGAGAGGAGGATGACATTGGTGTTTCTCTACAAGTAGGGTGAGTCAACATGTTTTTCTACTTGCACGAACATGCGCAGGTACACACACGCTCACACGCACAGTAATCAGAACCATGGACAGCCACATCATATTTAGCTTACGTTGATTGGACTAAATTGTGTTTGGTATCCTTTAGTTGTCACTGTATTAGACTAAGCATAGGTGATTTGATGATGTTGAAATGTTGAAGATGAAATGGTGCTGGAATAGTCTGTGGTTCTAAATCAGTAGTTGTTTAGTGGTCCGAAAATGTCGGAAACATTAAATTGCTTGACCGTGCTGTAGGTCATGTAACTGTCTGTTAAATGCAATATTATTTGTGGACTTCAATGGACAGGGGTTGCTATCCGGTTTTGTGATAAAACAAAGGTGTGGTTGAATTTATTCTGCCACTGTGTCTTCTTATTTCCTTGGCCTTTAGGCCTATATATCACGGTCGCAAGGCACATGAATTAACAGGTTAAAGAGCAAACAACGCAATTATCACAACACAAATTCCTGGTTTGGGATGTGGTGTGTGATGAGAGGGTCTTTGATGTTTTGCGATGCTGACGAAGCTGAGAGCTATAGGAGGAAAGGCGGGGGTTAGCTTGAGAAAGTGTTGGTGTTGTGTACTGCATCTGATCATCCAATTTAAAGGACAGACGCTGATGCTGCAGACACTTTACAAGTCCAGGATGTTTTGTGTCTTAAGTCTGGGAAAGACAACTGATATTAAAGGAGGGAAATTGTGGTTATTGCTTGTTTTCCGACTTTGTTGAGAGCAATAAGGGGGGAAGACGGGGGTTAGCATCAGAGGGTGTTGGTGTTGTGTATTGCATTTTTACATTTTAGTCATTTAGCAGACGCTCTTACACAGAGTGACTTACAGTAAGTGCATTCATCTTATGATAGATACTGTAGGTGAAACAGCCACATATCTCATAAGATAGGTTTCCATCCAATGGCGACAGATTTTCATGCAAATATTATAAAATCTGCATAAAAAAACAGAATTCTCACATAATTAATTTTACAGACACGAAAAGATCCTACCTTGTCTAGCACATTTTTTACTTTACTCGCATGAAAAGGTTGGATGGAAACCTGGCTATCTAGAGCAGATGAACGATACAGATCCCTGGCCCACACGGATGAACAGAGGCTGAGGTGGCATCTCATCATCCAGTTTGGAGGGCAGACTGATTTTGCAGTATGCATCTAAGCTGTTTTATGTCTAGTCTGGTGAAGAAATTACTGCTATAAAGTGTGGAAATTGTGCTTATTGCTTGTGTTCTGGGTCTGTTCCATCCGTATGGTTATGCAGCTACATTATTATATTTTAGTATGCATTTGTTGAAGCTCAATGTTAAATTAAAATCTCCCTACCATCATATCTAAGCCAATATGGCACCAACGTTGATCACAATTCGCAAATGAACTTGATTGGAGGTACACAACACAATCCCGCCTCCCGTCATGAGCTGTCCAGCCGTGACATAGAACCACATACCAGATTTTTTAACAGGGTTGTTAGCAATTGAGTTTTCAGAGTATTTTCAGCGCCTTTCTTGCGCAAATTCTAAACGTTGGATTAAACCGAGACTATAGTGTCCATAAAGTGACAATTGGACTTTATGTCAGATTGACTAAGTTTCTAGGTGCAACAGTTTTTATTAAATGTATAATGTATCGCTCTCACGTGCTCATTTCTGTCCATTAAGAACCAACGATGTGCTACCTTTGGTAGCATTTATAATAATGCTAACATCTTTTCAACTGAATCTCAGAGTTCTAAAACCGGGACCAGCAACTCAGTTGCTGCGCAACAGCAGCAGCTAGCAGCTGGCTAGCAGCTGTAGCTAGCTAGCCAACACCAGTCAGATTAGAAGCAAGTTACAAGCAAAGGAAATAGATAGCTAGGTATATGTTGCTATGAATTGTTTTTCATATGGCTGAAGTCATCTGTTAGCTATGTTAAATCTAAACCCGGCCAATGCACATGCAAGTAGTGCATCGGCTGTGCATTGCAGTGAGTGTGCACATGCTAGCTAGCTAGTTAGCTAGATCAACACACGAGGGCATTGCTCATTGCTGTTTACCTGACCAAGCTAAGGCAATTTCAACCAAATTGACTCAAAATGCTGGCCATACAAAATACAGGTTTCGATTTCGGCTCTGAATGAATAGGTGACATTTGGCACTGATTGTGGTCGGAGAACTGAATGTTCTAGGCCAGCCATGGTGACTCACACAGTATACAAGGAAACAGTGACAAGGATATCAAATAAAAATAAAATAAAAGTGCATTGGTCGCGTTCATAGATGTTATAGTGGGTGCAGCAAAATGCTTATGTTAGTAGTAAAATGTCAAACAAGTACACCAATAATTAAAATGTAAAAAACGAGTACAGCAAACAAAAAGAAATCAAGAACATCGGGACGAATCCAATTAACAACCTAAATAGCATTGTAACAGTAATCAAAACACAATCCATATGCATGTACACTGGAAGAATTTGCACAAGATATACAGCAAACTTGATGATTGAGTTGGAGTCATGCATGGCCACACAGTCATTGGTGAACAGGGAGTACAGAAGGGGGATGAGCACACACCCCTGGGGGGCCCCGCTTGGTGAAGGTGTTGTTGCCTACCCTCACCACCTGGGGGTCAGCCCATCAGGAAATGTAGGACCCAGTTACACAGGGAGGAGTTCAGACCCAAGGCCCTGAGCTTAGTGATGAGGTTGGAGGGCACTATGGTGTTAAAGGCTGAGCTATAGTCGATTAACAGCATTCTCACATACAGTTGAAGTCGGAAGTTTACATACACTTAGGTTGGAGTCATTCAAACTCGTTTTTCAACCACTCCACAAATGTCTTCTTAACAAACTATAGTTTTGGCAAGTTGGTTAGGAAATCTACTTTGTGCATGACACAAGTAATTTTTCCAACAATTGTTTACAGACAGATTATTTCACTTATAATTCACTGTATCACAATTCCATTGGGTCAGAAGTTTACATACACTAAGTTGACTGTGCCTTTAAACAGCTTGGAAAATTCCAGAAAAATGATGTCATGGCTTTAGAAGCTTCTGATAGGCTAATTGACATAATTTGAGTCAATTGGAGGTGTACCTGTGGATGTATTTCAAGGCCTACCTTCAAACTCAGTGCCTCTTTGCTTGACATCATGGGAAAATCAAAAGAAATAAGCCAAGACCTCCGAAAAAATGTGTACACCTCCACAAGTCTGGTTCATACTTGGGAGCAATTTCCAAACGCCTGAAGGTACCACGTTCATCTATACAAACAATAGTATGCAAGTATAAACACCATGGGACCACGCAGCCGAGTTTCTGACCGGTATCAGCTCCAGGCGAATCGTTGCCGTATTCCAGCCCCCGCTTATGCCATCGGAGATAGGGTCTGGTTGGCTACACGGGACCTTCCTCTGCGGACTGAGTCAAGGAAACTGTCGCCGATGTTCATTGGTCTGTTTGTGGTGGAGAGAGTGATTAATCCGGTTGTGGTTCGACTCAAGTTGCCTAGGACGCTCAGAGTCCATCCCACCTTCCATGTCTCCTGCCTCAAGCCTGTTCTCCTCAGCCCTCTGTTGCCCCCTCCGCCTCCTCCTCCTCCTCCTCAGATGATCGGAGGAGGTCCTGTCTACACGGTGCGCCGCATCATGGATTCCAGACGGCGGGGCCGGGGTTTCCAGTATCTCGTGGACTGGGAGGGGTATGGTCCTGAGGAGTTGGATTCCTCGGCGTCAGATCCTTGATGCTGACCTCCTTCGTGACTTCTACCGCCTCCATCCTGGCGCTCCGGGTAGTCCGCCCGGTGGCGTTCATCGGAGGGGGGGTACTGTCATGAACCCTGCATCCCGAGTCTGTTCCTGCCTGTGTTGCCGTTTTTCTGCTCGGTATCTCCTGTTTCCTGTAGGTGCCTGAACGCACCCTGTCCGGTTGCCGGGCGACGTTGCTAGGCGGGTGATCTCTCGATTAACCGCACCTGCTTCTCATCAGCCTCGGCACACCTGGTCCTGATCATCACCCCTTCTTAAGCTCTGACCTGACATCCATTCCCTGCCGGATCGTTAGCCATTAACAGTATGTTTTGTCAGCGTATCAGCCTCTGAGTACTAGCGTTAGTTTTGTTGTTTTTGCACCTTGTTGACCTGCCTTGTACTTACCTCCGTTTTTTCTGTCTACAGTCATTCTCCCGGAACCTTCACCCAACCCCTGCCGTGCCATCATTTAATCTGCCACTTCACCTCCATCTACTCATCTCCGCCACCCGCTCCGTCTCCTGGATTATTCTGCATCTTTTGAATCTGTAAATAAACACTCACCTTCGTTCAACTCACCTTGTCCTGGTCTGCTTCTGGGTTCTGTCTTAGAGAACCGTGACAAACCTTATGATGGGTATAGGGAAAATTCGAGTATCATCTAGTAGCCTAAACCTATCGATGTTACATTGAACTGGGTGAAGGGAATATGAATGACAGTCATCCAACATGCTGTAATAGAAATAAGGCCATGCTCATGAATAAAATAATTGTCCTCCCTCATCATAAACGGCACTGACCGCCACTGGTTGCAACAATTGCTACCTGTTTACCTCGCTCATATGTTATGCTCACTGTCTTGATCGCTATCACTCATCCACTTGCTACTTGCTATTCTTCGTCTAGTAATTAACGTGTTGGTTAGATTGGACAGAACACATACAGTAGCTAAGGAAAACAGGTGGTTAAGCTTGTGTACTAGTGGAGCTGTTTTGTTTTTGCATGAGGGCTATCTAGAGCAGATGAAAGATAGAGACCCCCGGCCCACACTGATGAATAGAGGCTGAGGTGGCATATGATCATCCAGTTTAGAGAGCAGACTGATTTTGCAGACACCGTATGCATCTAAGCTGTTTTATGTCTAGTCTGGGGAAGAAATGACTGATATAAAGGGTGGAAATTGTGCTTATTGCTTGTGTTCTGGGTCTGTTCTATACGTATGGTTGTGCAGCTAGATTATAATCTTTAGCACTCACATCCCTAATTATCCGCGTAATTACCATTTTTCATCGGTAATGCAGCAACAAAATGTGTAATGACCTCTGTGTGGTTCCATAACATTCCCTCTAATAACATGCTGCTGGCAGGATTCTTCAAACCTGCTCCTTTCAAAGTGTTCACTCACCTTTGGCTAAAACTCCATTTACACTCTCTCTAACATCTCCCCAGTGGAGGAATGAACCCAAGGCCAATAGAGAAGTGTGACATTTCACGTAGCCTACCAATTACAATCTAGAACACCTCTCTGGGGTCTGACAGTTTCCTCTCTACTATGTACTGTTTGAAGTATATTCTATAGACTGTTGCAACATTAGCTACCTGTTTACCTCGCTCATATGTTATGCTCACTGTCTTGATCGCTGTCACTCATCGGCATTTGCTATTCTTTGTTTAATAATTAACTTGATGTTGGTTCGATTGGACAGAACACATACAGTAGCTAAGGAAAACAGGTGGTTAAGCTTGTGTACTAGTGGAGCTGTTTGTTTCACTTGCCCTATCTGGTAACTCTATGGACCCAGAAGTATCAACTTCAGGCAGGTTGCAGCTTATTGATCTTTGAAGGAGTTCCAGCTTGTTTTTATAGGTGTTCGTTTTACTTTCCCCTTTCCCAACTCAGTATTTCAGGACCCAGTATTTCACCTTGGGCTAGTTGGATCAATGCAAATCCTACTTCAACTCAGATTCAAATTCCCACCAGCTCAATGTCTCAGTCTGCCACCCAGAGACCCCCAGACCTCCAGTCATACCTGGGCAGCTGGGGCCCCTGTGGGCCCTCTGGGTGTTTTGGGCTCCTGTGTTTGTTGCTGCCCACCTCAGACACGGACAGAATACTCAATCCCATCGCTGACACCAATTACACAACCAGCAGAAGCGTAGCCCATAGCCCAGCTCTTGCTCTGTCCATTTCTCTCTCTCTCTGTCTCTCTCTCTCTCTCTCTCTCTCTCTCTCTCGCTCTCTCTCTCTCTCTGTCTCTCTCTCTCTGTCTCTCTCTCTCTCTCTGTCTCTCTCTCTCTCTCTCTCTCTCTCTCACTCTCTCTCTCACTCATCCTCTCTCTTTTTCGTTTAATCAATCTCATGCTCTATCAGTGCTCCTCTTTTCAAAGACTCCTATGTCACTCCTATCTTCTCTAGAAATGTAAAGCCTGACAGGGGCTGTTTACAGTAGTTTTCCCCCTGGGTGTCATGGTGAAACAGGCTCCCCACAGCTGATCTGTTCCCGCTGTCTGACAGTAATGAGCAAAGTCAGTGAGTCAGCATTGACAGTCAGTGCACTATGCCAGCAGTGGGCCCTGCCAAGGCACGGATGCGGTACTGGTTCTTGCTTCACAAGGCATTCATATTTCTTTCTGAAGTAGGTCCCATTTGCGACTAGATGATTTGTGAGTTGGCAGGATGTAGCTCTGTCCCGTTGGTATGACTGTTAGTCTACAACATATGTGTTTGTTTAACTTTATAATGAGGTTAAACTGTTTGTTCTGAAATTTGGCATTGTTGAACATCCATAATAACAATATTAAATCCATATTAAGTCACTGTGTACACTGATTAGGTACCATCCATTCATTTGGTTAGTTTCATTCATTTGTTAGTTCACAGGGTAGTTTGTTTACTTGTGCACTGTTTATGCATATGTTTATTGACTTACTGTATGTCAACTATAATGGAGGTGTACATAGCCTGGGTTTATTATGTGAGAGCCAAACTGCTACGGACATTACCGTTACAGAGCACACAACCAGTCCTCCTTCACAATCGCAATAAAAGGCCTCCACTCTGGCTTCAAAAACAAACTAACAAGTCAAGCTGGGGTTTTTCCACATTAAAGTCCCTGTATTGCGGGTCCTAAGGTCTGTAAATAACTCCCTCAGTGGGTTGTGTGTGTGTGCATGTGTGTCAATGTGGAATGGACCTCCCATACTGCACCGCGTTGGGCGTCTGGCAGTGCTCCAACTAAATCTACTGCATGTCCCCTTGTGCAAGGCAAGAGGCAGCCACCTGAAGAAACTATGGAAGCGTGTGAGGGAGTAAGTCTGGTGGAGAGGGATGGTGTGCACGGAATAAGTGGGGGGTTAGAAATGAGAAAGAGAGGAGAGACAGAGAGAGCGAGACAGAGAGGGAGGGGGGTTAGGGGGAGAAGAGAGAGACAGGGAGACAGGGAGACAGGGAAAGAGAGAGAGGAACAAACACACAGATGGAGAGAAAGCAAGAGAGAGAATGCGAGAGAGAGAAATCTCCAGGGCCCTATCACCCCTCCCTGTCACTCTGAAGGATATTGTCCCCAGAAAGATCAAGCTTTCTCCGGGGCCTGCGATTAATATTACATTGATGTGTGATAAATTTTTCTGTCGTTTGTGGCCCCTTTATTAAATTTCTACCCCTTCCAGATGATGACATTCATCCATCGCTCTCTCACATCACATTTGGGCTTGACACAATCTTTTATAATTTTGTTTGTAGGAAGGGGAGAGGGTTGTTTAACATCTAAAGCCTTGGAGCTGAAAAGGTTTGTTTCCATTATTTATTTGAGTGTTTTGGCGCCTGTGTTGATCTGTTGCTCGGCAGGGACTATGGGGGAGACTAAGAATATGATTGACAGCTGATAGCCGGGGGAGGGCACTAACCCGGGCAGACATCTAAAGTGGGTAAGAGATTGGGCAAAAACGTGGCAACAACATTATCCTACTTACTTCCTCATCCATCTCTGACACATTCCATCTGAATTTAAGCAGAAAATGTTATGAATTATATGTCAAACAAATATTGTGGTGCATCATGCCAGTGGATTGCAATGACTGAGCTGCTGAGAGGAGGGTGCGTTCAAGAGCTTCCACAGTTTTACCCTATTACAATGAAAACATTTGTTTGCTTATCATACTGCCTCTCCATATGACCTTCTGTGAGCCTGTAAAAGCAGTAAAACTCTCTCTTTCAGCTCATACACATACCTACAGAACACTTTAAGCACCTGCCATAAAGAGAAGATTGAGAGCAAAGGTAGTGGGAGGTGCAGGAAACCGAAGAAAACAAAGATACTTGTGTCTTGGTATTTTGTTGGACGTCTTTCTCGCTAATTTGTTTGAATGAATGCATGAGAAACACATTGCATAAGGGTTCGAACGAGGGAGACATATAGAGAGAGGGAGACAGACAGACAGACAGACAGACAGACAGACAGGGAGAGAGAGTAAGAGAAAGACAGAGTAAGAGATCATTATTTATTTCAAGAGGGAAAGACGAAGAGAGTGTAAGAGAGAGAGGGAGAGAGGAAAGAGTGAGTGTGGGATAGAAGAATAGATTTCAAGAGAGAGAGAGAAAGATACAGTCTGCAAGAGAGAGAGAATGGAATGGTGGAATGGAGTGAGTGTTAAGCCTGTGGAGTGCTAGTTTCCGGCGGTTAGGGTTACACCTCTCAGCTGTAACAATAGAGCCATTCAACCCTACGGTGTGAGGCTCAGTAAGCTCATTGACTGTCTAACCCTAGCCTGGTTAGAGCAGGCCTCCCCACGGTTCAACATAGGAGGCTCCACCCCTTAACACACACATTAAGTCATCTGACAGTGAGATCCCGAGTCCTGGTCATGTGACCAAAGGACACCTTGTCTCCTGTCGCCTCTTTCTTTCTTTCTTTCTTTCTTTCTTTCTTTCTTTCTTTCTTTCTTTCTTTCTTTCTTTCTTTCTTTCTTTCCTTCGCTTTCTCTCTCTCTCCTTCTCCCTTTCTCGCAAGATTCAGAGGAAGGGTGGGAAGATGCTTGGTGGGGAGAAGAGAAAAAGGGGGGAAGATTTAGGGGCACAAGGGTTCCCAGGGAGGAGGAACTCCAACAAGTCCACAAGTTAAGTAGGAAATATCAAGCATGTTTCAGTCTAGACATGGAGGGGCCTTCTACTGTACTCTGGGGTTTGCCTCAGTTTTGACAGATCAAATTCATTGTGTGGGAACCTTTTGACAAAGAACAATAATCACCAATTTGGCCTACACGTATCATGCTGATATCTCTTATAGAAACCAAACTTTTCAAAGTAAAAACATGGACAGCGGGTAATAGGCGTACGGCGTCCGTATTATGAAGTCGTCAGTTGTCAGACAAAAATCCATCGGTGGTCAGACAAAACTCCCTCAGCTGACAGCTGACAACTTCTTAATATGAATGCAGTACATGGTCCTAAACCCCCATGGCCATGCCTGTCCACAATTCCCTCCATTCATTAGCTCCCACCATGTAGGCTGGCAATGCTGAGCGTCCTGTGAATTGATTAGGAATCATGCTCTGGCTTTTAACTTCTGTGTGTGTGTGTGTGTGTGTGTGTGTGTGTGTGTGTGTGTGTGTGTGTGTGTGTGTGTGTAGGGTTGGGTAGTATAACAGATTACATGTAATAGGGATTACATAATCAGATTACCAAAAATGAAGTAACTGTAATCAAACCGGATTACAAAAAAAAAATGGTGAAATCGGATTACAGTTACATTCTGAAAAACAGCTGATAAAATTGTTTGAGTAATATCAAGATGTGGGCTGCAAGTATTAGCCTTAAACTCACTGAAATCTACAATTTTTGACATGAGTGTGCTCACATGCTCCCTTAAAAGACATTCGCTTGAAAAACAATAAAAAAGCGGAAATAGGACTGTTTGTCCTTGTTTTACGCCATAGTCAGTATACATTTCCTCAAGATAGTCAGAATTAATCTAAGATAACGCAAGAAATCTGTCATTAATTTGGACATTTTTGCCAAGGAGATCTTAGTTGCGCAATTTTACATCTAACTAAGATGTTTGGTGCAGTATTTCTAAATGAACAAATTTGCATGAAAATTTGTCATCTATCTTTGAATGACAACAAAGACTTTACTGAAGAATCAATACTTATTACAATAAAAATTGTGTGCCCGAACAACTGAAAAAACCCTCACA
Organism: Coregonus clupeaformis; assembly: GCF_020615455.1. Lineage (NCBI taxonomy): Eukaryota > Metazoa > Chordata > Actinopteri > Salmoniformes > Salmonidae > Coregonus > Coregonus clupeaformis. The sequence goes on along the minus strand of NC_059210.1, from coordinate 2,636,382 downwards.
GAAATCCAAAACTAACAAAGAATCTCAAAATTTTATCATAATATATGCACAAACTCTTCTGAACTGTTTCGGCTAGGAAGCATGCAGATGCCTAACTCATCACAACTCTCTCTCTCTCTCTCTCTCTCTCTCTCTCTCTCTCTCTCTCTCTCTCTGTCTCTCTCTCTCTCTCTCTCTCTCTCTCTCTCTCTCTCTCTCTCTCTCTCTCTCTCTCTCTCTCTCTCTCTCTCTCTCTCTCTCTCTCTCTCTCTCTCTCTCTCTCTCTCTCTCTCTCTCTCTCTCTCTCTCTCTCTCTCTCTCTCTCTCTCTCTCTCTCTCTCTCTCTCTCTAGGAGCTGAAGCTTACTTACTGTAAATAAGGTAATTGTTTTGCCCAACAGAGTTGATAGAGTTATTTATACTTAATTTCAGCTAGCAAGCTAGACACTGCTCCTGCTCCCTCTTGCTAACTACCGTAATGCTGCTTCACTCCTCTTAGAAATGACACAGTGGCTCATTTTGTAGCTGTTTGTGACCTTAAACATTCACAGGACATTGTGTTTGTCAATGGAACCCATAAGGTCAAGCTATATAGTGAATATAGACTGTTATTCAAGGTCATGAACATTACCTGGATTCAGTGTCCCAAAGACAAGAACACACACAGTGGTGTAGTGCTGTCTGGAGAAGTGGGTATACTCTACATCTTCCAAACGGCCCGCCCGGTGAAGGAAAGGCGCCCTGTGTGAAAAATTATGTTTCCCTTTAGTTTTGAATGTTTTCCATAGATTTATAATGGTTTCACGCTGAAAATCACCATTTTTTTAAATAGAAAGAATGTAATGTTCTAAGTCCACAACAATGCTTAAAGCACATCAGGAGAACATTTTTGAGGTGGGTGTAGTTGCCCTTTAACTAATTTGTCCACCTAGGGGACTGTACGTTATTTATGATGAGGGACACCTGGAGAAAATCAGATCTCTCTGCAATGAAAATAGAGGCCGTCCCTTCAGTAAAATATATTTGTACACGACTGTTATGATGAGTGTCTGGTATTGAGAAGTTCAGGATGCAAGAGAGCAGTTACACACAGATGGAGATTGGATTCAGTCATTATTTATGTTATGATTTAACTGGATAGAACCCAAATGCAGACAAGTACACCAAGCCAGAGAAGTTTTAACAGGTTTATTATAATGTTCAATAGTCCAGGTTTCCAATAAATGGGGAAGAGCAAGTCCAGGTTACAGGGAGGGTACAGATCCAGGTCAGGGCAGGTGTGGTACCGTAATGTCCTAGTGTCCGTGGTGAGTCCAAAGGAGAGGCCCGATAGTGGAGAGCAGGATGGTGGTGGCAGGAGTGAAGCGGAGGCAGGAGTCAGGTTCCAAATATATGGTTGTCTTGACTATGATCTGACGATGAGTGGAAAGTTTGACCGGGTCTTAAAGGCTGAGGTGATTATGGTGAATGAGCTGCAGCTGGAACCCTGACTCCCGCACACCAGACTTCACTCCTGCAATCAAGGACAGACAGAGGGGAGGGGGAGAGCAGAGAGAGAGCTACCTAGCAGCAGTAGGCCTAACAGTACCCCCCTCTACGGACGCCACCTGGCGGCCGACAGGGTTTATCAGGATGTAACCTATGAAACTCACGAACCAGAGCAGGATCCACAATGAAGCTCCTGGGCACCCAGGAACGTTCCTCAGGACCATAACCCTCCCAATCCACCAGGTACTGGAAACCACGACCCCGGCGGCGAACATCCAGAAGTCGCCGGACAGTGTAGACCGGACCCCCACCCACGATCTTGGGCGGAGGAGGGGGACGAGAGGGCGGGCACAAAGGGCTAACCGACACAGGCTTAATCTGGGAAACATGAAAGGTGGAATGAACCCGTAGGGAGGCAGGAAGCTGTAGCTTAACCGCGCAGGGGTTAACAATAGACAGTATCTTGAACGGTCCTATAAAACGAGGCGCCATCTTCTTCGACTCCACCTTCAATGGAAGGTCCCGTGACTTCAGCCATACCTCTTGACCAGGAGAGTAACCGGGAGCCTGGGACCGGTGACGGTTGGCTTGCCTCTGCATGTACGCCGAAGCTCGGGACAGAGCTACCCTGGCCTTCCTCCAGACCTTGCAGCAGCGGCGCATGTGGGACTGCACCGAGGGTACCGCAAGTTCCCTCTCTTGGGAAGGGAACAGGGGAGGTTGATAACCCAGAGCACACAGAAAAGGAGACAAACCAGAGGAAGCGTTAGTCAAGGTGTTATGAGCATATTCCACCCAGGGGAGCATGGAGCTCCATGACCCAGGGTTAGACCCAGTGACACAGCGAAGTGCGGTCTCCATCTCCTGGTTCGCTCTCTCGGCTTGCCCGTTGGTCTGGGGGGTGATATCCAGAGGACAGGCTGGATGTAATGCCCAAAGCTTTACAGAAAGCTTTCCACACCTGGGAGACAAACTGGGGACCCCTGTCAGAGACAATATCCGTGGGTAGACCATGAGAGCGGAACACATGTTCAACCAAAATATCAGCCGTCTCTCTGGCAGTGGGCAGTTTAGGTAGGGCCAAAAAATGAGCGAACTTAGAAAAACGATCAATCACCGTAAGAATGACCGTCTTACCAGATGAGGGGGAAGTCCAGTGACAAAATCCATAGCGATATGCGACCAGGGCCGGCTGGGTATAGGTAGAGGTCGTAGATGACCAGCGCTGGCCTGGGTGGAGTTTTTACTTCGTGCACATACCGTACAAGCAGCAATGAAGGCTCGAGTGTCCGCCTCCATCGTGGCCCACCAGAACTTCCGTCGCACAAAGTCAAGGGTCCGCGAAACTCCAGGGTGACAGGTAAGGGGAGACGAGTGAGCCCACTGAAGTACCTGTGAGCGAGCAGACTCAGGGACAAACATCCGGTTAGGAGGACCCCTCCCAGGGTCAGCTTGATGATGTTGAGCCTGTCTAACAATCCCCTCGATGTCACATGTGATGACTGCAATACTGCAGGTAGGAGGCAAAATGGGTTCAGGGTTACTACCAGTATCAACAGCCGAATGAACACGAGACAGGGCGTCAGGCTTGACGTTGCGTGACCCAGGACGGTAAGACAGAGAAAAATTGAATCTCCCAAAAAATAGTGCCCACCTGGCTTGACGGGGGTTGAGCTGCTTCGCTGACTGGAGGTAAGCCAGATTCTTATGATCCGTCCAAACGATGAAGGGTTGTTCCGCCCCCTCCAACCAATGTCGCCACTCCTCGAGAGCCAGCTTAACGGCGAGCAGTTCACGATTTCCAACATCATAATTCCTCTCTGCCTGAGAAAGTTTCCTTGAGAGAAAAGCACAGGGATGCAGTTTGTTATCTTCAGGAGAACGTTGTGACAACACTGCACCTACCCCAGTGTCGGATGCATCCACCTCCACGACAAACTGGCGGTCGGGGTCCGGCTGCATCAGAATGGGAGCCGAGGCGAAGCGATGTTTCAGTTCTTCGAACGCTGATTCGGCCCCCTTCATTCCAAGCGAACGGTCGTGAGATGGAGGTGAGAGCGGTGAGTGGCGCCGCAATGCGGCTGTAGTCCTTGATGAACCTCCTATAGAAGTTCGCAAACCCCAGGAATCGTTGAAGTTGTTTGCGGGTAGAGGGAGCTGGCCAGTCCGTGACAGCAGAGATCTTAGCTGGGTCCATCCGCAGCTCCCCCTGAGCTATGATGTAACCCAAAAAGAGGTCTCAGACACATGAAATTCACATTTCTCCATCTTCACAAACAGTTTGTTCTCCAACAACCTTTGCAACACCTGGCGCACATGCAGTTCATGTTCCTGGGAGGACTCTGAGAAAATCAAGATATCATCCAGATAGACAAAAACAAACCGATTCAACATGTCCCGAAGGACATCATTGACTAGTGCCTGAAAAACAGCAGGGGCATTAGACAACCCAAAAGGCATAACCCGATACTCAAAATGTCCCAAGGGTGTGTTGAAGGCAGTCTTCCATTCATCACCCTTACGAATGCGCACCAGGTGATACGCATTTCGTAGATCCAGTTTCGTAAAGATGGTAGCACCATGAAGGAGGGGAAAAGCAGAATTAATCAAAGGCAGAGAATACTTGTTCTTAATGGTGATGTTGTTAAGTCCACGGTAATCAATACAGGGTCTGAGGGTCTTATCCTTCTTAGCAACAAAAAGAATCCCGCTCCTACAGGTGACGAGGAAGGACGCATAATACCTGCCGCCAAGGAGTCCCGAATGTAGTTCTCCATAGCCTCCGTCTCCGGCCGGGAGAGATTGTACAGGCGACTGCTGGGGAGCGGGGCTCCTGGCTGGAGGTCAATGGCGCAGTCGTAAGGCCGGTGAGGAGGAAGAGAAGTAGCTCTGTGTTTGCAGAAAACGGATGCCAGGTCATGATACACGTCAGGAACAGCAGAAAGATCCATGGACTCCAGTGGAGGTTGAGGCACAGTACTGGCAGGAGTCTGAGCAGAACACAAACAATTCACATGACAAAATGTGCTCCATGAAACAATGCTACCTGTCACCCAATCAATGTGTGGATTGTGTTTTATGAGCCAGGGGATACCAAGGACCAGGGGAGTCTGTGGGCAGTCGATAATATGGAATTGAATGTTCTCCTGATGATTTCCCGACACTCTAAGACAAACAGGAACAGTCTGATGGGTAATGCGGGTCAACAATTGTCCATTTAGACCCTTAGCCTGCAGCGGACAGTCCATAGGAACAGTCTCCAAATCCATTTGTTGAGCCCACTCTCTATCCAAAAGCTTTCGTCGGCACCAGAGTCAATCAGCGCACTAACAGAGAAATTCTGGGACTGCCACTGGAGGGATGCCTGGAGCAGAATGCGGGGAGAAGAGGAAGAATCCGCTGCTCGGCTCACCAAAACTTCTCCCATAAATGATGAGCCGGCCCTTTTCCCGGACGAACTGGGCAGGAAGGAACGAAATGACCAGCTTCTCCACAATACAGGCAGACCCGAGCCTGAATACGACGTGCACGCTCCTCTGAGGACAACCGTGCACGACCCACCTCCATGGCTTCGGGTTCAGTGCTCCTCGTATCGACTCGGGAAGACACGGCTCTCTCCGTAGGGACGATGCAGGGAGGAGTTTGTTGATGACAGACAGGTTGCTTGGAACTAACACTCCTCTCCCGGCGGCGCTCCCGAATCCGATTATCCAACCTGATAGTGAGTGAAATAAGATTATCCAGCGTAGGCGATTCATCATATGACACCAATTCATCTTTTAAAGTCTCAGACAAAGCATTGATGAACACTCCTTGTAATGCCTCGTCATTCCAACCACTCACTGCTGCTAAAGTCCGAAACTCCACTGCCATCTCCGCCACACTACGAGCCCCCTGCCGAAGAGAAAACAACCGTTTCGCAGCCTCCTTGCCTCGTACGGGGTGGTCAAAAACCTTCCTCATCTCCGTGGTGAAGGCCACGTAAGCGTTGCAAATGTCCGACTGACTCTCCCAGACCGCGGATCCCCAGGCACGAGCGGAACCGCTAGTAGAGTTGATAAGGTAGGCAATACGGGCTCTTTCTGAGGCGTAGGTGAGGGGCTGTTGTTCAAACACTAACGAGCATTGAGTCAAAAAATCGCCACAGGTTCCCATGTTCCCGTCATAGCGCTCTGGAGCAGGAACAAAAGGCTCTCTGATCTGGGCTGAAGGGGTAGTAAGGGCAGACACTTGATTGGTGAGTAATTGAACCTGATTAAGCAGCACCTGACTGTCCTCAGCAATCGTCTTAAACAGGGTATCATGTTGGCCAAGTAGAATGCCCTGATTGGCTATGGCAGTCCAAATTTGAGTGCACTCTGGGGTGGTATCCGAGCTACTGTCTGCTGGGTTCATGTTGGTCAGATCATACTGTTATGATTTAACTGGATAGAACCCAAATGCAGACAAGTACACCAAGCCAGAGAAGTTTTAACAGGTTTATTATAATGTTCAATAGTCCAGGTTTCCAATAAATGGGGAAGAGCAAGTCCAGGTTACAGGGAGGGTACAGATCCAGGTCAGGGCAGGTGTGGTACCGTAATGTCCTAGTGTCCGTGGTGAGTCCAAAGGAGAGGCCCGATAGTGGAGAGCAGGATGGTGGTGGCAGGAGTGAAGCGGAGGCAGGAGTCAGGTTCCAAATATATGGTTGTCTTGACTATGATCTGACGATGAGTGGAAAGTTTGACCGGGTCTTAAAGGCTGAGGTGATTATGGTGAATGAGCTGCAGCTGGAACCCTGACTCCCGCACACCAGACTTCACTCCTGCAATCAAGGACAGACAGAGGGGAGGGGGAGAGCAGAGAGAGAGCTACCTAGCAGCAGTAGGCCTAACAATTTAATGGTTACAATGTTTGATTCAATGACAGGGTGTACGGACATAGCCTCCTTCCATCTGAATGACTTCCATAGAAAATCTCTCACCTTATATACTGCTCTTCCAATCTACTTTGATCTTACCCAGCTGCTAACCATTATTGATTGTCACTCATCTACCACCATATCATGTGTCTCCTTGGTGTCGTGTGGCACCCTAGCCAGGCCATTCCATCACGCACCCATCCTAAGATCAGCACCAGTGGCCCCCAATCTATCTTGGCACACTGACCTTCTGTTACTTACTCGTGACACCAATAACACATGGTTTGTCCTTGTTCTCTGTCCACATACAGCTTATGAGTTGCACATATATTAATGAATGTTGTATTACAAATCATCATAAAACCGACCCTCCCTGAACGCTTGAAAAAAAAACAAGTGACCCTCCCCTATACCCCAAATAATAATGAAAACATAAAGTGGATAGCAGAAAACATGCCTACCATTTATCCTCACTCCTAGGACCAGAGCCTTAGATATGCAGTTTTAGAAACTGTTCTTCGTTTTGTAAGCATTACATGGCAAAGTAACCAGAAGGTTGTCGATTCGCAGACCACCGTGGACAAGGGGGGGGGTAAAAAGATATCCATTATAACAAAAGCACTGCATGAATTTATGATCTTATTTGCAGGTTCCGAGAAAAAATGCCTTTTATAATTGAATTCATGCAATTCTACATCATTTTACATCACTGGAGACAAGCAGAATCTGTTTATCTATACTGGCTATTGCTAAAAAAGGAGGATAGTCTGAGTTTGAAACAGTGCTAAAGTTGTCTATCAACTGTAAAAATGTAGCGCAACAGAACCAGTTACAACTGAAGTATCTGATAGTCAATGAATTCGAGAAAAATACATTCATTGTTTAACATTGTTTGTATTTTACACAGCAGATCCGAATACAATAGCATATAAGCCTACTGTAGCATAGTAGGCCTATAATATGTTACACCAAAAACACCTCCTCAGTAATGTCTTATCTGAAGTTGGCAAATATTTTCCTAATGCGGCCAAAACTCAACAGCACGCGCGCCGCAGGCTTTGATTTAAACAAAATAGGCCTACGAGAAATGCTAATCGTTTGTTAACATCATCTTCTTTAATTCGCTCGCAAAACAGTTATTCAAGAAGATCTAAATCCATATTCCCATGAAACTGATTGAGATCAAATGATTGGCATGCAGTTTGGACATTTCACCAGTAAAACATGAAGAATCATCATTCACGATTGACAGTGATAATGGCCTACTTTGAAATTAGGTATGCCTAACTTAGTGTTTGAGGGTATTAAAAATAGAGGATGGAGGATACATTTGAGGATGCATTTTATGCACCTATTCTGTAATGATATTCAATCTGTCGGTACTCGGTACAAACTTTGATTGAGAAATTATGATGTCATTAAATAAAAAATTGTGCGCTCCCTCACCTAAAAAAATATCACTACACCACTGCGCCTCTGCTATAGAAGGTTGTATTGCAGCCTCTGAACGTCATAGAGACAAACCAAAGATATCCCATATGCATCGGAGTCACGTCTTCCCCGGCATTTTACAGCTTGTTTCTAGCATAAAGCATTGCGGACTAAAGCGTCATTATACTGTAGATAGTTTTATATAATCAGGTACCTAAGGGACTGTACGTTATTTATAATGAGGGATACCTGGAGAAAATTGGATCTCTCTAAAATGAAAATAGAGGCCGTCCCTTCTGTAAAATATATTTTTACCCGACCCTCCCTGAGTTTTATATAATCAGGTCCATTTTATTTGTGTTAAAATCTATTATAGCAGTAGCAAACTTTGGACCCCAGGAAGAGTAGCTGTTGCCTTGGCAGCAGTTAATGGGGATCTGGAATGATTTTTTTTTTTTTTTAAACCTCCGGTCCTCCTTCTCACCTTCATACTCTCCCTCTCAAACTGAACAGGACATTAGTAGGCCTAGTCCGCACGCACAGATTCAACCAAGACTACGGACCAAACCTTTTCAATACCTGGTTTGCATACCCACTGTTGCCTTAAGTTTGCATTTACTGGTAGATATCATAAGTTCAAATGTCTTTTCTACCGGCTACCTATGTCATTCTTCTGTGAGCTGCTCCATGCATGCGACAACCAGTTGAGAGCTGAGCGCTATTGTTGCCTGACAGATGATATTCCACTGAAACTAGGCTATGTGTGCGGCATGCATGAGAATATATTTCACGTGCTTTGCATTTGTGTACGCCAGGGGTGCCCAGACTTTAGGATCTACTTTTTCCACCCTCTTCCTAACGCGGTCTACTCCCCCTCCCCCCGCCAATATTAAATAACATTTCACCTTATTGATTGGATGATTTGCACTGCATGCTGTCAGCAAGCTTTGCATAGTCTGTGTTTCCTTTCAACAATATTATTTTGAACAGTTCCTCTTTGGCAGTCATATCTTCAAACACCATTCTGATGAAAATACACAACTGAGATATGTCGATCACATCTGTCGACTCGTCAAATTGAAGTGAAAAGAACACACACTAATTTATGTCTTTTTTAAGATGCTCCCTCAAATCCTCATCCATCATGTCACAGCGCTGTGTAACAGTATTTCTGGATAGCTGAACATCCTTAATAGCGGAAATGAGTTCAGATTTATTTGTGAAATCATCAAACAATGATTTTGCTGCCTCCTGGAACGGTTTCTTGTGCTATGCTAGTATGCGACTTACCTGGAATGATGCAATCATGACTGCCTTTGATTTTGAGCTGGGCCTTGTAAAGATCAATTGTTGGGCAGCTAGTTGAGACTTCAACTCTTTTACTTTTCTCTTACGTAGTTCACTTTTAGCTGGAAAGTCACTTTCATATTTCTTGTGAACAGTTTTGAAATGCCTCTCGACAGTTCCCTTCCTAGCAAGAGCTACGTTTGAATGGCAGATCAGACATACAGTGGGGGAAAAAAGTATTTAGTCAGCCACCAATTGTGCAAGTTCTCCCACTTAAAAAGATGAGAGAGGCCTGTAATTTTCATCATAGGTACACGTCAACTATGACAGACAAAATGAGGGAAAAAAATCCAGAAAATCACATTGTAAGATTTTTTATGAATTTATTTGCAAATTATGGTGGAAAATAAGTATTTTGTCAATAACAAAAGTTTCTCAATACTTTGTTATATACCCTTTGTTGGCAATGACACAGGTCAAACGTTTTCTGTAAGTCTTCACAAGGTTTTCACACACTGTTGCTGGTATTTTGGCCCATTCCTCCATGCAGATCTCCTCTAGAGCAGTGATGTTTTGGGGCTGTCGCTGGGCAACACAGACTTTCAACTCCCTCCAAAGATTTTCTATGGGGTTGAGATCTGGAGACTGGCTAGGCCACTCCAGGACCTTGAAATGCTTCTTACGAAGCCACTCCTTCGTTGCCCGGGCGGTGTGTTTGGGATCATTGTCATGCTGAAAGACCCAGCCACGTTTCATCTTCAATGCCCTTGCTGATGGAAGGAGGTTTTCACTCAAAATCTCATGATACATGGCCCCATTCATTCTTTCCTTTACACGGATCAGTCGTCCTGGTCCCTTTGCAGAAAAACAGCCCCAAAGCATGATGTTTCCACCCCCATGCTTCACAGTAGGTATGGTGTTCTTTGGATGCAACTCAGCATTCTTTGTCCTCCAAACACGACGAGTTGAGTTTTTACCAAAAAGTTATATTTTGGTTTCATCTGACCATATGACATTCTCCCAATCCTCTTCTGTATCATCCAAATGCACTCTAGCAAACTTCAGACGGGCCTGGACATGTACTGGCTTAAGCAGGGGGACACGTCTGGCACTGCAGGATTTGAGTCCCTGGCGGCGTAGTGTGTTACTGATGGTAGGCTTTGTTACTTTGGTCCCAGCTCTCTGCAGGTCATTCACTAGGTCCCCCGTGTGGTTCTGGGATTTTTGCTCACCGTTCTTGTGATCATTTTGACCCCACGGGGTGAGATCTTGCGTGGAGCCCCAGATCGAGGGAGATTATCAGTGGTCTTGTATGTCTTCCATTTCCTATTAATTGCTCCCACAGTTGATTTCTTTAAACCAAGCTGCTTACCTATTGCAGATTCAGTCTTCCCAGCCTGGTGCAGGTCTACAATTTTGTTTCTGGTGTCCTTTGACAGCTCTTTGGTCTTGGCCATAGTGGAGTTTGGAGTGTGACTGTTTGAGGTTGTGGACAGGTGTCTTTTATACTGATAACAAGTTCAAACAGGTGCCATTAATACAGGTAACGAGTGGAGGACAGAGGAGCCTCTTAAAGAAGTTGTTACAGGTCTGTGAGAGCCAGAAATCTTGCTTGTTTGTAGGTGACCAAATACTTATTTTCCACCATAATTTGCAAATAAATTCATAAAAAATCCTACAATGTGATTTTCTGGATTTTTTTTCCTCAATTTGTCTGTCATAGTTGACGTGTACCTATGATGAAAATTACAGGCCTCTCTCATCTTTTTAAGTGGGAGAACTTGCACAATTGGTGGCTGACTAAATACTTATTTTCCCCACTGTACATTTTGAATTTGTTGTGGTGAAAAATAATCTTCCTCTCACTCACTGTGAAAGTGGTAGATTTTCGGTTTCTTGCTGCTTGGTCCAGCACTCATATTAAAAACATAACCGCAACTTCATAGAAAAAAATGTAGTAAAAAAACAACTACCACTGGAACAACAAATAATATTCTGTTACAGGTCTGTTACAGGTCTCGCAAGCGTGGAAATGTAAACGTACTAACTGCAGACGGTTGCTATGGCAGCGACAGTTTGGAAAACAAATGTAGCAACTATAGTGCCGTGGGTTGGTCCAATTTTATGTAAATCAAGTAGTTTTTTTAATATTTTGGCTGTGCAGTAATATTCGACAAAGAAGCTAACCTGTAAGCAAAGCATATGGCGCTTCAGAACTGTGGACCTCATTATTTTTAAGCAGACTTGATGGTAACGCTGTGAATTGGCAAAATATATATTTTTAGTGCATACATTTTGAAAACTTTTATGCGGTCTACTAGAAAGAAGTTTGCGATCGTCAGGTCGACCGCAATCGACGTCCTGGGCACCAATGGTGTAATCTATTTTCTGCATGATTTCTCTATTTTACTATCCCTCCACTACACTATTAAACATCAGGGGGGATTAAGAAGTGAGTATATGCAATGCCCACTGAAAATAAATTGGGTATACCTGCATAAAGCCTCCACTACACCACTGGACACACAACGGAACAGTTGCGCAACAGCCTTTGTGTGTGGGAGGATGACAACAACTGTTTTGCCAACTAACAGCCATCCATACTGAAAGCTTAAATGCTTATGCTGTCCAACTAAATAAGTTTGTCCCACCTACACAGAGGTTTTCTCAGGAGGAAGAAGACATCATTATCAAGGCTGCTTTTAAATACACAAGCTGACTCTCGAGCAAAAGACCATAGGCCAAGGTTAAGTTCCTATTAATTACAGGTATTTTTACTAATGTAATGCTATCTTACCTGTCTCAGCTCAGTTGAAATCAGGTTACAATAAATGGAGAGACTGCCTGCCTGCCTTCCCATGTACTGTACATTAATGTGAAGCCTGGAGTTGTCAAGGTCCAGTAACAAATGGCCTCATCAGAGAATAGACTGACCCCACTTTCCTCCTTTTCCCCTCCATTAATCAGCCTCCAATCTTGTTAATTCTTGAGCTAATGGGGAATCTGGCAGTGGCCTAGCTCCAGTACTCTTTTTGAAATAGGGCCCCTTATTGCCAAACAAGGCCTCGTCTCCAGGGCTGTGCCCCAACCCTCAACTCACAAGTCTCAACCCCCCGTCCTTCACCCCTAGACCCCCTCCAGTCCATGACTCCCATTGCACCCAGAATCTCTTCTCAATCTCCAGAGCTGCAGCTACTTCCTTCATGCATTACACACTCGCATTCCCAATGTAGGGTGGGCATCAAAGGGGCAAGTCGTCCCTCAACCACCCTCCCCTCCAACTCCCTGCACCCCTCCCTGGTTTCAACCCTCTCCCTGGGTGCAACCCTCTCTATCCCCTCCTTCCCCTCCCCCCACCCCTTCTGCCCCTCCCTTTCTCCATTCAGTTCAGGGTAATGAAGGGAGCATGAATCGTGCTGGAAGGCTATAGAAGGCTAGTCTAAACAGAACATACCCTACTAGGCTTCAGCCTGCCGGTGACTTGTGACAGATCCTCTAACCGGCCCTTAAAACACTACCTAGTTCCTGGTTCCCACAAAGAACAGGCACAGCCATGGTAGCTTTCAGAACAACATAATCACACTCAGGCATTCCCTTGCCGTTCAACTGTGAAAAGAAGCAATACACATTAATGGAGTCAGCCAGTCCTGCTCACTGTTTCAATGACTTGTATATACAGCTATAGTCAGACATTTCTCACAGTCCATCTATGGTGTGTGTGGTCTGGTGCTTTTGGGGTATTTTCCCTCCTTCGCTCTCTTTCTTAGCTGTAACGATAAATGAATGTAAATGACTCCAGCAGGACAGGGGTTACTGGTAAAGAGGTTTGGGGGTCAGCATGGATAAAGTCCGTTGGTCTGTGGGAAACTGGAGGTGGGAGTTGATATCTCTTATCTCCATTTCTTTACTTTGACGGAGCATGACTCAGTCTGGACTGACCCGTCCAGCACCCTATTTTATCACTGACTTACATTAGCAAAATCCACAAAGCATATCTAGCCCCTATTCACTCTCCATACTCTGCTCTGTTAAGCCAGGAGAAGCCAAGAATGTTGTTCCAGGATTCGTAGACAGTGACGCATCTTCCTCGAGTCCAGCAGAAGCCACAGGGATCAGTTGTCGTCCCTCTTGAAGTGAAGTGACTGTTTATTGAAAAAGATCTCTGACATATAGTTTAGTATACCTTGACACTAATTGAATTCAGATTGTGAGGAAGTCTCTAGGATGCCACCCAAGGAGAGCAAGTTAAGCAGTGAAGTACAGTGAGGGAAAAAAGTATTTGATCCCCTGCTGATTTTGTACGTTTGCTCACTGACAAAGACATGATCAGTCTATCATTTTAATGGTAGGTTTATTTGAACAGTGAGAGACAGAATAACAAAAAAAAAATCCAGAAAAACGCATGTCAAAAATGTTATAAATATAAAGTATTTGACCCCTCTGCAAAACATGACTTAGTACTTGGTGGCAAAACCCTTGTTGGCAATCACAGAGGTCAGACGTTTCTTGTAGTTGGCCACCAGGTTTGCACACATCTCAGGAGGGATTTTGTCCCACTCCTCTTTGCAGATCTTCTCCAAGTCATTAAGGTTTCGAGGCTGACGTTTGGCAACTCGAACCTTCAGCTCCCTCCACAGATTTTCTATGGGATTAAGGTCTGGAGACTGGCTAGGCCACTCCAGGACCTTAATGTGCTTCTTCTTGAGCCACTCCTTTGTTGCCTTGGCCATGTGTTTTGGGTCATTGTCATGCTGGAATACCCATCTACGACCCATTTTCAATGCCCTGGCTGAGGAAAGGAGGTTCTCACCCAAGATTTGATGGTACATGGCCCTGTCCATCGTCCCTTTGATGCGGTGAAGTTGTCCTTTCCCCTTAGCAGAAAAACACCCCCAAAACATAATGTTTCCACCTCCATGTTTGATGGTGGGGATGGTGTTCTTGGGGTCATAGGCAGCATTCCTCCTATTCCAAACACGGCGAGTTGAGTTGATGCCAAAGAGCTCGATTTTGGTCTCATCTGACCACAACACTTTCACACAGTTCTCCTCTGAATCATTCAGATGTTCATTGGCAAACTTCAGATGGGCCTGTATATGTGCTTTCTTGAGCAGGGGGACCTTGCGGGCGCTGCAGGATTTCAGTCCTTCACGGCGTAGTGTGTTACCAATTGTTTTCTTGGTGACTATGGTCCCAGCTGCCTTGAGATCATTGACAAGATCATCCTGTGTAGTTCTGGGCTGATTCCTCACTGTTCTCATGATCATTTCAACTCCACAGCATGGAGTCCCAGGCCGACGGAGATTGACAGGTCTTTTGTGTTTCTTCCATTTGCGAATAATCGCACCAACTGTTGTCATCTTCTCACCAAGCTGCTTGGTGATGGTCTTGTAGCCCATTCCAGCCTTGTGTAGGTCTACAATCTTGTCCCTGACATCCTTGGAGAGCTCTTTGGTCTTGGCCATGGTGGAGAGTTTGGAATCTGATTGATTGATTGCTTCTGTGGACAGGTGTATTGTATACAGGTAACACGCTGAGACTAGGAGCACTCCCTTTAAGAGTGTGCTCCTAATCTCAGCTCGTTACCTGTATAAAAGACACCTGGGAGCCAGAAATCTTTCTGATTGAGAGGGGGTCAAATACTTATTTCCCTCATTAAAATGCAAATCAATTTATAACATTTTTGACATGCGTTTTTCTGGATTTTTTTGTTGTTATTCTGTCTCTCACTGTTCAAATAAACCTAACATTAAAATGATAGACTGATCATGTCTTTGTCAGTGGGCAAATGTACAAAATCAGCAGGGGATCAAATACTTTTTTCCCTCACTGTATCTCAATTCATAAAATAACAACTATTTTTTATCTTAGACATGTTGCAGCAATGACCCGCTGTCCGAGTTCTGTTGAAATCATATACTATAGCTTCCATGGTGGATACTCTAGCTTCTCTGTTTGAAGTGGAGGTTTTTAAACAGACCTGTCCAATATGGTCATCCACTCATTTGGAAACTGTACTCTTCCATTTCAGATGTCAATATCGCTCCCCCCTTCTCTCCTCCTCGGTGCTCTCACCTCTCCCTTTGAGAAAGAGTAAACCTAAACCTGTGGTATGTGTGGTTAAGGGAACAGGGCCAGGTCTTTCTTTAAGCAATTGTTCTCCAGTGTGGAGATGTGGAGAAGTAATCTGGGTGTGTTTGGGAGGTGGGGGGGGGGGGATCTGTAGGGAGAACACTGGAACACATGCCATCTCCATCAGTGTAGCAGATAGAAGAAGAAAAGAAAGGGGGAATAGAGGTAAAGGTCACGGCCCACCACTTCTTCTCCTATCCTGATGTCCTGGTTACCTCAGAGAAGGAGTTAAAGAGGTTAACTGGTTCAGACCAGAGACCAGACCAGCAACCAGTAGACAGAGGAGGCAGCAGGCAAGTCCAGCTAATTGCAAAGCCAGACACACTGCTATTGAGAGCTAGAGAGGGGGGAGGGGAGAAGGAGACAGAGAGACTGCCAAGCGAGACACCACACCTCCTCACTCCTCCTGTCTGAAAGTTTATAGCTGGGTGGATCTGGATGTGGATTGTTGTGTGTGAATGCTAGCACGTGTGTGCGTTACCGTGTACGTTTGTGCTTTAGCGTTTGTCAGTGTGTGTTAGGGCTTGTGCTAGCTGGTGCGTTTGTCAGATTCTGTATGTGTGTACATTTCTTAGTAGTTCTCCCCTTCCCGTCCATTTAGTGCCAGATAAAGGGAGTGGATAGAGCTTTCTTGTGGTACAGTCAGTCTAAGAAGTCCTCTGTGACCCAAACCTGTGCACACTTTCTCCAGTGTAAACAAAGCTTCACACACAGACCATTCAACCCAGAATAATCTTTCTCTGCTCACTCTAATCTCCCGGGTTCAGCCCTCTGCACAACTCCACCGCCCAAGGTTTTTCCTCTCTGCAAATCTGAATGGTATTGTGAAGATAGAGAAACGCCACGAGCAGCGCCAGAGGCACACAAAGGCTTTCATTGTGCAATGTACAGTATATTGCAACTGTGTTCTCGCCTCAGCCGACGAATGCAAATTCATAATGAGAAAAGACATTCGCTCATTGATATGAAGAGTGTTTGATCCAATATTATAAAGATTGTCAATTGTATGAGAGAGCGAGGAAAGCCATGTGTTCGTAGTATCAGGAGTGAGTACTAGAAGGTCAGGGTGCCAAGATAGATAGGGGGACCACTGGTGCTAATCTTAGGAATGGTGCGTGATGAAATGTCATGACTAGTGTGCCACACGAAACCAAGGAAAGGAATGATATGGGCGTAGTTGAGTGACAACTCAATTATGGTTAGCAACTGGATAAGACAAAAGTAGACTGGAAGAGCACTATATAGGCTGAGAGAGAGTCTATGTAATTCAGTCATATGATAAGAATTAGGCCTGTTGTAGCTCAGTTGGTAGAGCATGGCGCTTGTAACGCCAGGGTTGTGGGTTTGATTCCCACGGGGGGCCAGTATGAAAAATGTATGCACTCACTAACTGTAAGTCGCTCTGGATAAGAGCGTCTGCTAAATGACTAAAATGTAAAAATGTAAAATAAGAGGCAAAGCACGTTAATTTTATTATGTGATCCAGTACTGAATAAATGTAGAGTCAAACTTCCATCTGAGTGTCTGCTGCTTTCTCTTACATCCTGCACTTATTCATACCAGAAACTCATCATAACACTCATGGGGGTGTAGGCTACACTTACAGAGTGATCCAGATCTCAGACCCACTGTATTAACATTTTTCATGTAGTAATATAGATATAGTATCATAATTGTACCCACATGCCAGTGTGCATTATTATGGCGTGAGCCAGTAAAAGCAGTCATTAAAGTCAAAAGAACTGCTAATGAAGGTTGTGTCAGCCAAGCGACACGGGTGATAAAGGCTATTGTTGTCTCCTAAATGTCATTCACTTTCTGAGTGATCTGCAAATGGATTCACAGAGGAGCAATGTCGGAATGACAATGAGTGGCTTTCACTGTCTAACTGATGGGGTTTTGGAGTTGTTTTGACATCAAAATGAACTATACAATTACAAGCCTTGCAGAGAGCACTTCACCCCATCACCATATATATCCCTGTTGACTGACTCAAATGAATTCATACATAAATTAAATGACAACCTGGCTCCCACCCCAGCCGGCGAAAATGTGCTTTTGGCGGACACCTTGGCCCGCGAATGAACTCCTCACGGAGGTCAAGGATATCGATACAGCCTCATAGTTTGGCCGGTTAGATTCTACGTATTTGAGTAGAATTGGGCTCCATTGGCCCACTATTGTTGTGTTTGTACCCTTGATAGTAGAGAGTGAGCTGAGCCTTGCATTCTCCAACAAGAAATATAATGTACTATAGGGCGATGTAAATGGTCAGAGAAGCACATTTATAATACACTTCAGCGTTATTACACAGAGAAGGACCACAGCACTCTTTTTTCAAACTCAATTCCAAAATGGAATGGAATAGACAGACACCTATAAAACGGAATTTTGGATGTTCTTTTTCCCTGCTTCGAATTGCTAGAGTTACAATTTAATGTTCTATTGACATTCTGTACAGTGGGGGAAAAAAGTATTTAGTCAGCCACCAATTGTGCAAGTTCTCCCACTTAAAAAGATGAGAGAGGCCTGTAATTTTCATCATAGGTACATGTCAACTATGACAGACAAATTGAGAAAAAAAAATGCAAAAAATCACATTGTAGGATTTTTAATGAATTTATTTGCAAATTATGGTGGAAAATAAGTATTTGGTCACCTACAAACAAGCAAGATTTCTGGCTCTCACAGACCTGTAACTTCTTCTTTAAGAGGCTCCTCTGTCCTCCACTCGTTACCTGTATTAATGGCACCTGTTTGAACTTGTTATCAGTATAAAAGACACCTGTCCACAACCTCAAACAGTCACACTCCAAACTCCACTATGGCCAAGACCAAAGAGCTGTCAAAGGACACCAGAAACAAAATTGTAGACCTGCACCAGGCTGGGAAGACTGAATCTGCAATAGGTAAGCAGCTTGGTTTGAAGAAATCAACTGTGGGAGCAATTATTAGGAAATGGAAGACATACAAGACCACTGATAATCTCCCTCGATCTGGGGCTCCACGCAAGATCTCACCCCGTGGGGTCAAAATGATCACAAGAACGGTGAGCAAAAATCCCAGAACCACACAGGGGGACCTAGTGAATGACCTGCAGAGAGCTGGGACCAAAGTAACAAAGCCTACCATCAGTAACACACTACGCCGCCAAGGACTCAAATCCTGCAGTGCCAGACGTGTCCCCCTGCTTAAGGCAGTACATGTCCAGGCCCGTCTGAAGTTTGCTAGAGTGCATTTGGATGATCCAGAAGAGGATTGGGAGAATGTCATATGGTCAGATGAAACCAAAATATAACTTTTTGGTAAAAACTCAACTCGTCGTGTTTGGAGGACAAAGAATGCTGAGTTGCATCCAAAGAACACCATACCTACTGTGAAGCATGGGGGTGGAAACATAATGCTTTGGGGCTGTTTTTCTGCAAAGGGACCAGGACGACTGATCCGTGTAAAGGAAAGAATGAATGGGGCCATGTATCGTGAGATTTTGAGTGAAAACCTCCTTCCATCAGCAAGGGCATCGAAGATGAAACGTGGCTGGGTCTTTCAGCATTACAATGATCCCAAACACACCGCCCGGGCAACGAAGGAGTGGCTTCGTAAGAAGCATTTCAAGGTCTCCAGATCTCAACCCCATAGAAAATCTTTGGAGGCAGTTGAAAGTCCGTGTTGCCCAGCGACAGCCCCAAATTATCACTGCTCTAGAGGAGATCTGCATGGAGGAATGGGCCAATAAAAAAAAAATACCAGCAACAGTGTGTGAAAACCTTGTGAAGACTTACAGAAAATGATTGACCTGTGTCATTGCCAACAAAGGGTATATAACAAAGTATTGATAAACTTTTGTTATTGACCAAATACTTATTTTCCACCATAATTTGCAAATAAATTCACAAAAAATCCTACAATGTGATTTTCTGGATTTTTTTTCTCATTTTGTCTGTCATAGTTGACGTGTACCTATGATGAAAATTACAGGCCTCTCTCATCTTTTTAAGTGGGAGAACTTGCACAATTGGTGGCTGACTAAATACTTTTTCCCCCCCACTGTATGATTAAAACGTTTTCTCCAAAGTTCTGTGCTGTTTGTTTTAAGTTTAAGTTTCTGAAGACATTAAAGACATTTCTTTGTACATATTTGATCTCTGTTCTTCTCTCTCTGTTGCACTTCTTCTTCAAGTACAGATGTAGGATCTTAATTTTTGCCAGTTTGCTTTAGCAGGAAAATAATCCAGCAACAGCAGGAAATGTGAATTATTGTGTTGATTATAGTTGGTGGACATTTTTTGTATGGGTTGATACATTTTCATTAGGACAAATCAAGTCAGATATTTTTAAGTGGAAATTTAGAAGCCTTTTTAAACATAGAATACACTACAAGTTCACATTTCCTGCAACAAAGGAGTGATCAAATTAAGATCCTACATCTGTACTACCTCTCTCCTCTTTTTCTGACTTTTTTATATTTCTTTCCCTCTCTCTCTTCATTGCATTGAGAAATGAAGTCGAAATGAACTGCAGCAAAGAAGCGTAAATTCTTCAGGGGAAATTATAAATCCCACTTTTCTGTAGTGAGACTGATTCCTAAGCTCTATAGGCTCACCATCCTGAGCTGTTATTCAAATTTATTCAGCCTCTTCCTCGTCTCCCTGTCCACTTGTATTAAACAGTGCAGACTCTAGAACTAGTTGGTGAGGCCAGGTCTTGGTAGCTTATGTTGTGGAGCAACTCAGATGCAGTTTTCTGTGCAGACATAAACTCTGGGAACATGTTTGTTTGGACAGCAGGGGGTTGGTCGGGTGACCTGAGAAATGTTTAACTTATTTTCTGTCTTTGACAGGTAATGTTCAACCATAAGTGAGGAAGTTGATCAACTCTCAAGAATCACTCACATTGTGAAAACTGGTGATGTTGTATATGACATGGTAAACATTGATTATGAGTATACGCTAGTAGATAATATTTGTCCTCACTGCACTCTCCTTATCTCATCTGTCCATATGGACTCTTAATAAATGCTGCTTTTACTGTGAAATTGATACCACCATTGATAATTGAGCTGATGATTTTGAGTCTGGCCTTGGTATCTTTCGATATGGGCTTCTAGACAGTTTTTGGACACGATTAATCGAATGTCTGGATATCCTAACGGATGTTATTATTCGATAACTTGAGTAGTGTTAAATTTTTTGGGGGGCCTATTTTAACAATGAAAAAGCTTTGTCTAATTAAATTAAATTATCCTTGTGACATTTTTACCTATGAGGATATATATATCATGACATTTGAAATTCTTAATTTAATAAAACATCAACCTTTTGAATATATATATAATTTATTTAAAGGTGCGTTGAGCTACTGCTGCACATAAAGCCCTTCAGGTTGCTGTTTCCCCCCCCAATTCAAATAGCAATTACAGCCGCTCACCTAACAGAGTTTCCACTATACCTGACACAGATCAATGCAAAACTATTTTTTTGTAATAGAATCAGTTCTATCATGGCAAAAATCAGACTTCTCTTTCGCTGTTGCTGTTAGCCAAACGTACCTGAGAAAAGCAGCATGTCCGCTGTTTACCTCTGCTGTGTGTACAGTGAGGGGAAAAAGTATTTGATCCCCTGCTGATTTTGTACGTTTGCCCACTGACAAAGACATGATCAGTCTATCATTTTAATGGTAGGTTTATTTGAACAGTGAGAGACAGAATAACAACAAAAAAATCCAGAAAAACGCATGTCAAAAATGTTATAAATTGATTTGCATTTTAATGAGGGAAATAAGTATTTGACCCCTCTGCAAAACATGACTTAGTACTTGGTGGCAAAACCCTTGTTGGCAATCACTGAGGTCAGAAATGTATTGTTGTTAGCCACCAGGTTTGCACACATCTCAGGAGGGATTTTGTTCCAATCCTCTTTGCAGATCTTCTCCAAGTCATTAAGGTTTCGAGGCTGACGTTTGGCAACTCGAACCTTCAGCTCCCTCCACAGATTTTCTATGGGATTAAAGTCTGGAGACTGGCTAGGCCACTCCAGGACCTTAATGTGCTTCTTCTTGAGCCACTCCTTTGTTGCCTTGGCTGTGTGTTTTTCGGTCATTGTCATGCTGGAATACCCATCCACGACCCATTTTCAATGCCCTGGCTGAGGAAAGGAGGTTCTCACCCAAGATTTGACAGTACAAGGCCCCGTCCATCATCCCTTTGATGCGGTGAAGTTGTCCTGTCCCCTTAGCAGAAAAACACCCCCAAAACATAATGTTTTCACCTCCATGTTTGACGGTGGGGATAGTGTTCTTAGGGTCATAGGCAGCATTCCTCCTCCTCCAAACACGGCGAGTTGAGTTGATGCCAAAGAGCTCGATTTTGGTCTCATCTGACCACAACACTTTCACCCAGTTCTCCTCTGAATCATTCAGATGTTCATTGGCAAACTTCAGACGGCCCTGTATATGTGCTTTCTTGAGCAGGGGGACCTTGCGGGCACTGCAGGATTTCAGTCCTTCACGGCGTAGTGTGTTACCAATTGTTTTCTTGGTGACTATGGTCCCAGCTACCTTGAGATCATTGACAAGATCCTCCTGTGTAGTTCTGGGCTGATTGCTCACCGTTCTCATGATCATTGCAACTCCACGAGGTGAGATCTTGCATGGAGCCCCAGGCCGAGGGAGATTGACAGGTCTTTTGTGTTTCATCCATTTGCGAATAATCGCACCAACTGTTGTCACCTTCTCACCAAGATGCTTGGCAATGGTCTTGTAGCCATTCCAGCCTTGTGTAGGTCTACAATCTTGTCCCTGACATCCTTGGAGAGCTCTTTGGTCTTAGCCATGGTGGAGAGTTTGGAATCTGATTGATTGATTGCTTCTGTGGACAGGTGTCTTTTATGCAGGTAACAAGCTGAGATTAGGAGCACTCCCTTTAAGAGTGTGCTCCTAATCTCAGCTCGTCACTTGTATAAAAGACACCTGGGAGCCAGAAATCTTTCTGATTGAGAGGGGGTCAAATACTTATTTCCCTCATTAAAATGAAAATCAATTTACAACATTTTTGACATGCGTTTTTCTGGATTTTTTTGTTGTTATTCTGTCTCTCACTGTTCAAATAAACCTAACATTAAAATTATAGACTGATCATTTCTTTGTCAGTGGGCAAACGTACAAAATCAGCAGGGGATCAAATACTTTTTTCCCTCACTGTATTTGCGTCGTTCTGATTGGTCGAAAGTCAAAAGCATCTTTTATTATTATTTATGTATTTATCTTTTGAATTTCGACTATCTGGATATCAGAAAAAATGTCATGATATCTATTATTCTAATAGTAAAATAATTTCAACTGCCCATCCCTAGTGGGTGAATGCTCTAAAGAACAGCTATGCCGGTCATTGCAGGGGAACTCTGTTGCATTCCCAGGCACTTCCTCTTCGCTGGTCGTTTAGAGTGGAACAGAGAAGGGGTGAGGAGGGGGTGCTGGAGTGGTTAGAAGGGACTTAATGTCTCAACACAGAACATATACGAACGTTAAGGAACTGTCCTTGATCCTCATCTCTGAAATAAAGTGGGCAACAGCTCTGTAAAAGGGAGAGACAGAAAGAAAAATAAATTGGGTAAGATGGATGGATCGGTAAGGGGGGTTTTATGGGTCTTGGCACACCTCCAAAGTGGAGTAAATGAATACTGCTTCCCCTCTTATAATGGCCAGGGTAGAGGGAGATTAGACTGCCGTGCTGGGAACCCTCCTACTTTATTAGAAATAGCAATCTTTTCTTAGCACAATTTGTGATGGAGAGATTGGTCATTTTTCTCTTTAGGCAATCAGCGAGACATACTGTAAATAGTGTTAATATGTCTCATTAAGGATTGTCATAAATTGGTTATAAATTGGCAGTTGCGGAGCAGGAAATTGATAAGGAGAAAGGAATGTCACTTTAAACTGTCAATTTCATATCACAGAAAATAAATGACCTCAATCATTCAACTGATTTTTAATAATACAAATGTGGTACAAACCTCCACTCCTTAAAGAATTTGGGTAACTTAGCTAATGCCCTCATTAAAAACTTGAAGGGACAGAGGACAATACCCTGTGGTACCCCTAAAATTGGCCTCACTGCAGCTGGTCTGCCTTATCCTGTAATACTCTGTAATTACTGTACAACACTGAGGAAGCAAGGGAAAACATAAACATTCCTCATTGGTCAAACTGGAGCTCTCCAAAACAATAGGGGTTAGCAGAGGGTAGGAGGCAAAGGGGCAGGGGAGAGGGGGATATTATTGTCCCCAGCCAAAATGTTGGTTTACCATCACAACCCAGCGTGCCAAATGTCCAGGCCCAGGGGGAGTGCATGTGACCCTCCTTAACTGATATTGTGGTCACATCCCCTTCAGAAAACAGAGGCCTAATGAGAGCCAGGTTTGACTCAGTGGGTGTCTGCCTGCCTGTGAGGAGGGGTCTGGGCATGCAACACATTACCACTACTTTAACTAAGATGTACAATGCCTTGCAAAAGCATTCATCCCTCTTGGCGTTTTTCCTATTTTGTTGCATTACAACCTGTAATTTAAATGGATTTTTATTTGGATTTCATGTAATGGACATACACAAAATAGTGAAATGAAAAAAATTACTTGTTTCAAAAACTTCTAAAAAATAAATAACAGAAAAGTGGTGCGTGCATATGTATTCACCCCCTTTGCTATTAAGCCCCTAAATAAGATCTGGCGCAACCAATTACCTTCAGAAGCCACATAATTAGTTAAATAAAGTCCACCTGTTTGCAATCTAATTGTCACATGATCTCAGTATGTTTACACCTGTTCTGAAAGGCCCCAGAGTCTGCAACACCACTAAGCAAGGGGCACCACCAAGCAAGCGGCACCATGAAGACCAAGGAGCTCTCCAAACAGGTCAGGGACAAAGTTGTGGAGAAGTACAGATCAGGGTTGGGTCATAAAGAAATATCAGTAACTTTGAACATCCCATGGTAAACCATTAAATCCATTATAAAAAAATGGAAAGAATATGGCACCACAACAAACCTGCCAAGCTTATAGAGACATACCCCAAGATACTTCCAGCTAAAATTGCTGCAAAAGGTGTCTCTACAAAGCATCTTCAAAGTGGTAGACCAAAAATCAATTATAATTCCAGGTTGTAAGGCAACAAAATAGGAAAAATGCCAAGGGGGGTGTATACTTTCGCACGCCACTGTATGTCTACCATCGCCTGTACTGTATGTACATCCAAATCATCTGTCAACTTTTTGAGGACTAATATTTTTACTATAGAAATCACCTGTAGTCTTGAGTTGCTTTCTGTGGATTGCATGACTTCACTGTTTAGTCCTGGCTTGTCTCCATTGCGGAGCAATCTGATTCCTACCGTTTAATGTAGTCCCCTTCCTATTTACAGTTTCATTATGTGTTTCATGGTGTGATCTGTCTCAGAGAATCTGTGTTAGCGTCACATCCTCCTAGATCAGCCTTTTGGCTACAGCCTTTCATAGAATGGTCATATATTGTGGATATCAGGGCAGTAAACAAAGCTTTGAACGAGGATTGTGGAGCAGTGTTCAAGCTGCAGGCAAAACTCGCTAGACGCACACTGTCCAAAGCCTTCCATCATACTCCAGACGTTACTCTGATGGTCTCTTCCTGAGCAGGGGCAGACGTGACTCATTGTGTCTAACGTTATGTGTGAAATAGTAGACCTTAGCGTGGGACACTGTGGATGCCCCAAAGGGTCCAGGAGGGGATCGGAAAGCCTCCCGCTGCTGGGAAAGACTATTTCATCCTTCTGGGACCGAAAACGAATGTATTAAGGAAAGGTGTTTGTGATCATGTTGTCTCAGCTAGCCTGTGTTTGAGTCATCTGTAATCGACAGTGTAGAGTAATCACGCACTTCTTATGTGGAGAATGGGAGGGCGAGAATTGCAGTCTTTGAATGGCAGATCTTGAAAGTACCTATGCAGATTGGAGGTTGATGGGAGGATGATTCACTCCTTTCAGCAACAGGAGTACTTTGGAGTGTTTTGTACCGACAGCTATTTTTGATGCAATTGCACTCTTTCTTCTTTCTCTACTGCTATCACCGTCTATAATCATGCACTTGCTACAGGGAGTGGAGACTTCCTTGTTAAAGGTACACTGGCCGATCTGATTGGAGATCAAAGTTCGGATACACTGATTCACTCCTTATGGAAGTGCTTAGTCCCATACAGCTATTACACAACTATAGTTGATAAAGATTAGCAAAAAATACTATAAAATATAGGTGTCAAGATTATTGGCACCCCTGTTGTTAATATTTTGTGCACCATCCCCTTGGGAGGAAAACAGCACTTAGCCTTTTTGTATAATTGAATATGAGATTGGAGAACACTTAAGTGATAATGCCCGAGAAGCCGGTGTTTGGAGGATATGTTGCCACGAGACGAAGTCGTGCCAATATACAGTGGGGAAAAAAAGTATTTAGTTAGCCACCAATTGTGCAAGTTCTCCCACTTAAAAAGATGAGAGAGGCCTGTAATTTTCATCATAGGTACACGTCAACTATGACAGACAAAATGAGAAAAAAAAATCCAGAAAATCACATTGTAGGATTTTTAATGAATTTATTTGCAAATTATGGTAGAAAATAAGTATTTGGTCAATAACAAAAGTTTCTCAATACTTTGTTATATACCCTTTGTTGGCAATGACACAGGTCAAACGTTTTCTGTAAGTCTTCACAAGGTTTTCACACACTGTTGCTG
This sequence comes from Coregonus clupeaformis, assembly GCF_020615455.1. Taxonomy (NCBI): domain Eukaryota; kingdom Metazoa; phylum Chordata; class Actinopteri; order Salmoniformes; family Salmonidae; genus Coregonus; species Coregonus clupeaformis. The sequence continues at coordinate 2,610,412 of NC_059210.1, read as the reverse complement.
GTATTTTGGCCCATTCCTCCATGCAGATCTCCTCTAGAGCAGTGATGTTTTGGGGCTGTCGCTGGGCAACACGGACTTTCAACTCCCTCCAAAGATTTTCTATGGGGTTGAGATCTGGAGACTGGCTAGGCCACTCCAGGACCTTGAAATGCTTCTTATGAAGCCACTCCTTCGTTGCCCGGGCGGTGTGTTTGGGATCATTGTCATGCTGAAATACCCAGCCACGTTTCATCTTCAATGCCCTTGCTGATGGAAGGAGGTTTTCACTCAAAATCTCACAATACATGGCCCCATTCATTCTTTCCTTTACACGGATCAGTCGTTCTGGTCCCTTTGCAGAAAAACAGCCCCAAAGCATGATGTTTCCACCCCCATGCTTCACAGTAGGTATGGTGTTCTTTGGATGCAACTCAGCATTCTTTGTCCTTCAAACACGACGAGTTGAGTTTTTACCAAAAAGTTCTATTTTGGTTTCATCTGACCATATGACATTCTCCCAATCCTCTTCTGGATCATCCAAATGCACTCTAGAAAACTTCAGACGGGCCTGGACATGTACTGGCTTAATCAGGGGGACACGTCTGGCACTGCAGGATTTGAGTCCCTGGTGGCGTAGTATGTTACTGATGGTAGGCTTTGTTACTTTGGTCCCAGCTCTCTGCAGGTCATTCACTAGGTCCCCCTGTGTGGTTCTGGGATTTTTGCTCACCGTTCTTGTGATCATTTTGACCCCACGGGGTGAGATCTTGCGTGGAGCCCCAGATCGAGGGAGATTATCAGTGGTCTTGTATGTCTTCCATTTCCTAATAATTGCTCCCACAGTTGATTTCTTCAAACCAAGCTGCTTACCTATTGCAGATTCAGTCTTCCCAGCCTGGTGCAGGTCTACAATTTTGTTTCTGGTGTCCTTTGACAGCTCTTTGGTCTTGGCCATAGTGGAGTTTGGAGTGTGACTGTTTGAGGTTGTGGACAGTTGTCTTTTATACTGATAACAAGTTCAAACAGGTGCCATTAATACAGGTAACGAGTGGAGGACAGAGGAGCCTCTTAAAGAAGAAGTAACAGGTCTGTGAGAGCCAGAAATCTTGCTTGTTTGTAGGTGACCAAATACTTATTTTCCACCATAATTTGCAAATAAATTCATTAAAAATCCTTCAATGTGATTTTCTGGATATTTTTTTCTCAATTTGTCTGTCATAGTTGATGTGTACCTATGATGAAAATTACAGGCCTCTCTCATCTTTTTAAGTGGGAGAACTTGCACAATTGGTGGCGGACTAAATACTTTTTTTCCCCACTGTATCCTCCAAACACGGCTTCTCGGTCATTATCACTTTTATACAACAGGTTACCAACATATTCAAATAATGATTGACATATTTTCATTAAATACGTTATTTTGACGAATTTATTCATACTATTTAATCCTTCCAAAACATATAGTCCTGACAGGAATCTAGGGTTGCTACTCAAGCCGGCTGGTCATTTGTCCTTTCGGTTTGGTTGCCAGAGACGCAACCCAGTCATTCATTCTTTTTGTTCTGTATCTATGGACACGACCCAGTCGTTCGTTCTAAATGTTCCATTGCCATACTGGCTGGCAACATCCTTATCCCTTGCTTGCTAGCTAGCCAACTACAGCTAACTTACAGTCACGTCAAAAAGTGGGGCCAGAATAACAGCAAAGTAGCCACATTTGTTTAAGCTGTTTTCTAGTGACATTTATTCGGATACATCCATAACAATGAGCTAATGAGCATAGAAAATGTGCTCACTCGTCTGGACACTGTTGTTCAGAGGACTAGCAAACAACACAGCTAACACAATCGCTTAAAACTGAAGCTGGAAAGACTGCAAATTAGCTGCACTTCGTTTCGTTTGACCTTTTTTAAATTTACAATTCTTTGTATATATCCATAAAAATTATGCCAGCTGATTCATGATTTCGACTGGCTGAGTAACGCTGCCTGCCTGTCTGTCTCGTCCTGACTCCAGACACGTTCATTACTATCGGACAGCTGGAGATTACATTTTAATATTGAAACAATGTTGCAAATGTCGGAGAGACAGACAGCAAGGTTTATACAAATCTCCGCTGTTGAAAACAAAATGTGAGATAATGTCTAGATGCTTTTTATAGTGGAGATCAAGTTTATAAATTGCTTGTCTGGGTTGATGAGACAGTGGATTGCGCAGTCAGATGGAACAGAGTAAATTGGCATTTTAACGTCATAGATTTAGCCGGTGGTAACTTGTGGAATAGACACCGGCTGGAATGCGGTTTTAACCAATCAGCATTCAACATTAGACCCACCCGTTGTATAAATTGGTATATCCTTCGGTCTGCACTTATGGACTCCCCTCTTCAATTCAAACCACAGGTTTTCAATGGGGTCCAGAGACTGAGATGGCTATTGTAAAATGTTGATGTTGTGGTCAATTAACCATTTCTTTGTGGATTTTGATGTGTGGTTTGGGTTATTGTCTTCCTGAAAGATCCACTTGAGGACAAGTTTTAGCCTCCTGGCAGAGGCAACCTAGTCTGGCTAACACCTAACTCAAAGTCCTCCTGACTTTAAAGTATGTAAAGGCTGTTTCGATGTTGTCGGCACGATGCGTTGAAAATAAAGGGGGCTGTGCTTTTACTGGTTGCTTCTCCTCTGTGTCTTTCTCACTCAAACACCCACAGGCACAGCCACACACAGAGCCCGAGCGCCGCCTCCTTCCATTACAACTGTTGGATTTTCAAATCCAAACAACAAGAGGTCTCAACCCCCCAGGACAGAAAAAAGACATGTGAGAGAACCAATCAATGAGTCCGCACAATTTCTGAGCGAATATTGCATTAACAAACGGCCTCCTGTCCAGACGAGTGAGTCACAGCTCTTCCTCGCTGTGTGGTCACGTGGGTAGCGTCACCCAGGCTAGAGGCAACCAGGTTTTTGGCTCAAATGTCCTGGTACTTGATAGAGTTCATGATCCCTTTGACCTTAAAGAGATATTCCGGAGGATTGATAACAACCTTCTTATTTCTTAATCCTCCCGTTTTGGACTCAACGTGTCCAATGTATGGCTCATACATGCATAATAAACAATCTAAAGTCCTCTCCCAGTAGAAAAAGGCACATAATCCTTACATTCTAACCTGCCATCATTTAGTGCATGAGATCTACATGCTTGTTTCTGTCATGTTGTGAACGCGCTATCTGAAGCAAAAGGGATTGCCTGGCTGCGTGGACTTACTATTAGTTATTTTAATAACAGTGAAATATATTAAAAACATCGATCAAATCCATGCATCATGAGTTAGAAAACAGAAGTTAGATCTATTAGACCTCGTAGTAGTTTCAGTTGTCTCTTTCAGTACATTTCTCTGGAAACCAAGCGGAAAATTAGTGTGCTAAAGATTGGCATTGTAGCCAGAAAAATACATTAGAAGATAATTGTCAACTCGATCAGAAACACTATGCTTACAACCTGTATCTAATAAATGGTGTTGCTGGTATATTTTGTTAAAGTTTTGCAATATATTCCGCGCTATGTTATAAGGTTTTTACCAGGCATGCGTCCATCCATTCATCTCGTTAGCGAATCACAACACAACACAACACACATATAACTTTGATGCGCTTCAGAAATGTACATTATGCTGCAAACGTTCACCCACTTTTAGATAAGAAAATATCGGCCTACTTTTCTTTTTTGTCAACAATCCATCTAAATCAAAAAATTCCATGAGTCAACCTTTTGTCCTTATAAACATTCACACAGGTATTCCATGATAATCCAACACTGCAGTTGATTGCCAGCGAATATCATTCATCACGTAGAAAATGCTATATATAATCAATACACGATTTTCAAGGAGTAGGACATTTTTATGCAAACTATTAACTTTTCCATTGTAAAAAATTACATTATCACAATCGCTTGCTTGTCATACTAGTCTGTACTAGTCTGAAGCAACAACCGGAACTAGCCACAACCGAACATGAGGAACAACGTTGATTGGCAGGTGGGTTGATGTCCAATGAGGTTGCAAGGTTAAAGTGGGAGGTGGGATCAGATCGGCACAGCATTGTCCATTGAGGTTGCGGGGTGACCCCAACATGCACACCCAACAAGGACCCCACATGAACACCACAGAGGTTTTTTTTACTGTCTTTGTTCACACGCTGAATGGGCTCGAGCAAATACATGATGACGTTGTACACAATTGTGCACCATTTTTGGGGACCCTTTTTGGCTCTTGGGCACTGCTTTCAGAACTACTGGCTAAAAAGTATACAAAACTTCTGGAAAACCTCTTTAAAAAAGGGCCATAGGACCAGTGGAAGCAAAACAGCCCCATAACATCAAAGATCCACAAACATATTTTACAGTAGGTATGAGGTTATTTTCTGCATATGCATCCACTTTTGAGTTCAAACCCACCACTGCTGTGTGAGGCCAAAAAGCTCTATTTTCATCTTATCTGACCATAGCACCCGGTTCTAATCCATGTGACAATGCTGTTTAGCAAACTCCAGGCATTTACATTTGTTGGTTTCTCTCAATAAAGGCTTTTTTATGGCAACCCTTCCAAATAGCCTATTGGCATGGAGGTGGCGTCAAATTGGAGATTTGGAGACTTGGTAATTCTCCAACTTTTACTTTTCTTTGCCTTCCAAACCATATTCCTAACTGTGCGTGGGGACAAGATGCAAATGCATTCTCTACCAGGCAAGTTTACCACTGTTCCAGTGGTTTTAAAGGGGAAGTTCACTCAAAAACAATTCTGGGCCCTTTATAACACTTGCCTGGACGTTTGTCAGTAGCCCAGACAATTTTTAGCTCCATTGCTTGAGTATTTAGATTTCTGTATTTTTATATCAAAATTCAAAATTTCCCAAATTACTTAAAATGCATTAAAAAATGTATGTATGTATCGTTACATAAACAACAATTGGTGTCTCTGCATTGAACTACCAAATAAATGTACTTTTCAAATCAAATCAAATTGTATTAGTCACATGCTTCATAAACAACAGGTGTAGACTAACAGTGAAATGCTTACTTAGGGTCCTTTTCCAACAATGCTGAGTTAAAGATAAGAAATACAATACAAAATATAAATAGTGACACTAGGAATAAATCACAGAGAATAACAAATTACAATAAATCTGCTTATTAGCTACAGTGTACATCTAAATACTCAAGCAATGCACCAAACACTGTCAGGGGTACTAACAAATGGCCAGGCAAGTGTTATAAAGGCCCTGAAGTGTTTTGGGGTGAACTTCCCCTTTAAACTCCTTAATTGTTTCCCTAATAGTGGTAAGTGGTATATTTCGTTTTTCTGTAGCTTTTTTGTGCCCTTTGACTGATTTTTATGAAAGTCAACAACTTTTTGTCTCTTTACATTTGTGAGTTCTTTGCCTTTCCCATGGTGATGGATGACAAAGGGATTTTACATGCCTGTTAACAAATATTTATACCCCAGTGAAACACGAAGTCATGGAAGGCCACAATACAGTTCCTTAAACTGAGATTAATTTAAAACAGTAGAACGTTAATGCAGATTTAATTTTGTTACATTTTATTTATACTGTAATAATCTTTAGGGGTCGCAATAATTTTGACACTGACATTTTTTTGTTTACTTGTTAAACAAAATCTCTATCTCTGAGCAATTTTATTAGTATAAAATAATATAATTCCCCCCTTTTTTGTTCATTTTTATCAAGGGTGCCAATAATTTCGAATGTGACTGTAACTAACTACAGTGCATTTGGAAAGTAGTCAGACCCCTTCACATTTTCCACATTTTGTTACGTTACAGCCTTATTCTAAAATGGATTCAATTGTTGTTTCCCCTCATGAATCTACACACAATACCCCATAAAGAAAAAGAAAAAAATTGTTTTTAGATTTTTTTGCAAATGTATATAATAAAAAAAAAAAACTTAAATATCACATTTACATAAGTATTCAGAACCTTAACTCAGTACTTTGTTGAAGCACCTTTGGCAGCGATTACAGCCTCAAGTCTTGGGTATGACGCTACAATCTTGGCACACCTGTATTTGGGGAGTTTCTCCCATTCTTCTGCAGATCCTCTCAAGCTCTGACAGGTTGGATGGGGAGCGTCGCTACACAGCTATTTTCAGGTCTCTCCAGAGATGTTCGATCGGGTTCAAGTCTGGGCTCTGGCTGGGCCACTCAAGGACATTCAGAGGTTTGTCCCGAAGCCACTCCTGCGTTGTCTTGGCTGTGTGCTTAGGGTCGTTGTCCTGTTGGAAGGTGAACCTTCGCCCCAGTATGAGGTCCTGAATGCTCTGGAGCAGGTTTTCATTAAGGATCTCTCTGTACTTTGCTCTGTTCATCTTTGATTCGATCCTGACTAGTCTCCCAGTCCCTGCTGCTGAAAAACATCCCCACAGCATGATGATGCCACCACCATGCTTCACCGTAGGGATGGTATTGGCCAGGTGATGAGCGGTGCCTGGTTTCCTCCAGACATGATGCTTGGCATTCACGCCAGAGAGTTCAATCTTGGTTTCATCAGAACACAGAATCTTGTTTCTCAAGGTCTAAGAGTCCTTTAAGTGACTTTTGGCAAACTCCAAGCGGGCTGTAATTTGCTTTTTACTGAGGAGTGGCTTCCGTCTGGCCACTCTACCATTAAGGCCTGATTGGTGGGGTGCTGCAGAGATGGTTGTCCTTCTGGAAGGTTCTCCCATCTCCACTTAGAAACTCTGGAGCTCTGTCAGAGTGACCATTGGGTTCTTGGTCACCTCCCTGACCAAGGCCCTTCTCCCCCGATTGCTCAGTTTGGCCGGGCAGCCAGCTCAAGAAAGAGTCTTGGTGGTTCCAAACTTCTTACATTTAAGAATAATGGAGGCCACTGTGTTCTTGGGGACCTTCAATGCTGCAGAAATGTTTTGGTACCCTTCCCTAGATCTGTGCCTCGGCACAATCCTGTCTCTGAGCTCTACGGACAATTCCTTTGACCTCATGGCTTGGTTTTTGTTCTGACGTGAACTCTCAACTGTGGGACCTTATATAGACAGGTGTGTGCCTTTCCAAATCAGGTCCAATCAATTGAATTTACCACAGGTGGACTCCAATCAAGTTGTAGAAACATCTCTTTGATGATCAATAGAAACAGGATGCACCTGAGCTCAATTTCGAGTCTCATAGCAAAGAGTGTGAATACTTATGTAAATAAGACATTTATGTTTTTTATTTGTAATAAATGTGCAAACATTTCTAAAAACCTGTTTTTGCTTTTGTCATTATGTGGTATTGTGTGTAGATTGATGAGGAATTTTTTTTATTTAATACATTTTAGAGTAAGGCTGTAATGTAACAAAATATGGAAAAAGTGATGGAGTCTGAATACCTTCTGAATGCACTGTATACAATTGGACTTTTTCTTCATTCTCCATTCACTTTTTTGGGGAGTGCATTCAGAAGGTATTCAGGTATTCAAGGTATCCATAACCTTGAAAGTTCCTATCTAGGACAAGGACATTGAGAATGTTCTGAAAGGGACACTTTTAATGGGACTAGCTGTTCAAAGAGGCAGGGGTCTATAGAAGTCATAGAAGTCAAGAAGAGAACACTAGTTACCTCTGTGAGTGTGGCTGTGAACATGGGTCCTTGAGGGAAGAGAGGTAGAGGTGATTTACAGGCTGCCTGTGGATGGGGAAGGGAAAAACAGGCCCATTTTTCTGAGCCATGTGATAATGGAAGTTGCTGGGCAGTTTGGGAGCTTGAGAGGTTTTAGCCTAGCTTCCTCAACACTCTTCAACACTCCATCTTCCCGGTCCATTAAATATTATGCTTCTTTAATAGGAGATAACAATACGTTCCAGTAGTTAAAGAAATGATTGTACGCAGCAGAGTAAGTGTCCATTCTCCATTCTGAATGGCAAGCATATTTGCTGGACAACTTTATTAAAATGTGGCTGACTCAACTCTCATATTGTTTGTATCAGACTCGGCTTAACGCTTATAATTACTGGATCTTGTGATACATTACTTGACATTTGGAAATGATAACAAGGCTACAGTATGAATGATGCAGCGCAGATTGATCATTCGGTGCCAGAGGAGTAGTGTTTTAAGTGTTTTTCACAAAATAAAAAATTGCGGAAAATCCATCATGGCAGACCTTATGGATCCCTGAGGCAAATGTGTTCCTTGTGAGGAGAGGGACCTATGTACCGAATGTCATTACTTTAGGTCAAACAGGGTGTGGGGCATGACCTTTCAAAGTTTGCATTTTCACCACCACTCAGTGTAATTTTGTGAATGCCGGATCTCTATGGCAAGTCGCATCATTCGCCCATGTTTCATCAAAATCAGGCCAGTGCTGTCTGAGGTATCGTGTGTGACGAACGTACTAACGGACAGAGACAGATCCACATCGTGGGGGACAATTTGAGTCTGTATTCAAGCCCAGCAAGGGACTAAAAGGATAGTTCTTAGATGCCTTTTTGCAGACACTCTATTGGGAGTAGTTAATAAAGAGGAGCTAGCGAGGGGAGGAGGGGAGTAGTTATCATTAAACACCATTTAACTTCCAAACACTTTGCTGCCATAAAATGAAGCTGTGCCTAGGTCCTCCGGCTTAACGGCTGTCACAAATGGACTCGGGTCACTTCTTGGCTAGAGTTTCACTGCACCGCAGCTTAATCTGTTGGTACGTGTTGGTGGGGCTCGACACCCCTCTACCCCCTCCTATACCTCACTCCCCAAAACCTTGTCCTTTGGCTCAGAGGAACCCAGATGTGTGTGTGTGTGTGTTTTCTTCCGTTCCATCAGAGAAGTGTGCCTTTGAGGCTTTGATCGCCCTTTCCCTGTAGAGAATCATTGTACCATCTAAACTGCTGTGAAATATATTTTCCATAACCAAAAATATTGTATTTTCAGCTTTTTGAAGGTGGTGTACAAAACCTTAAGTGAAAGACGCAAAAACGAAACTTACTAACGGGAAGTATAGAAATAGCACACACAGAACAGATCTACCGCTTCTTAGACTTGCTTTCAATGAGAATGACAGATCTATAACACACATTTCTTTGTGAATTTGGTCAGATCGCCCAAAAAGTTACATATTGCTGATTTAATTGGATTCTGTGAGTTGCGTTGGTAAAGGAGAGTAATCGAGAGATAAGCGAGTGGGGAATGCATTATTTATAAAATGTATTACAAGTTGGTGTGCGTGCACACACACACAAACAGAAGATTTGACGCACGTACAGGTATCTCTCAGATAAACAGACAGACCTTGAAGATAACCATTCAAGCCTTTTGTGAACTTTCATTTAATAGACATGCTCTTTAACGATGGAGTCTGCAGTAGGGGGAAACAGCGCTGCCCCACCACTGTTATTGCTTTTGTTGCCGAGCTGAGGAGCATCACGCAGCATGGCAAGAGAAATGTCAATACATATTCTTCTCTTTTATCACCTGTGCAATGATGTCTGAGGGAAAATCTGTGTTTGTTGTTTTCAGTAACTTCTTTGTTATTATAATATCACAAATGGACATGGCTGTTTCACAATTAAAGGTCCATTACAGACGTATTTATCTCAATATCAAATCATTTCTGGTAACAATTAAGTACCTTACTGTGATTGTTTTCAATTAAAATGGTCAAAAAGGAACAAAAATAGCTTCTTAGCAAAGAGCTATTTCTCAAGAAAGAATTTTGCTAGGACTGTCTGGGAGTGGTTCTGAGTGGGGAGGGGATAACTGAAAACTAGCTGTTATTGGCAGAGAGGTTTGGAACTCTCTTTCTTATTGGTCTATTAACATATTTAACCAGGCAGGCCAAAACTCCATCCCACCAAAACTGGCTGAAATTTCAGGCGCTCTTTTCAAACAGTTCTTACACTAAAAGGGCATTATCATAATTTTCACAATTTCACACTATTATTCCAACTTCATAGTGTGGAAATATATCTAAAACACAGGTAAATCAAGTTTTTGACTGCACTGGGGCCTTTAAGGATTCCAGCTTTAAGCAAACAGTGTTCATGTTCTCTCGACAAACTCTCTCCATGTCAACAATCTAAGATGACAATAACCTGAGAAAGTATTGAACCCATCTGTCGGGTTAAGCAAGAAAATAACAAATGCATAGAAAGAGGGAAGAAAGGCAGAACAAAGAAAATAGAGAAAATACTTTAGCGGTGGACTGAAAGGAGACCAAGGCCAGTGGAAGAGACTGATGGGTTCTTGGAACACAGAAAGGACTTTGTCGGATATTCTCTTTCCTCCTGCTCGCTGAATTATTGAAGAAACAAAACCATGTTTCAGTGTCATAACTGGATTTGCCTTGAAGGCCTGGTGGGGATGGTGTTTGTGGAGTGTTTGTGTGTACATGTGCTTGTGTGTGTGCCTGTGTGTGTGTGTTGGTGGAGTGTGGGGGAGATGGGGGGTAAATGGCTGGGTCCCAAGCTATTTCCATAAACTGACTTATGAAAACCACACGAGACACTCTGAGAAAGAAACACACACTGCACTTCCCCAAACCCCTCCAAAACTCTCAAAGGCATCACTCACACACACGCACACGCATTACAGACACACACACACACACACACACACACACACACACACACACACACACACACACACACACACACACACACACACACACACACACACACACACACACACACACACACACACACACACACACACACACACACACACACACACACACACACACACACACAAACACCCTCTTCCAAAAACATACAATTCTTTTTTCAATTCCCTCCCTCGCTCCTTCCCCTTTTGCCCACCCTCCCTCTCCTTCCCTCCCTCTCTCTCTCACCGAAATCTGGGGACAATCTGCAAGCACTCAACTCCAGCATAGAAGTCGGAGAGAGAAAGAGAGAGAGAGAGAGAAGTTTTGAGAGGTAAGAAAAGTGATGAGGAGAGAAGAGTTGAGATATTAAGGAAAAAACAAGACGAAACAAATACTAAAAAAGTTGAAGAGGAGAGAAAAAACTCAAGGAAAGTATAGATTGGGCAAAAAGAGAGCAAGAGAGAGAGAGTTGGAGAAGTGAGCCGTGGAGAGTGAACTAACGATGGGTTCCCCAGTGCGCTGTGCTCCTGTTCTAGTCCTCTCACTACTGGGTCTGTTATGTTATACTCCCCCTGTAAGTGGCCAGGATCTACAAGAGAGGGACGCTCTGTGCAACAAGGACGGCTGCTTCGTGGTCTACTTCCAGCGCAAGACCTTCCTGGACTCCTGGAGGAGCTGCAAGGAGAAGGGAGGCAACCTGGCCACAGTCAAACACCAGGAGGAAGCTGACACTATCGCTGCTCTCTTCTCTGGCGTGGAGCTACGTGGCCCGAGGACCAAGGTCCAGGTGTGGATCGGTCTCCAGAGACAGCCTCGCCAGTGTACCGCCTCTCGCCCTCTCCGTGGGTTCTCCTGGATTACAGGTGACCAGGATACCCGCTACACCAACTGGCTGCGGGATGACTCGCCCAGTACCTGTTCAGCCCCACGCTGTGTGGTTATGACCTATGGCACAGCCGCCCACGAGCAGCATGATAATTTTAAATGGCTGGACGGCTCGTGTTCGGTGCCAGTGGATGGCTACCTGTGCCGCTACACCTACAAGGGCATGTGCCCGGCAGTTTGGAGCGAGGGGATTGGCAATGCCCTCTATAGTACCCCCTTCAGCCTCCTCAGTAGCCTCCTTACCCACGTGCCCTTTGGATCTGTAGCCACGGTGCCCTGCCCGGGGGGCACCAAGGAGGAGCAGTCTGTTCTGTGTATGCTAAGGGAGGATGGCACTGTGGGGTGGTCCAGGGAGACTCCCCTCTGCTCCGACACCGCAGAGAAGAGCTGGTGCGATCGGAACAATGGAGGGTGTGAGCATTTCTGCCAGGAGGCCGGGGAGCACTACTACTGCGAGTGCTCGGACGGCTTCCAGCTCGGCGACGACGGGCAAACATGCGTCGCTGCCGACCCGTGCCATAGTGCCCACTGCGAGTTTGAGTGCCTGCCCCTGTCGGACGGCTACCGCTGCGCCTGCCCCGAGGGCTACATGCTTGCCCCAGATGAGCGCGGCTGCCTAGACGTGGACGAGTGCCTGCAGAGCCCCTGCGAGCAGCTGTGCGTCAATGCTCCAGGGACCTTCGAGTGCCGCTGCCGCGAGGGCTACCGACCGGTCGAGGAGGGAGAGTGTGAGGACGTGGACGAGTGTATGGAGGACCCGTGCGAACATGCCTGCGAGAATACGCCCGGCTCCCATGTTTGCCACTGTCACCTGGGCTTTTCCCCTCCTCCCGAGGAACCCTCCCACTGCCAGGACACTGACGAGTGTCAGATCCCTGGGACATGTCAGCAGATGTGTGTGAACTACGAGGGAGGCTTCGAGTGTTACTGCGAGGTGGGCTACGAGCTACTCTCGGACCACTTCTCCTGCAGGAAGATAGGTGAGGGAGAGGACTCATCCCCAGCAGCCACGCCCTCTTACCCATGGGTCACCCGCCACCCCGGCCCCATGTGGAACCCCCACGAACCCGTGTACCACTGGACACCCGCGCAGACCAACACTGACTGGCCTCTGGAGACGGAAGAGTCCCTGGACTGGCTCACAGACCCCCCCAGGGTGGAGAATGATGTCATCTGGGTCACCAGCGCACCCCAGCAGGAGCCCGTCACAAACCACAACCCATTCATGGTCCCCCCCATGGAAGATTCCGAGGAGGAGGAAGATGAAGAAGAAGAGGAGGAGTATACTCCAGGCTGGAGCACCGTGATTTTGAATTCTCCAGCCCAGGTCCAGCCCAAGCTAGAATCCATGCCCAGTCCCTCTCCCAGCCCCGAACCCACCTCTACCCCCACACCAACTCCCACGCCCGACTGGTACGAGGAGGAGGATGACGAAACCACTACCAGTTCCTCAGTTCTCCCTACTTCCACTATCTCGGGAGGGGCGTGGAACTGGCTCTGGTTCAGCCCAGCCAGCCAGGACCAAGTACTCACCACGTGGCAGGAGCCAATCACTGACCAGTATGTCCCTGTGTCCAACTATGATGATACTGTTGATAATGAGGAAGAGGGGAACATTGACAATGGGTGGGTGACTTCCCCTCCAGAGCAGGACCAGGGCCAGGGTGAGAACCAGGACCAGCACACCCCTTCGCTGCCTCCTCCAGTTGCTCCCAAAACCCCCATCACCCCCAACCAGGGCGTGGTGGAGGTAGAGGGGGAGAATGAGAGGGAGCCGCCCCAGGAGGACGAGAGCAGCCAAAAGCAGGGTGGTGGCAACTGGCTGCTGGTGGGCCTCCTGGTGCCCCTCTGCATCTTCATCATTATTATGGTGGTGCTGGGCATCGTCTACTGCACCCGCTGTGCCGTCACGCCGCGTAACAAGACCGCCACCAACTGCTACCATTGGATCTCCGGGGCGCACGACAAGCAGGGCGCGCCCAATCCCAGCAAGGGGATGCAGTCACACGTTTAAACAGATGAATGAGGAAAGACTTGTACATAAATAAACGGTTAAATAAATAAGAGATATAAAGAAGGTAAGAGAGGACTTGGGTGGTTGTTGTACTGTATCTGCCTCCTCCTATCCCATTGGCACTCTGTTGCTGTACTTTGACTCTTTGAACACTTGAATGTTTCGGTGGAATATCGGTTGAAAGAGAAGAACAGGGAAGCGATGCTAAAAAAACACTGATCCCTTTCATGGGGTGCTTTGACATGTGGTAGAAAAAACGGCATAATTGTTGCTTACACTGATCTCAAAGCACAATATATAGGCTTATGATTGCACTGTAGGGTCAATAGAATCCATCCATTGGGATTGTTGTTGAATACATCTGGTTATATTTACGGATGCTGTGGGAATATGCTGTCAATATATCACCAGTGCCGTCTGAAAACCAAAATCAAAGAACTGTACTGTAGCTTTTAGCATTTTTGTAGTCCATGAAATCTGGGTGTGTGTCTTTCAAACAAATGCTGAGGTTTTTAATGCTCAATTGAGGTCATTTCCAAGCGTGGTGTCGCAAATTACAATTTATGTCAACTTTGTTAAAGCATGACTGTCATGACGCTTTTGAGGAAAAGCAATCATTCGGATATTACTTGTATGGCTTGCGCTTTTTAAAGTGTCGGAAAACAAATCAACTCACACCACAGACCAAAAAATGTTATACGCCTGTATATGTGTTTGTGTCACTATAATTGTGTACGGTATAATTTGTAGCAATGAAGTTTCTAGAAAATGTGTTAGCGTCATGATACCTGATTTAATGAAGTGCCTTTTGTTTTATATAGACCACACAAAACTCTTGGTAATTCCATGGAATGTCTGTCTGTCTGAGGGGATGTTTCCTTCCATTCAACTCCAATTAAACTCTCCTAGTCCTCTCACCCACATTCCTCATATGGGTTAGAGCGCCGATGTTAAATGTGTCCATATTACATACTATAGGGACTGCAATGGGGGTCACAGGCTCCCGATTGACTTTAGCATTGACCTTGTTAGCGGAGTAGTGATCTTTCAATCGTTCCCCAACCCCATGTCACATAGCTCTTTAGTACGCCCCCTCCCCATTGTCACAGGCCTGCCCATAACATTATATGGACTTTAACCATGGTGGAGCAGTACCAACTTTTAGGTGTTTGAAATCAATGCGCCCTCTAGCAACTTGAGAAGTAACTGCAGTCCCCATTCAAAGGATGGCTTGTACAATGTCAATGACAGACAATCAAATCAACTGAAGATGTGCCTTCTGATCTAAAGGATTATTGAATGATGCCTTATGCGTTTTCATTTTTGTTACCTGTTACGTTTTAAGTAATTGCTAATTAAATGTTCCGATAAGGGTTCCATCAAAATTCATGTCTTGTGTTTGAATGGTTCATGGTGCAATCACTTCATGATGTAGGCCCTGGTGCAGTGTCTGCTTTATATGTTGAAATCACAGTTTGAATGTGATTCCTTGTATAGAGAGAGTATATGGAAGTCCCAGTAAGTCCAAGAGGCCCTATGGGGTGTTAGATTAACTCCTTAAGCTGCCCTTCCGCACTGGGAGGAGAGGTGGGAGGGCGTGTGAACGCAGGAATACCACTACTCTACAACAAACACAACATTTGAAATCCATCCCTCAAAGCCCATAGGGTTGGGAAATTATTCATAAAAAGTCTCCCACAACAATCTTATTAGGCAACACCAGTCCATAACCAGGCATTGATTATCAGTCCATCAAAGCTGCTACACTCTTAGAGAAAAGGGTTCCAAAAGGGTTCTGCGGCTGTCCCCATAGATGCAGTAAAGAGGTCAATGGAACGCAGACCGAGGGGGATCGAAGAAGGACACCAGATTGGCACACATTCAACAAATCTGATCTAACAAAGTGGATATTGATGTATTGTAACAGGCCCACAATGTGGTTAATAAAGTCCGATTTTGATATATTTAGAAGTATTTAGAAGTAGTCCCTTTTCAGTTTTTAAAGAAGTGACTGCTAAATCTAGGAACATACAGAGTATGTATCTATGTATCTCTGTCTGTATGTTCCTAGTGCTAAATGCTAACTCCTGTTCGTATATTCTGGTAGCATAGCTAGCATAGAGAAATCGGTGGTGGTAGTCAATGTCATTTTTTAACTGTAATGCAGTTGATTGGTGACGATGACATGAACATGTATAGGGGTTGACATCCAATCAAGCATTATACTCCGATTTTTACCTCAACATAGTGTGAAATACACATATAAACAATAGGCTAAATGTAGGATAATTTTGCTGGGGGGCAATGAGGAGATTCGGAATCTTTCCACCATTGCATCTTTCCCCCACACGTTTCCATGGCATTTCCATTGTTCTGGTCAAGTTCCATTGACCTCTTTACCGCATCTATAGGAGAACCCCTTTTGGTATCATGTAGAACTATTTTGGGTTCCATGTAGAACCCTCTATAATAATAATATGCCATTTAGCAGACGCTTTTATCCAAAGCGACTTACAGTCATGTGCGCATACATTTTTACGTATGGGTGGTCCCGGGGATCGAACCCACTACTCTGGTGTTACAAGCGCCATGCTCTACCAATTGAGCTACAGAGGACCACACTGTGGAAAGGGTTCTACCTGGAACCAAAGGGATGCAGCCAGCCAGAATGCAGCCAGCCAATGGCCTCCCTGTGAATCTGTGAGGTGATCGCTCACAGCTGATAGATCTGTTGGTTTAGAGCCTTCTGTTTCACTGACTACAGAGATATATTTTTGTTAGTATCTTTATTCCTTTCTGTGCCACAGACAGACTGCAGCCGAAGGCCTCCCTATAAGGTGATCGCTCATGGGCCCTTCTGTGTGTTCAGGTTTATCCACTTAGACACAGTGGGGTTGTGTTGTGATATATTTTGCTATATGTCATTAAGGGGTGCCTCCTTGATGATGTAAGCCCAGTAGGGACGGTCTGGTCAGCTGTGCTCTGGCGCATCTGTCACTCTAATCAGCTGATTATGCAATAGAAGTGCCGGCTGATCATTTAATGGATTGACGCACAAGAATCATATACCACCAAACAGTAACGTCAGCAACAGCTGGCTTTGCCATACCTACGTTCCTACTTACCTGGGCAAGTCAGCTATCTCCAAAAGCATGAGTGTATCAGTGGAATAGTGGTGTGCTGGAGCTCTGTCAAGAAAGTCAAATATTTAATAATCCACAGAAGGGGTTGTTATTCCTTGGAGTATAACAATGAAGTGATGAGGAAAAGTTCAGGCCGACAACTTACATTCGATAGTCTGTAATGCTGATGGGTTTGGCGCAAGTTCCTCAATCAGAATTATAATTGGTCTTAAAACAATGTGAGTTATCGAAATTATAGAATTCGTCACTAATTTAGAATCATCCAACAAAGTAGATCAGATAAGAATAACAATAGGTGTTTTGGGGGGGACAAGAGCTTTAAAATCTGTGAAAAGTGCTATTTTCTGTTTCTAACTTGACATTATACCTGTCAAAATGTCTTAAAGGTGTGGTCCACTTCCAAAATGAAGTGAAATCCAGACACACATGCAATCAATCCAGCTTCAAAAAGTAAGTTTTTTCATACCCCCAACCTTCAGGCGCAAAAAGAATAAGAACTCCCATTCATGCTCTGACTGTTAATGTGAAGCTCTTTTCTGATTTGAGAGAGAATCTGTACCATCAGTTTTACTCATTATACATTCCGAGATGAAGTCAGAAATGCATTGAACAGAGCACAAATAAGGACAGGTGCCAAGTAAGTATGTGAGAGAGATCACGAGTGTGTGTCTGCGTCTCTGTCTGCTTTTTTCATACGCACAGTAATGTGACAAATTAAAGCCATCAATTTCCAACCATCACCAGCAAATAATGCCAGACTCCTCCTTGAATGGCCAACTCCTCATTTTCTTAAACTATATCAACAAACATAGGAAGTCGATTCTGAACTAATACGTGGCGTTTATATTAGAGACATTCTCCAGGTCAGGAACCAGATCTATTCTTTAACCCTTCACAGTCCTCCCCCGGTCGGTCCTCCCTCAGCCCCTGTGCTGCAGCCTAATCTTAGTCATGAAAGCAGGGTCCTTGACTTCACCCTGCCTTTCCATTTCCTCTCCGGCCACGAGGATTACACCGCTGGCTGGCTCAGAGGAGAGAGTCCCTGATGGGCTGAACCCCCCTGCCCTCCTTTTCATCTATGCTGTGCCTCCCCCTCTCCTCCCCTCCAGACATCTGAGAGAGGATCTCCCTGACTCACTCAGTACTTTTCAGAGCTGCTGTGATGCTTAGTTTTCCATCATGGAAAGCACATTCGTTGCTGTTGTGTTAAGCGAAGTAATTTGAAAATGTTGTGAATATTGATGGGACTGTCACTCTCAGTCTCACCCTGCTCTGATCAATGGTTTATAATTACAAAATGTGCTCCTTTGCAGGGGATTGTGTTGAATCTAATGGATAGCGGACAGTGCCGCGACAGATGTAGGATCTTAATTTGATCACTCTGTTGAAGGATAACTTTCCTGCAATGCAAATTTAAAACTTGTATTGTATTTGAGATTTGAAAAGGCTTCTGAAGTTTGTGATTTCCACTTTGACATTTCAGACTTGATTTTCCCTCACGAAATGTTACACATTAATTCACATTTCCTGTTAGTGTAAGATTATTTTCCTGCTGTAGCAAACTGGCTCAAATGTAGATCCTACATCTGTAGTTGACTGACTGGATTTGTCTGCCTCTTTGTTTTGAGCAACCACTGGGTTTCTGGTTGACATTTCAGACTTGATTTTCCCTTACGAAAATGTTACACATGAATTCACATTTCCTGTTGGATTATTTTCCTTCTGTAGCAAACTGGCTCAAATTTAGATCCTACATCTGTAGATGACTGACTGGATTTGTCTGCCTCTTTGCTTTGAGCAACCACTGGGTTTCTGGTCAAGTGCCAGATAGATCCTGAGGCACTTTGGCTGGGGCTGGACTGCATGCGGTCCTCTACATAGATTTATTTTATTTGTTTTACATTTTTTTGTCATTTAGCAGACGCTCTTATCCAGAGCAACTTACAGTTAGTGAGTGCATACATTATTCTTTTTTTTATACTGGCCCCCCGTGGGAATCGAACACACAACCCTGGTGTTGCAAACGCCATGCTCTACCAACTGAGCTACATCCCTGCCGGACATTCCCTCCCCAAGACCAATTGTGCGCTGCCCCATGGGTCTCCCGGTCACAGCCGGCTATGACAGAGCCTGGATTTGAACCAGGATCTCTAGTGGCACAGCTAGCACTGCGATGCAGTGCCTTAGACCACTGTGCCACTCGGGAGGACAAAGACATGCCAGTTCTCTCTGATCAACACTTGCCTGTGGCCTCACGGGCTAAGCAGGGTTTCTTTCTACCCCTGGTTTGCTAATTAGAACCTTGTGGAATGGGCTCTGATTCTAGGTTGGAAATATTTTGCTGTAGAACACTGGTGATGGTAATATGTATCCCCTTCTCACTGCAAGGGATCTGTCTCTATCCACATCTGTTTGTTTTATGTACAGTGCAATGTTTGTGTGTGTGTATGTGAGTGCCTGTGTGTATGTGCATTCCTGTGTGTGTGTGTGTTTGCATACGTGTGTGAATATGCATGGGAATGGATGCAGAGCATATTCATTTTTGTGTGAACATTTATTTTCACTGTTTGTATTATTTATTTGTCTGTGCGTGCCTGAAGTACGGCATGTACGTGGAAACGCACACAGAGTGGAGCTTTTTCTCATGCTTGTCAGTCAGTGCTGACTTTCTAGTGCTGAGATTTCAGTACCCTTTAGCCGTTCAACAACAGTACACTCTTGACAAACATAATGACCATTTGCTCTCTGTCTATAAATCTATATATTGACTGAGCCTAGTATCATGATGGATTGTGAATGTCTCTCGGTGAAAGCGTTTAATACAGGTCAGATTCGACCATAGATGCTTATTCCAGTATGTAATACAGTCAGTCAGTGGCGTGTATTCATGGATGCCAAGGGAAGCCAGACTTCCCCAAAAAAGAACAAAAGAAAAAACATACAAAATGACTTATTTTTCATCTCTCTGTGTTTCATAAATGTCCTTCAATTCGCAAGAGGCTGAATGTATCTCACCGGAGAACGCATATATGCGAACGAAACAGTGCCACTCTGTCTCTGTACGTGTAGCCCATGTATGCTGTCTGGTCAAAAAGACTATAACATTGTTGACGCCAGTAGTATCGAATGCAAAGGAAGCCAGCATTTGGCCTCCCTTGATGAAAAACTTAATAGCCAATCAGCGTTGAGCTAAACTGAGCGAGCTCAGCTGTGAATGGTCCTGGTGCACCAAAATAAAGTGTCAAGGGCAGCCAGTTCATCATTGACAGAAAACTTGAATTGTTGCATCTCGTTGTGTTGTTGTCCTCTGGTGGCCCTTTCCTAAATTAATCATGGATGGAGATAGGGATTTGGACTTGTGGTTTTACTTAATTCTCCGTACTGATTATAACGGTGATTCTGATCCAACCATAAATTCATACATTGTGCCCCTGGCCTGAGAGGATGGAAGTTCAACAGATGTAGTAACGTTAGGCTAATGTTAACTAGCTGGCCTGGCGCATCGAGTCAACATGTTTTTTTCTACTTCCACGCACGCACACACACACACACACACACACACATAAATCAGTATCATCGACAGCAACATATTTAGGTTGGTGATTAGATGATGTTGAAATGGTGCTGGAATAGTGGAGGCAGCACCTGTTTTCTTTGAAACTTGCGGTAACTCTCCAGTGTTCTAAATCAATAGTTGTTTAGTAGTCTGAAAATGCCGGAAACATTAACTTGCTTGACCATGCTGTAGGTCATGGAACTGTTTGTTACATACTGGACAACATGTTTTGTGGACTTCGTTGGACAGGTATTGCTCTTCTGATTTGTGATGAAACGAAGGTGTGGTTGAATTTATTCTGCCACTGTCTTCTTATTGTTTCAGCCTTAGGCCTGCAGTATATATCACTGTCGCAAGGCATATGATCAAACAGGTTATAGAACAAACAACGCAATTATCACAACACATAGGTTGTAATATGGCTTTTTTGGGGGGGGGGGTTGGCTTCCCCGGTGATTTTACCCATGCACCGCTACTGAATACAGTACACGTAATGCTACAATCGTGCATTTTTGTTTTATTTCGCTCTGAATTAATGTACGCGATATAAGAAATTATGTTGTAGAAAGACGGTAATGTTTTCCAGCAGGGTAGCCTAGAGGTTAAGTAGCCGAACGGTTGCTGGTTCGAATCCCTGAGCGGACTAGGTGAAAATCTGTCGATGTGCCCTTGAATAAGGCACTTAAACCTAATTGTTCCTATAAGCTGCTCTGGATAAGGGTGTCTGCTAAAATGTAAAATGAGACATCACTCCTTTTGTAACCACCGAAATGTCAAATCCTCATATCCCCAAATCTGTGGTTCGATCTACAGCACACATCCAGACAAGACACATCAGATGGGTGGCCAACTCATATTATCTGGTGATATTTCTACTCAAGGGCTAGGATTACACGCAAGCCTTTTGGATTGCCATCGACTGGCAGTTTGAACCTAGAGTTTGCCTAGTGTTCGCTTCTCAAGGTTATGAAGGAGGCGGAAACTCTCATCTGACAGCATAGTCAGTTTTCTTTATTGACATAGCAATCTCAACCCCCTATCACGCCCAACCGCAAGACAATGTCTTTACAACACTATTAAAAAGTCGCCTCGATATCCCTGTGTTTATAGCAATGGGAAAGATAATAACTATCCCTGTACACACTTATATCTGGCTGAGGGGTAGGCATCACAGGCGATCGTAGATTTATCTATTTGCACAAGTGCTGGAGCAGATGTTCAGGGTCACAGCGTTTTGGAAATGGTGGAGTATCTTTGATCTGTCAGCCAATGTTTTGTCACAGTCAGAAATCAGACTGCCCCCTCTGACTGTGGAACCTTGGGTGAGAGCGACGGTTCTGAAATGGTTCTGTTGGATAGTTCCTGCGACGACGATCCGATGACACATCAACATTGCTGTGCGGGAAATATACAATATTTGTGCAACAAGATATAGCAGTGTTAACGATAGAGACATTTGAAGTACAGTAGAGATTGTAAATAACTTTTTTGAAACTGTCAAGTGAAAAGGTTCTGAAGAAAAAATAAAATAAAAATAAAAAACTGTTTTGCCAGTACCGATTTGCACTACCTCATTCCTATTTTCTTTTTGTTCCCAGGCTCAGATTGCTTCTTGAGCTTCTATTGAGAAGCACCAATGCAAATGTGTCTTTATATTGGCTCTTTGTACCTCTTTATGTCCCGCTTCACACTAATATGAATGCTTGGGTGAGAGGGACAGTTCTGAAATGGTTCTGGTTGGATAGTTCCTGCGACGACGATCCGATGACACACACGCGTACAAAGCTCTCCCTCGCCCTCCATTTGGCAAATCTGACCATAACTCTATCCTCCTGATTCCTGCTTATAAGCAAAAACTAATGCAGGACACACCAGTGACTCAGTTAATAAGGAAGTGGTCAGACGATGCAGATGCTAAGTTACAGGACTGTTTTGCTAGCACAGACTGGAATATGTTCCAGGATACTTCCGATAGCATTGAGGAGTACACCACATCAGTCACTGGCTTCATCAATAAGTGCATCGATGACGTTGTCCCCACAGTGACCGTACGTACATACCCCAACCAGAAGCCATGGATTACAGGCAACATCCGCACTGAGCTAAAGGGTAGAGATGCCGCTTTCAAGGAGTGGGACTCTAACCCGGACGCTTATAAGAAATCCCGCTATGCCCTCCGACGAACCATCAAACAGGCAAAGAGTCAATAAAGGACTAAGATTGAATCATACTACACCGGCTACGATGCTCTTCGGATGTGGCAGGGCTTGAAAACTATTACAGATTACAAAGGGAAGCACTGCCGTGAGCTGCCCAGTGACACAAGCCTACCAGACGAGCTAAATCACTTCTATGCTCGGTTCGAGGCAAGCAACACTGAAGCATGCATGAGAGCATCAGCTGTTCCGGATGACTATGTGATCACGCTCTCCGTAGCCGATGTGAGTAAGACTTTTAAGAAGGTCAACATTCACAAGGCCGCAGGGCCAGACAGATTACCAGGACGTGTACTCCGAGCATGCGTTGACCAACTGCCAAGTGATGTCCCTGACTGAGTCTGTAATACCAACATGTTTCAAGCAGACCACCATAGTCCCTGTGCCCAAGAACACTAAGATAACCTGCCTAAATGACTACCAACCCGTAGCACTCACGTCTGTAGCAATGAAGTGCTTTGAAAGGCTGGTCATGGCTCACATCAACACCATTATCCCAGAAACCCTAGACCCACTCCAATTTGCATACCGCCCCAACATATCCACAGATGATGCAATCTCTATTGCACTCCACACTGCCCTTTCCCAACTGGACAAGAGGAACACCTACATTACATGAGAATGCTATTCTAAAGGTAACTTTGATTCAACTGAAGTGATTTAACAGGAACAAGACTATTGTGGTATAACCAAACCATTTCCTTTGCGTGTAATCCATTGCATGACTGTAGTGAAGGATGGAGCCGAGCTGAATGGGTCACCCAAGGTTACTGTGTGTAGGCTGTCCAGGTTATTTGAGTCCAGTGCTGTAACCACCTCTCTAGCTGAAGGCTCCATGGATCTTTTGATCCAACTCAATAAGCTAAGCGGTCAGAGAGCATGGGGTTTAGCTGTGATTCAGCCAACAGTTTTAACAAAGAGTCATCCTCCTCGGCTTATCTAGATAATGCCTGTGTGTTTGTTCACCGCAAGCTCATCCCTAATCCCAATGATCTCTGCTTCTACGTACGACACACACTACAAGAGGCTAGGATAATTTTTTCCCTAGAAAACCTCATTGCTGTGTCAAACACAATGCGTAGCTGACAGTGAATCCTATTCATTGTCATTTGAATGTCAGGAGACATTTAGGTGCAGCACGTATTTGATTATCATCACAATGAATCCACACAAGAACATTGTTGTCTTTCTAAAGAAAAAAACATTTAGAAATTAGCCTCAATTCCATGAATTATAATTATTCCAGTGTCTGATGATGATCAAGGTGATCCTATTGTTCTTCAGTCTACCATGAAAGAATGTCAAAGAAACTCTGTGGCTGTATACATTTGATATAAATCAGGAGACTTTCACAACACTTTGTGAAGAAAAAAGCACCAGCGACTGACATTAGAATAGAAAATCGATGAACTCCGAAGTCAGAGCTGAAGCTCAGTCAGGTGTGGTCTGGCTGGCGTGCTTGGCAGACATACTCAGCTGGCTGGGAGACTGAGAGGCCAGAGTGGAGCAGCAGTCAACCCACGGAGCACTGACAACAATGGCAAGGCTGACTGGGGGGGATGGACCGGGGGGAGAAGGGGAAAGTGCAAGAGGAGATATTAGAACCAGATGTCTGAAGAAACTATATGCCATGCAGCCAGGCAGGCTGTCTCCCTCTGCCTCCCTCCACACACACACCAGCCCAATATCGCTTTGTTCCCCGAACAGGGAGGACAGGGGAGAGATAAAAGTAACTTGGGAGAAAGAGACAGAGCTCCTCAGCCATGTGCAGAGAGATACTGAAGCCCCATCACTCGTTCTCTACATCTGTCTATTCTCTCTCTCTCTCTCTCTCTCTCTCTCTCTCTCTCTCTCTCTCTCTCTCTCTCTCTCTCTCTCTCTCTCTCTCTCTCTCTCTCTCTCTCTCTCTCTCTCTCTCTCTCTCTCTCTCTCTCTCATCAATTGATTAAAATGAGAACCATTTGTGCCTGGGCCCCTATACTCCCCAAACTCTAGGAGCTGCTGACCTGAATGAGCATTGCTTCCACTTTACTGTCTGTGCGACATTGCCTAGGGGAAGCCCCGTAGCAAGTGTTGTCTTTTCAGCTGAGATACTGCAAACTACAGAGCCTGCTGAATGCCGATGAACTGCTCGCCATCTCCTTCCCTCCATTCGTTACGAGCCAAAATATGACGCTCGCTCATACACCCTAGAGTGTGATTTAGCCTGCCAATGGAGCTGTAATATGCAGATTGGAAATTACGCAGCCGTACATGCAAATGGCAGGGGTCTTGAAACGGAATCAGAACTTCTGTGTTCTGTATATGTAGAAGTACAAGGCTGTTCAGTGTCAGGCAGATGAGTGATGGTCCTCTGTAGCTCAATTGGTAGAGCATGGCACTTGTAACGCCAGGGTAGTGGGTTCGATCCCCGGGACCACCCATACGTAAAAATTTATGCACGCATGACTAAGTCGCTTTGGATAAAAGCGTCTGCTAAATGGCATATTATTATGGTTCATTATGTGAGGTTCAGATCCACAGCAGATGGGTTGTATTCATAAGGTTGCTAACTTAGCTAGCTAACATATATTTTGAGAAAACAAGTTAGATTAAGTGGCTAGCTAGCTAGTGTTAGCAACTTTTGGTGGTCAAGAGCTGAGCTAGCAAACAATGTAACAAAAGTACAATTTCGGATTTGAAAAATACTCCATCAACAGGCTTTCCATTTCAGGAATCAATGTAGCAAGTACTCCTGGTGCACTGTTCAATTATTTAGCCTTTACATTATACTTTTTTTTTTTTTAAAGCTCCATTTTTGCAGTAGCCCTCATTGGCTTTAATCTGAATTTATTTAGGTGTTGGACTTGATGACAGCTGCTATCCATTGGAGAGCTGCGATTGGTTTACCTAAATTCTGGGGCGGGGCTTAGCGAAGGGTCAATTGCTTTATAGTGTGGAGTACATGCCTAGCGGTGCTATATGGACAGCATCATTGACTTTGACACTTTAGGCACACCTCGAGATGTAATAAACAACAGGTCTATATGTGCCAGGCAATAAATCTAATCAAATCAAATGTTATTGGTCACATACACATATTTAGCAGATGTTATTGCGGGTGTAGCGAAATGCTTGTGTTCCTAGCTCCAACAGTGCAGTAGTATCTAACAATTCACAACAATACACACATTTCAAAGTAAAAGAATGGAATAAAGAAATATATAAATATTTTGACGAGTAATGTCGGAGTTGCATTGAATAGAATACAGTAGAATACAGTATACACATATGAAATGAGTTAAACAGTATGTAAACATTATTAAAGTGACCAGTGTTACATTATTAAAGTGACCAGTGATTCCATGTCTATGTACATAGGGCAGCAGCCTCTAAGGTGCAGGGTTGAGTAAACGTGTGGTAGCCGGCTAGTGACAGTGACTAAGTTCAGGGCAGGGTACTGGGTGGAGGCCGGCTAGTGATGGCTATTTAACAGTCTGATGGCCTTGAGATATAAGCTGTTTTTCAGTCTCTCGGGCCCAGCTTTGATGCACCTGTACTGACCTCACCTTCTGGATGATAGCGGGGTGAACAGGCCACGGCTTGGGTGGTTGATGTCCTTGATTATCTTTTTGGTCTTCCTGTGACATCGGGTGCTGTAGATGTCCTCAATAATGATGGACGTATATGCAGGCTCAATATTGACACAACACAGACTTATTGAAAGATAGGTATTGGATTTCCATAAGTGTTTTTTAGCTACAGTACATTGACTCATTAGGGCTATAATCATCTATTATTTTCTCTCCACCTTGCCAACTGTTGTTCAGTTCCTAGCCGGTTGCAGATTCAGTCAATTAAACGTTTTCTCTGGGTCTTTAGGGTCAAACATGTGCTCCTAAAACTTTATCTCTCAGTTGATTGTGTTGAAACACAAAGAGTCAATGAGGATGAGTAGGACGAGTCCCTGGATTATTAGACCTGGAAATGTAGACCCATCTCTCTCTCTCTCTTCTTCCCCATTGATTTCAGTTCAGGCAGTTCTTTGCACGGGCCGTGTCTATAAGGTGGGGATCCTCGGTTTTTGTTGCTAATTCTTGCTAAATGACCCCCTGGATAGAAGACTGGAGCCCAATTGCTGGTTATTAAGACCCCTAGGTAGAATCAGATGTGGGGGCTAGCTGGCTAATACATCCTCTTGGAAGAGCATTTTTCTAACTGGGCTCTGTTACCTCAGGCTCTGACACTATGTATCCATCAGGCACTCTACTGGAGCAGGGGTCCGTTCTGTCTGCTTTTAGCGTGGTCCATACAGAATGCCTGTCGGACTTGATCGGGGTGAAAGTACCGACGTGCTGTGGTGTTCTTTTCCCCCTTCTATACATTGGGATATTTGGCATCAGCCTTATACTTTTTTAGAGCCAACCCACTGGGCACACACTGGTTGAATCAATGTTGTTTCCACGTAATTTCAATGAAATTATGTTGAACCAACGTAGATTAGACGTTGAATTGACGTATGTGCCCAGTGGGAAGGTCACCTCAAGTCAGAATTTTTGTCTTAGTCATGC
The DNA here is from genome assembly GCF_020615455.1 of Coregonus clupeaformis. Lineage (NCBI taxonomy): Eukaryota > Metazoa > Chordata > Actinopteri > Salmoniformes > Salmonidae > Coregonus > Coregonus clupeaformis. Next base: position 2,583,460 of record NC_059210.1, on the reverse strand, counting down.
ACACCATAAAAAAGCAACAAGGCAACAGTAAATATGTCATCCCCCACAAATGATGCAGCCCCCCCCCAATTGAGATATTGCATGTGAATAACACATTTCAGTCTGACCACAGATTATCCATTATATTGACCAGATACTTTAACAATGGCCGATCTGACAATGAAAATAAACGTCTTCAAAAATGGAAGGTTGTTAGCCTGGGTACCAGTCTCTTTAGCTAATCCACTCCCTGTACTCCATATCATGTGCCAAAGACTCTTTGGTAATGACAAAGACTGGAATGTTAGCTAAAGAGACTGGTACTCAGACTAGAAGGCAGTCGGGAGGAGGCAAGATCAGGTGGGCCCATTCTAGCCAATGAGAGGGCAGAGACGCGTGTGAACAAGAAGCACAACTACGATATAAAGTGTTTTTCCTCAAAGTTGCTGGGATGTCACGTGTCCTACTTGTCAGTACATTCGTAACAACCTAAGTACCATGAAACTTCTATTCGATCACATAAGCCACACGTAGCAGATAAGCCATTCCATTTTTTGTTAACCAAATTTGACAGTCTCTCATTGACCTCCATACAACAACTCCTAGCTTAGTGAGCGAAAACAATACAAAAAAACCGACACCTGCTGAAGAAGATAGATTTTGGGCCCGGTTATCCTTCTAGCTTCGCCTCTTCCTCACTGATGTGACTCACACATTTCAGTTAATTATTATAGCTCCCGCATTGGGCCAATCAGTGTAATTTTGTAACTGCCTGATCTCTATGGCAAGACACATCATCCACCCAAGTTCTGTCAAAATCGGGCCAGTGCTGTCTAAGATATCGCGTTTGACTAATGTACGAACGAAAGGACAGACGAACGGACGGAAGGAAGGAGACCGATCCAAAGTCCCCTCTCCGATTTCATCGTGGGGGACAATCAAGTTGTTTTAACTAATTATTAACTAGTTCCACAGCATTTTTTAGTCAGTGTTACCTGAACGTAACATTTATAGTTGGCCCAAACTTAGCTCCAACTTGAGAAAACTTATGCAACAATTCTGTCAACTTAAAATGTGTTTGCTCAACTTGTCTCATGTGTTCATTAAACTATAAATACAGTCATTCATATTCTCACCTGGGATTTCAACTCACAATCTCTTGGTTCACGGCATACCGATCTTCCTGCTACGCCACCATGTCTGTGTCAATGAGTGATTTCACTTGTATTGATACACTTTGCACTTCAAAGTAAATCTCAGCTCTGTTAAAACTACACTCAAGTAAAGCTATTTTATTTATTATAGTGATTAAGGAGTAACATTAAAACAGAGTAATACTGTATGCCCCACCAACATTAAACAACTAACTATACAGAAAACCCTAAAATTACTGAAATAAGTAAATCAAATCAATGATGAGAGATTAGTCAGATTAACTGATAATTGACACAGAGCTGGTGGTGTAGCAGGAAGATCTGAATGCAGTGAACCAAGGGGTTGTGAGTTCAAATCCTAGGTGAGGACATGTTCCGTAATAATTACTGTATAAATTAATTTACACAATGTAATCATGCATGTCAACGTGTTTCAAATATGTTGAAAACATTGTATGTTATAAGTAATAATTGTGTGTGTAACCAGTTGCACAGCCTTTCTTAGTTAAGACGGCCAAATCATAATGTACAGTTGAATGAACATTATGAGACAAGATGAGCAAACACATAATTTTAAGTTCACTGAATTTTTGTCAAGGTTTTCTCACGTTTGGGCCAACTAAAAATGTTACGTTCAGGTAACACTTGGACCGGAAATCGGAGTAAACAAAGAAAAGGCTGTGGAACCAGTTAATTAATAATAATTAGTCGAAACAGCTATATATTCACAGTGCACATACATTTTTTTTATTGTTGACTCTTTTACTCTACAGGGAAATCGAAAAACAGTGCCCCTACTTCAGCTGTGTACTAATAACAAGCTATATTTTCCAACACTCTTCCCCACAGCTACCTTAGGGGGTTTGTTATCCTATATTACACCAGAATATACAGGCATAGCTGCTCGGGACTAACTTTCCTTAACCTTTCAATAACCTAGAACCAATTTAGGAAAGGATAGTGCTGGGTATAAATAGTTGGCTATAACCCAGCACAGTCATGTTCTAAGATGGTTCGAGGTTATTGGGGGAAAGGAAAAAGTTTGTCACAAGCAGCCTCAAATTAAGGTCAGTTAAGGTCTGCCAAGGTCTCACTCTGTGGATATAATCCCTTTCTGGTCCAGGGACAATTGTATGTCTGTCTTTCTAAAGGGATACTCTCGCTCTCTCTCTCTCTCTCGCTCTGTCTCTTGCTCTCTCTCTCTAAATCTCTCTCTCTCTCTCTCTCTCTCTCTCGCTCTCTCTCCTCCCACTGGGTACACACTGGTTGAATCAACGTTGTTTCAACATCATTTGTCAACCTATTGTGATGTGGAATCTACGTGGAAAACACAAAAGTCATCAACCAGTACTGTTTTCATCTAATTTTAACCAGCGTTGTAAACATTGAAATTATGGTAAAACTTCAACTTAAAGGGGAATTTCACCCTGGGGGAATCTGGGCTTGCTTTCATCATGTCCGAGGCATTTCTAGGACAGTGATATGTGTTTCATACATTATTGCCCAGGAGGAAGTCAGGTCTGGGCTTCGCGTGCTGAATGATACACCCTATGACAGCTTCCGGTGTATTGATGGGGAGGGCCGAGATCTAAAAATAAATGTAGTCCTGCATTGTGGCATTTCGTGAAGGCTCTATGTTATACTGATCACACTATACGTTTTTGTGCGTGTAGATATGGTTGTCCTTGTTCGATAGAGCCATTGGACATCTTTCAGCGATGTTCCTATCAGCGGATTCATTACTAAATAAATCAAATCAAATCAAAAATAAAATGTATTGGTCACATACACATGGTTAGCACATGTTATTGTGAGTGTAGCGAAATGCTTGTTCTTCTAGTTCCGACAGTGCAGTAATATCTAGCAAGTAATATCTAATAGTTCCACAACGAATATCTAATACACACAAATCTAAATAAAGGAATGGAATAAGAATATATAAATATAAATATAAATATATGGATGAGCAATGTCATTGTCAGAGCGGCATAGGCTAAGATGCAATACATAGTATAGAATACCGTATATACAGTTGAAGTCGGAAGTTTACATACACCTTAGCCAAATACCTTTAAACTCAGTTGGTGCAGCTCTGAAGAGACAGGAGAGAATGTAATCAGCCTTGATAGGGTGAACCACGGCCACATATCGATCCACGCTCAACACCGTCAGACAGAAGATAGATGTAAACATGTTTATGCCGTCCACGCTCAACACCAGACGGCACATGAGTGAGCCGAACGGCCAATGACGTACAGCCGCCGATGTCGCCAAGAACGGAACACTCAACATAAACAGTTCATCTGCAATTGCCAGATTTAATATATAAATATTGGTGGCAGTTTTCATCTTGGCGTATTTGAGGATCACATAGATGACCATGGCATTGCCTGTAAGACCCACACAGCAGACCAGGGCGTAGATGGAGGGGATGATGATATTACTGGCATCGAGTTCCTGGTCGTAATCCTCATAGTCTAGGCTGGAGTTGTAGGGGAGGCCGGTGGGGTATGCTGGGTAGTCACCGGTCATGTTGGTGGCCATGTTTTCCATTTTACCAGTTTACCTCAGTTTTTGCCTCTCCTAGGCCCCTTGGAACTAAGATATGACTTGGTGTGTATGTTTTTCTATTCAGTTCAGTCTGCCATAGCTACTGCTGTGAGTCTCTCAGTCCCATTGTAGAATATAGTACTCTTCTCAATGCTCTTAGCTGGCTCTCTGTTAATGCCAAAGTGTTGCTTTAGTGTGATGTATCATGGATCTCTGTTAAACTCCTTTCATAATTGGGTCAAAAAGGATGGATAGAGCAGAATTCTTCTCACTATGGAACCCTAAAGTTCACTTCTGATTTTCGGGTGTTAGTCGCTAAAGTGTCATTGACTTCCATTATATTCCTTTGATAAATGGGTCAAAAGGAGTGATGAAGGAGCAATGGGAGCATGATAGATCCTCATTTTTTGTATAGGTGCAGCTCTGAAGAGACAGGAGAGAATGTAATGTCTGTAAAGTGTTATTCTCCAATCTCATGGTCCACATGCGACATAGAGAGGGTTAACCTAAACTAAATCAGAGTCCTTGAGTCTCTCAGTTCTCATGTTGCTCTGTTTCTCATGGATTTCTAATTATAAAGCCCAGCTTTGGTAGTTTTTACTCTCCACTGACCAACAAGGGCACTGAAGCAATTTGTGTCCTTAGGCTGAAACGCCCTCATCCATGGATTAATTCTTGGCAGCCAAATGCGTAACATTCCATATTCATTCACAAATAAACTCACATCTTATTGCCCATCTGTTTGCAGGTGGTTCTTTTTATTCCATTTAAATCAGGGCAAGGTTTCTGGGTCTCATTCAAATACAAGGAACCTGGCCAAGGGAGAACATTCCTTTTTCTTGATTAGAATGTCCTGTTGGAAGGAATTGGACCTGGAGTGGTTGGGCGTTGCCCTGTTGTGTCTGGTTTATCCCAGCTGGTTGAATGGCACACTCTTCAGGAGTGGTCTTTGGTAAGAGGTGCTGTGGGGAATTCTGCACTCTCACCATTCCATGTTTCTGTTTCTGTGGATATAGAGGGGAGCGGGTTCTCACGGGTGGTCATTCAGTCGCTACACCCCGGCTGAATAAGTACATGTAAGTCACTGGCTTTTGATATGATCCCTTCCCCGGGAAACTTTACACTACCATTTTCTTTGAGTCGGCTCCAGGATGCCTGTAAAAAAACACAAAAGAGCAATCACTTGTCTATTCTCTAAAGGAACTCCAAACAAAACACCAGAAGAGCTCTGGCTCTAAGAACTCTGAGTTTTCATAAGAGGTAGAGTTGAAGTCGGAAGTGAACATACACCTTAGCCAAATACATTTAAACTTAGTTTAAAAAAAATCACAATTCCTGACATTTAATCCTAGTAAAAATTCCCTGTCTTAGGTCAGTTAGGATCACCACTTTATTTTAAGAATGTGAAATGTCAGAATAATAGTAGATAGAGAGAATGATTTATTTCAGCTTTTATTTCTTTCATCACATTCCCAGTGGGACAGAAGTTTACATACACTCAATTAGTATTTGGTAGCATTGCCTTTAAATTGTTTAACTTGGGTCAAATGTTTCGGGTAGCCTTCCACAAGCTTCCTACAATACGTTTTGGTGAATTTTGGCCCATTCCTCCTGACAGAGCTGGTGTAACTGAGTCAGGATTCTAGACCTCCTTGCTCACACACGCTTTTTCAGTTTTGCCCACACATTTTCTATAGGATTGAGGTCAGGGCTTTGTGATGGCCACTCCAATACCTTGACTTTGTTGTCCTTGAGACATTTTGCCACAACTTTGGAAGTATGCTTGGGGTCATTGTCCATTTAAAAGATCCATTTGCGACCAAGCTTTAACTTCCTGACTGATGTCTTGAGATGTTACTTCAATATATCCACATAATTTTCCTTCCTCATGATGCCATCTATTTTGTGAAGTGCACCAGTCCCTCCTGCAGCAAAGCACCCCCACAGCATGATGCTGCCACCAACGTGCTTAACGGTTGGGATGGTGTTCTTCGGCTTGCAAGCAACCCCCTTTTTCCTCCAAATATAACGATGGTCATTATGGCCAAACAGTTCTATTTTTGTTTCATCAGACCAGAGGACATTTCTCCAAAAAGTACAATCTTTGTCCCCATGTGCAGTTGCAAACCATAGTCTGGCTTTTTTATGGCGGTTTTTGAGCAGTGGCTTCTTCCTTGCTGAGCGGCCTTTCAGGTTATGTCGATATAGGACTCATTTTACTGTGGATATAGAGATACTTTTGTACCTGTTTCCTCCAGCATCTTCACAAGGTCCTTTACTGTTGTTCTGGGATTGATTTGCACTTTTCACACCAAAGTACGTTCATCTCTAGGAGACAGAACGCGTCTCCTTCCTGAGCGGTATGACGGCTGCGTGGTCCCATGGTGTTTATACTTGCATACTATTGTTTGTACAGATGAACGTGGTACCTTCAGGCGTTTGGAAATTTCTCCCAAGCATGAACCAGACTTGTGGAGGTCTACAATTTTTTTTCTGAGGTCTTGGCTGATTTCTTTAGATTTTCCCATGATGTCAAGCAAAGAGGCACTGAGTTTGAAGTTAGGCCTCGAAATACATCCACAGGTACACCTCCAATTGACTCAAATGATGTCAATTAGCCTATCAGAAGCTTCTAAAGCCATGACATCATTTTCTGGAATTTTCCAAGCTGTTTAAAGGCACAGTCAATTTAGTGTATGTAAACTTCTGACCCACTGGAATTGTGATACAGTGAATTATAAGTGCAATAATCTGTCTGTAAACAATTGTTGGAAAAATTACTTGTGTCATGCACAAAGTAGATGTCCTAACCGACTTGCCAAAACTATAGTTCGTTAAAAATATATTTGTGGAGTGGTTGAAAAACGAGTTTTAATGACTCCAACCTAACCAAACTTCCGACTTCAACTGTACATATGAGATGGGTAATGCAAGATATGCAAACATTATTACGATAGCATAGAATAAAGTATATACATATGAGACGAGTAATACAAGATATGTACACATTATTCAAGTGGCATTATTAAAGTGACTAGTGTTCCATTTATTCAAGTAGCCAGTGATTTTCAAGTCTGTATGTAGGCAGCAGCGCCTCTGTGCTAGTGATGGCTGTTTAACAGTCTGATGGCCTTGAGATAGAAGCTGTTTTTCATTCTCTCGGTCCCAGCTTTGATGCACCTGTACTGACCTCGCATTCTGGATGATAGCGGGGTGAACAGGCAGTGGCTCGGGTGGTTGATGTCCTTGATTATCTTTTTGGCCTTCCTGTGACATCAGGTGCTGTAGGTGTCCTGGAGGGCAGGTAGTTTGCCCCCGGTGATGCGTTGTGCAGACCGCACCACCCTCTGGAGAGCCCTGCGGTTGTGGGCAGTGCAGTTGCCATACCAGGCGGTGATACAGACCGACAGGATGCTCTCAATTGTGCATCTATGAAGGTTTGTGTGGGTTTTAGGTGACAGGCCAATTTCCTTCAGCCTCCTGAGGTTGAAGAGACGCTGTTGCGCCTTCTTCACCACACTGTCTGTGTGGGTGGACCATTTCAGTTTGTCAGTGATGTTTACGCCAAGGAACTTGAAGCTTTCCACCTTCTCCACTGCGGTCCGTCAATGTGGATAGGGGGGTGCACCCTCTGCTGTTTCCTGAAGTCCACGGTCATCTCCTTTGTTTTGTTTAATGTTGAGTGAGAGGTTATTTTTCTGGCACCACACTCCCAGAGACCCCACCTCCTCCCTGTAGGCGGTCTCGTCATTGTTGATAATCAAGCCTACTACTGTTGTGTCGTCTGTAAACTTGATGATTGAGTTGGAGGCGTGCTTGGCCACGCAGTCATGGGTGAACAGTGATGAGGATCAGCGAAGTGTAGATTCTGTTTCCTACCTTCACCACCTGGGGGCGGCCCATCAGGAAGTCCAGGACCCAGTTGCACAGGGCGGGGTTCAGACCCAGGGCCTTGAGCTGAATGATGAGCTTGGAGGGTACTATGGTGTTGAATACTGAGCTGTAGTCAATGAACATAATTCTTACATAGGTATTCCTCTTGTCCAGATGGGATAGGGCAGTGTGCAGTGTGATGGCGATTGCATCGTCTGTGGATCTATTGGGGCAGTAAGCAAATTGAAGTGGGTCTAGGGTGACAGGTAATGTAGAGGTGATATGATACTTGACTAGTCTCTCACAGCACTTCATGATGACAGAAGTGAGTGCTACGGGGCGATAGTCATTTAGTTCAGTTACCTTTGCATTCTTGGGTCAGGAACAATGGTGGCCATCTTGAAGCATGTGGGGACAGCAGACTGGGATAGGGAGGTATTGAATATGTCCGTAAACACACCAGCCAGCTTGTCTGCACATGCTCTGAGGATGCGGCTAGGAATGCCGTCTGGGCCGGCAGCCTTGCGAGGGTTAACACGTTTAAATGTCTTACTCACGTCGGCCACGGAGAAGGAGAGCCCACAGTTCTTGGTAGCTGGCTGCGTCGTTGGCACTTTGTTATCCTCAAAGCGGGCAAAGAACTTGTTTAGCTTGTCTGGCAGCAAGCGTGGCTGGTTTTTCTATTGTAGTCCGTGATTGTATGTAAACCCTGCCACATACGTCTCGTGTCTGAACCGTTGAATTGCGACTCCACTTTGTCTCGATATTGACATTTTGCCTGTTTGATTGCCTTGTGGAGGGAACGACCACTCTGTTTGTATTCTGCCATATTCCCTGTCACCTTGCCATGGTGAAATGCAGTGGTTCGTGCTTTCAGTTTTTTTGCGAATGCTGCCCTCTATCCACGGTTTCTGGTTAGGGTAGGTTTTCATAGTCACAGTGGGTACGACATCTCCTATACACTTCCTTATAAACCCACTCACTAAATCAGCGTATACGTCTATATTATTCTCAGAGGCTACCCGGAACATATCCCAGTCCGCGTGATCAAAACAATCTTGAAGTGTGGATTCCGATTGGTCAGACCAGCATTGAATAGTCCTTAGCACGGGTGCTTCCTGTTTGAGTTTCTGCCTATAGGAAGGGAGGAGCAAAATGGAGTCGTGGTCAGATTTGCCGAAAGGAGGTCGGGGGAGGGCCTTGTATGCACACCGGAAATTACTGTAGCAGTGATCCAGTGTTTTTCCAGCGTGAGTGCTACAGTCAATATGCTGATAGAATTTAGGTAGCCTTTTTCTCAAATTTGCTTTGTTAAAATCCCCAGCTACAGTAAATGCAGCCTCAGGATATATGGTTTCCTGTTTGCATAAAGTCCAGTGAAGTTCCTTGAGGGCCGTCGTGGTATCGGCTTGAGGGGGGATAACCGTAACAATAACCGAAGAGAATTCTCTTGGGAGATAATATGGTCGGCATTTGATTGTGAGGAATTCTAGGTCAGGTGAACAAAATGATGTGAGTTCCTGTATGTTGTTACAATTACACCATGAGTTGTTAATCATGACACAAACCCCCCCACCCTTCTTCTTCCCGGAGAGATGTTTATTCCTGTTGACGCGATGTACTGAGAACCCAGATGGCTATATGGACGGGGACAGTATATCCCGAGAGAGCCATGTTTCCGTGAAACAGAGTATGTTACAATCCCTGATGTCTCTCTGGAAAGCAACCCTTGCCCTGATCTTGTCCACTTTGTTATCTAGGGACTGGACATTAGCGAGTAATATACTCGGAAGCGATGGGCGATGTGCGCACCTCTTGAGTCTGACTAGAAGTTCCGCTCCGGCTGCCTCTCCTCTGGCGTTGTTTTGGGTCGGCCTCTGGAATCAGTTCCAATGCCCTGGGTGGTGCGGACAAAGGATTAACTTCGGGAAAGTCGTATTCCTGGTCGTAGTTTTGGTAAGTTTACGCCGCTCTGATATCCAATAGTTATTCCTGGATGTATGTAATAACACTTACGATTTTCTGAGCTAACAATGTAAGAAATAATACATAAAAAAACAAAATAAGTTTCCTAAGGACTAGAAGCGAGGCAGCCCTCTCTGTCGGCGGCATTTTGAGGTACAAGCAGACAATTTTTTCCCATCTCTGAACGAATACAACTTGTGTTGGGCGGTGCTTCGTGCTCTGGCCCCTGTCCCTCCCCCAAGGCGGGCTTTTTTGAAAAGGAGGCTGACACTAACATCAGAATCTTTTGGGCAAAACTGAATGTAATGACAAGAAACAATGGCTTCAAGTGATTCCTCTCATTATTATCAACACGAATTCGATGATGGATACTTTTTTGATGTTCTATTAGCTACAGTACATGGTGACATTCAACCATACATGTTTCAACCGGAATATAGTGAAGACGATTCGAAATAAAGAGTTGGATTTTACTAACGTTAGAAGCTCACAGCCAATGCCAGCACCAAGAGGGCAGATGACAAATATGGTGTCACCTAACTAGCTAGCTAGCTAGCTAACTTTAGTTGATCTACTAAAACCCATGTGTATTGCTGGCTAACATACAGTACTACCGTGTTACAGTGGGGGGAAATATACATATTTTTCTGTTTTCTAACTTGGCTAGGTAGCTAGCCTAGCTAGATAAGTTAGCTAAACAACTACTGGTAGCCATATCTATGAATAAAAATAGAAGAGGTTTTACAATCAGAGACCTTTTGCATCTCGATTGTAAAACCTCTTCTCTTTTTAGTCAAAGATATGGCTACTAAGCAGCAAGTGACAATGTTACAACCATTGTATAGTCTTGCTGCATACATATAGAACAACACACACACTTTCACACATTCACTCAGTACTTAATAGTAATAATATCTCTTATCTAAATTTAATTCATCTTATTATCCACATTTCAATCAGCTTATTAACCACATTTCAATCACTTAACTAATATTTCTTAATATCCAAATTTCAATATTTTATTATCCAAATTTCAATCATCTTAACAGCCCAATTTCAATCCTGTTATTTTCCCAATTTCAATCAGCTTAATACTTTCCACACTCACACAACTCTCATCCACATTCACTTTGTGCTATTACTTGACTTAAGACTAGTGGTACCCTCCTCCATTTATATGTTTAGTTTTATTGGGTTTTGTATTTTTATTTTGTATTTTTATACACATTCATTTAAATTGACTTACTGAAATTCAGTCGCCGTGTCCTTCAATTGTTCACGGATGATGTGTCTCCTCCTGGGCTACTCACAGTAAGGGTCTGGTCTGGCCGGGTCTTCGTCCTCTTTTGGTCAGATGGGAATTTCCCTCACGCTTCATAAAATGCACCACCGGTTTTCCTCGCAGACCCCCACTGGAAGGCTCCGCAGACAGAATCAATCATCCTGTTCTTTGACGCCAAATTGTGTGGAAATTCTACACATGGGACACTCAAAGTAAATCTTAAATGAATCATTGTTTATTAACAGCACCCTGGAGAGGTCACAGTCAAACTTCGATGCATAAAGTACCGGTCTGAAGTGAGTTCCACTTGGGCAGTCCCGTTAGTTCTCTCACAGACAAGTTATATTTGCATGATTTAGCTTATTCATTATTCATAATTGATTAATCTTACAGACAATATCGTGTGGTGCCTTCCTGGAGTGAATTCTAGATACAGAAACAGAATTCCTTTGCTTGTGTGTCATTGTAGCAGAACTGTTTCCCGTGAACTGTATCCCTTTCGAGGGATTAGACATTATGCTAGATTTCAAGCAGATGACTCATGAGGAGCTAAATGGCAGTTTGATCTGGGCAACACTCCTCCCACAGCTTTACAAGTATTGCCTGAACATTACTGAACTGATCATACTGTATTTTCTTACTGTGTTTCTTTGTGAATGGCAATTTCATCATGACCACCAGTTCTCTTAGCTGCAGATTGTTACACCAGGTAATGTGATTTAACCAAAGGTTTTTGTTATCCATTACTGGGAGTTACAGCATAGGTACTGTTTGTTGTAGCACAGAGAATTTTCGACCAACCTTAGCGATGCTGTCTTCGTCCTCTATTCGGGGAAACAGTAGTCTCATAAAATGTCTGTGGCCAGTTGCAAGGGGTCAGTTTGAATTTTGCAAATGCTCCGTTATTAAAATAAAACCTTATTTTGCTCCATGAAGTAATCCAACAATGTGTACACCGCCATCTTTTCTATTTCAAGTCTTCTCTCATTGATCAAGACAGGTCTCTGTCAGCAAGACATGCTGCACTTTGGGGTGGACACCCACCTGTCTCTAATAAATGAGAGAAGACTTGAAATAGACAAGATGTCAGCAAAAATCTTTGGGCAAATCACATTATCTGGTGTAGCAATCTGTAGCTACAGTTCTCTGCACTTGTGTCTCAACACCTGAGACACACTTGGACACACTGAACTACACTACACTGTTCATACTATTTTCTTTGTATGTTACTTTTACCATATAACATTCTTGTTGAATACCCAGTCTTGAGTTAGCATTAAACAGTGTACACTTTTCACGCCAACCCTAATCTAGCACACCTGATTCTAATAATTAGCTTTTTGATAAACTGAACCAGGTTAGTTACAACTGGGGTTGGAGCGAAAACCTACAGCAGGGTAGCTCTCCAGGAACAGGGTTGGAGACCCCTGTTCTACATGGTCTTATGCTGAGCCACACTGGCTGCGTTTACACAGGCAGCCCAATTCAGATATATTTTTTAGAACTGATCTGATTGGTCAAAATACCAATTACTGACAAAAATATCAGAATTGGGCTGCCTGTGTAAACGCAGCCATAGTCCTTGTCCGGCTTCGGTACACTGGCAATGGTGTTCGGCATGGTGGGATGGGGAAGCTGAGACTCTTTGTGCTTATGGAAAATGGTCTTGTCCTGTCTGCGGTGAACGGCCAGCTGGATAAAATCAATGGTCACATACACGAGTTTAGCAGATGTTATTGCGGGTGTAGCGAAATGCTTGTGCTTCTAGCTCCGACAGTGCAGTAATATCTAACAAGTAATATCTAACAATTTCACAACAAATCTAAGTAAGGAATGAATTAAGAATATATACACTACCAGTCAAAAGTTTGGACACACCTAAAGTTTTTTTTATTTGTACTATTTTCTACATTGTAGAATAATAGTAAAGACATCAAAACTATGAAACAACACATATGGAATCATGTAGTAAACAAACAAGTGTTTAACAAATCAAAGTATATTTTATATTTGAGATTCTTCAATTAGCCACCCTTTGCCTTGATGGAGTTCCCACATATGCTGAGCACTTGTAGGCTGCTTTTCCTTCACTCTGCGGTCCGACTCAACCCTGTTACAGGAGGGGGTCGCAGTTCCAGAGAGACCCACTAGGTGTCATCCTCCGACAACCTTAGGCACCTCCTCACTCACAGTCTGGACTAATTATCATCCTATTGGTGTCACCTGTGTCTATCTGTTCACCTGTGTATTTATGCCCTCACTTCCCTGTGTTCCCTTGCTCAGTTTTCTCTGCTCAGTGTCTGATCGGAGACCTACTGTATGTACAGGTACTTGAGAAGTGTTCTCCCTGTTTCGTTATTTGTTTCAGTCTTAGGTAGTATTTCGTATTTTGGCTGTCAGACGGTTTTTGGAGACTTATTTGCTCTGGACAAACTCTCCTTCAGGGAGCTGCCTGAGCGACTGGACGGCCTCGTCAAACTCTCGGTGCAGGTAGACAATCGGCATCATGAGAGGGCGCATGAGAGAGGGATGACGCAATGCCGCCTCTGCGTCCCCCTATCAACCCGGAGGCTTTCCACCGATTCAGGGAGGAGACACCTCAGGAGGAGGCTATGCAGCTGGGGGCGGTGCGCTTGTCCAGGATGGAGAGGCAGAGGCGTCTGCGCCAGGGACGTTGCCTGTACTGTACTGCGGCCAGGCAGGTCACCACTGCAACTCATGCCCGGAGAAGCCGGGAAACGGGAGGGCTTGCTAGAATAGGTAGGGGTGCTAGCGAGCCAGAACCGAAAAATCAACTCCAGAGACTCCCAGACTTTTCTCCCCGTCAGGGTTCAGTGGGCCCGTGCTGCGCATCGGGCGCATGCACTGGTGGATTCTGGGGCCGCGGGAAATCTGATGGATTCGGGGCTGGCCCGAGGGTGAAGCGTTACGTTAATCTCCCTATCCGAGTCGGTTCCGGTCATGGGCCTGGACGGCCTGCCTTTGGGGTCGGGCTTCATCACCCGGCGCACTGTCCCCATGCATGGCAGGGGGGCTATGAGATAGACAGGTCCATGGAGCGGCTCATCCTGGAGGGAGGCACCGCCCCTGTCCTGTTCCGGTCTCCACCGACCACTCATCAGCCCAAACCACTGTCCCAGACCACCTACCAGTCCTCACCTCTTCCCCAGGTCCCGCACTCCGAACCGCCTACCGCCCTAGCAGTGGTTGCCACCGGGAGGACGGCGGCTACAGACTCCGTCTCCGGCCCAGACCTGGCAGGCGTTCCCCGGAGTATTGGGATCTAGGGGAGGTGTTTAGTAAGAGGCGTGCCAAGGGCCTACCTCCTCACAGGCCATACAACTGTGCTATCGTTTTCCTGCCGGGCACCATTCCCACACGAGAGGTTATTGTTTTCCTTGTCCCGGCCGGAGACGCTGGCCATGAGGGAGTATATCAATGAGGCAGTCGTCGAGGGTCACATCCGTCCCTCTACCTCACCTGCGGGCGCGGACTTCTTCTTCATGGGGAAAAAGGATGGTGGGCAGCGGCCGTGCATTGATTGCCGGGCGCTCAACGACATCACGGTTAAGAACCGCTACCCACTCGACGGCATTCGAGTCGGGGCCCTCAGTTCGCCTCCAGGTTCTGGAATGCGTTCGCCACCTGCCTCGGCGCCTCCGTCAGCTTGTCTTCCGGCTTCCATCCCCAGTCAAATGGGCAGATGGAGCGCGTCAACCAGGATCTGGAGGGGGTGCTGAGGTGCTACGCCTCCAGCAATCCAGCTACGTGGAGTCAGCGACTGGCGTGGGTGGAGTACGCCCACAACACCCTTCCCTGAACAGTGACTCTTACTGGTATATGACGGGTAATGCACCTCAGTAAGAACGTGTCTACCATCTAGATGCCTCTCTCTAGGAACCCTGCTTAGCTTTTTAAGCTGTGTTCGTTTCAGCTTAGCTATCATGTCAACACATTTAGACATTGATCAGCTTCCATACTCATTTATGTAGACTACCTAAATAACTTTGAATAGTTTAAAGTAGCCCCTCTAACTTTTCTTACACAAGCTGTATGTGAAAGTCAATTCAGAGTGATGTTGGGTTTATGTAGGCTACATTGACGATTTGACCAAAGGACACCATCATTTCAATGTGTAGCTAGATATACTATCATTCATCTATGGTTGATTGGGTCTTTGGAATTTTAGAAGTAGTTATCACTAGCCCTATAAATACAATGCCAAATTCATGATATTAATAATACACTTTTACCTTCTGAATATATATATATTTATTAACGTTTCTATGTGGAATTTTCAACGCAATTTCCACGTATACAGAGTTCTGATAATTATGTTGAAATTAGATTGATGTAACAACCTGTTAGTCAGCTGATTACTTTTTGCAAATCCAAATGTGTTTTCCACGTAGATTCCATGTCACAATAGGTTGACAAATGAAAGTGTGTGCCCAGTGGGCTTCCCTCTCTCTCCCCCTCCCTCCCTCCCTCCAATAGGCAGCAGCAGGGCTTAGTTGCCATCGTGCAGCAGCAGAACTGTTAATAAACAAGTTCCCAGCCACCAAAACAACATTACCGCAAGAGAAATAGGCGATTTAAAATGTTGTAATTGGAAATGTGTGTTACAGCTGCTGCTCAGGGAGTTAAAAACAATTGTCTGGATCGTAATGGCTGCAGTCTTGGTTTAATTCCAGCTCTGACACCTCAGTCTGTCTGGCCAGCGCTGGTTATTTTTAGACATCCGGATGGCTCAGCTCTTTTTGAAGGTGGTATTGTTGGCTGACGTATTTTGTAATTTGTACTTTCTATTGTGAAGAAGTTGAATTTGGATAGAACGACCTACACGCAAGGACGCATGTACACACTGTAAATCCCGATAAGTTCTGTTAACATTTTTGGTTGTTGAGGAAACCGATTGCCTCAAATTTTACATTAACAAACTTAAAAGTTAAAAGTAAGGAACACCTACAGTAATTATTTTGAATTACTTGTAGTTAACCAAATGGTTTTATGCAAACTCAATTTTCTCAACTATACTTAGCTTAAAAATGTTGCTTAATTATTTTTATACATTGAATTGCTGCATATTGAATTGCTATGTTTTAACTGTACTCAACTTCATTGAGTAATGCAATAGTCGTACCAACTCAAAATATTTACTTAAATGAAACTCAAAAATGGATTACCTTGATTTAGTTAGGTACTATTAACTCAAAACGTACCAAACCATACTATAGTCTTAGTACACACAACTCAGTCAGTCCATTTTCAGGCATTCAAGGAATCTTTATTCTAAGGTTTGAATAATATAAAAACAATAGTATAGATTACTATGAATAAAATACACTGTACAAAATAAAAAGATGAATAAAATAAAAATAAGTAAACAATTTAAAATGGTCTTGACAACTCAACCCTGACTTCAATATTCCTATGCCTGTGTATTCAACTTTACAAAATGCCTGCCTCCAACACAATAACCAAATGTGACACTAACCAGGTTTTCATCCTACCTTTTTATGCAAGTAAAGTACATGTCAGATAAAGAATGTCATGACAGGCCTCATGGAAGTAGAACATTTTTCCGGTAACTTTTCCAAATGTCGACAAAACTAAATACGTTAGACAACGTGGGATCTTTTTGTGCAAGAAATATCGGTGGAAACGCTTTTATGCGCAAATATTAAAATAATAATGAAAATATTGAAGTAAACTTGGAGTCACGTGATAACATGTTGTGTGGTCCTCCCACTACGACTCGTTGGGAAAGCATGCAGTTTATTAGGCTACAGATTAAATAAATGATGACGAAGTTCACAGGGTGGTGAAAGTGCATGTGATGAGCTTGATGATAATTTCAGTGATCATCGATGCTTGGCTACTGTTTGACAAATAAAATAATCTCGCTCTTTTGTCCATAATAATCTAATTATGTAGGCTATACGTGCTCTCTAGCACTCTAGAGGTTACGTGCCAATACCGGAGTGGGCACACTCTATATAACACAACATTTGTTGTGAGAAAACCATCAGTAAAGTTGAAAATGTGTTGGAAACCCGTTTAACTTTTTTTTTTTTTTTAGGTACATGGGAATTTAACCTCAAAATGTATTTTTATGTGCACTACGTCATCACGCACAGCCTTTTATCCGCAACAGGTACATTTGATGGAAACACATCTCTGGTGGGAAAATACGCATATTGTTTTTATGCAGATTTTTGAATATTCACATGAAAATCTGTCGCCAGTTGGATGGAAACCTAGCTAATGTCAATTATGAAGGACAGCTGTGATATAAAAAAAAACAATAACTGTTTTAAGCGTTGTATTACATACATTTCAGAACATATGTTCCAGCTTTATTTCGAGTCTGTATCAAATCTCAACTCTCACTTACCTCACTAAGCATTCCACATTGTTTGCAACTGACTGACAGCGGCGGTACAGAAAGAGCCATCTCTGTTTCTATTGAGTTCTGCTGAGCAGAACAGCTCTAAAATTGTGTGTGGTCAAAAATAACACCCACTGGATGTGGTTTAGCTTTTAAAGAATGTAGGGTTTTCTATTGTAAACATTGTCTGTGTGAGGCTATACAGCGATTAACAAGACAATGATGGGACAATGTGGCGCCATACATTAAAGACAGATCTATAAGAAAGGTTTTGCAGCCATCTAAGGACATGAGTTGGAGACAACGTCTACAACCTCAATGATGATGGTAAATACCCCTAAAGGCAAATACCCACAAAACCCATGCATCATTGCTCTTGTCCATTAGCATACAAGTGAATAAACTTGAGATGTTAACTGTTAAGACTGTATGTAGGAAATACTTACATTCCAGGTCTTGAGGAATCCAATGGTTTCCTCACAAAGGTAGATGGGGAGACCACGAAGGGCAGCAGTGCGCCTGGTCCGTCTAGCTCGGCGTAGAATCAGAAAGATCTTACAAAGGGAAAGAGGATTAAAGGGAGAGAGAGAGAGACAGAGACAAAGACAGAATAAGATAAAAATACAGAGGGAGACACACACATAGTGAGAGATCAGTCGTCTTACTTGAGACTCCAAGGGCTGGCCAGTTCTCTAGGAACTCTTTCACCGGCGGTCCATTATTGACAATCTCATTTCGTCGAAGGGCAAAAGTCGTTTGCATCAGTTTGTCTATTAATGACAGGTTTCTCTCTGTCTTTGAAACTTTGATCATTTGCTGTCTCAGCTGCTTGAGAGACTCTGGGTCTTCTCCTCTCGGGAAGCTCGGCAGGAAGTTTACCTCGGCTCGTCTGGGTCTCTTGATGTTTGAGTGGAGTGACTCTCTCTGGGTTGTTTCTGCTCTTCCCTGCATTCACAGAGACCTCAGGAACTCCAGCTCTGCTCAACTTGGTCTGATAGTTCCCTATCTTGAACTTCAGACTAGTCATCCATGCATACCATCCAGACTGACTCCCTGCTTCTTTGAGCCATGGGTGCTTGGTAACAAGTGCTTCGGCAGCCTTGCCTATTTCTCCCCCACTTGTATAGGCCTTGAAGAGGTGTATTGCTTTAGCCATGTTCTCAAGAACATCATTCTTCTGGGCTCTTGTTAATTTATGAGTCTTTCCAGTTTTCTAATAGCAAGTATTTGCCTCGCTAAGCATGTGCTCAATATCATCAGAAAAAGATGTCACCAGAAAAATATCAGTCCACTTCTCTAGGCACTCTGGAAACTCTCTGGCGTCGGGCAGTATCTCTGTCTCCAGTTCCGGTTGAGTTGGCATCACTTTCTAATATGATTACCTTAAGGACAGCTTTCTCAGGAAGCTCCTCAGTGTCCAATAGACAGCACCATTTTCCATCAAATTCAGGGTCTTCATACTGAACGGTCATAGTCCAAATTGAATTTGTTTTGCATTATGATCTTCAGGTCATCCACCGATTGTGGACGGGAGGGGAGGGTCATTTTCCTCACCATATCCATTGCTATATGGACAAGAATTAAGAAGGCCTGGAGTGTACGTTCTGCCATCTGAGGGAGGAAAAACATGTATAACACAGTTTTTTTTAATCCATTTTTCATAGCATCATTTTCCTTTACTTAACAATTCCTTTTTCATGAGTAAGAAGGGGAAATATCACTCACCTTTTTAGTGTAGTAGTATGAATCTCTTGAGCGTCAGTAGCAATATGCCTCCTGAGTTGTATGCTGAGAGGGTGGATATATCGTTAAACTCTGATATCGAGTGAACCGACAGGTTGCCCGAGGACAATTCATAGGACCGAATTGTTCCACGTAGCAGGACTTGTACTTTCTACAGAGAAAGGAAACATTATTCACAAAGAAGATCTGTTCAATTCTGCAGAACTGAGGGAGTCCTCCATCCATAGACTCCCGTTTAGGCTACTTCCTTATATCTTATGTCACAACAGGACAGATATCCATGGACATTCAAATGATACAGCCTTCCATTGAGACATACCTTTTACAGTGCCCTCCACTATTATTGGCACCCCTGTTTATGTAACGATCCCGGCTGTCTGAGTCGGGTCCTGGTCGTAATCTCCAGTTTCCCGAGGGTTCGGGAACGCTCCGGGGAGCGCTCTGGTTTCCGCACCTGCTTCCCATTAGCAATCTGCACACCTGGGCCTAATCAGCACCTTTCTTAGGCTCTGGCCCAACATCCAGTTCCTGCCGGATGGGTTAGCCATGAACAGTAGGTGTATCTGTGTATCAGTTCAGAGTATCTAGCGTGAGTTTTGTTATTTTGTACTTTGTTGAGTTTTTGTGTCCTTACCTCCGTTTTTGTTCCACCTGCAGTCACACGTCCGAACCTTCACCCCACCTCTGCCTGATGGTCGGCGGCTGCCGAGCCATCACTGGACCTATACTGCACCCCCAACTACTCATCCACGCCGCCCGCTCTGTCCCTGGATTATTCTGCACCTTTTGTTGTATCCGAATAAACCCTCACTTTCGTTCAACTCTCCTTGTCCTGGTCTGCTTCTGGGTTCTGGCTGAGGGAACTGTGACAGTTTAAGATGTGGTCGAGGACTTCCAAAAATTCTCCTTTTTTTTTAAACAACATAGAACCCAAATGCAAAAAATGAGAAAAATCCAACCTTTTATTTAAGTACATTACTTTGGTGGTAAAAAAAAATCACACATTTAGAAAAAAAAACTTGAAATCATGTGCCCACAATTATTGGCACCCCCTAACAATTCTGCTGAAAATTTTAATTGATTTTTTAAAAAATATATTTTTCTGTAGTTGCTAAAGTTGGTCAGGGTATCTAGGAACTTTTAATTAGTAATTCACGACTTCCTGTTTCCCTGGGGTGTAAATATGACGTGACACAGAGGCCTAATTCTCTTACCCATTTGTCAACATGGCAAAGACAAGAGAACACACCATTCAAGTAAGGCAGATTTGTGTCGACCTTCATAAGTCAGGCAATGGCTACAAGAAAATAGCCACTCGCCTTAACTTGCCCGTATCTACAGTCAGAGGAATCATTAAGAAGTTTAAACAACTGGAACAGTGACAAACAAGGCTGGAAGAGGTCCCAAGTTTATCTTGCCACAACGCACAGTGAGGAGGATGGTAAGAGAAGTAAAAAAAAAAGTACTAAGCTCACTGTCACAGAATTGCATCAAAGAGTGGCATCTTGGGGTCACAAAGTATCCAAAACAACCATCAGACGCTCTCTACATGCCAACAAGCTGTTTGGGAGGCATGCAAGGAAAAAGCCTTTTCTCACTAACACTCACAAACATAAACGTCTGGAGTTTGCTAAGCGGCACTGGGACTTCAACTGGGATCGTGTGCTTTGGTCAGATGAGACTAAGATTGAGCTTTTTGGCAACAAACACTCTAAGTGGGTCTGGCGTAAAAAAAAGATGAGTATGCCAAAAAGCACCTCATGCCCACCGTGAAGTATGGTGGAGGATCTGTGATGCTGTGGGCCTGTTTCTCTTCCAAAGGCCCTGGGAACCTTGTTAGGGTGCATGGCATTATGAACGCTTTGAACTACCAGGACATTTTAAATAAAAACCTGATGGCCTCTGCCAGAAAGCTGAAGATGGGTCGTCATTGGGTCTTTCAGCAGGATAATGATCCAAAACATGTGGCAAAATCTACACATAAATGGTTCAGCAGTCACAAACTCAAGGTCCTCCCATGGCCATCTCAGTCCCCAGACCTCAACCCAATCAAAAACCTGTGGGGCGAGCTAAAGAGGAGAGTGCATAAGAGAGGACCCAGGACAATGGATGATCTAGAAAGATTGTGCAAAGAAGAATGGTCAAAGATCCCTCTCTCTGTGTTCTCCAATCTTGTGAAATGTTATAGGAGGAGATTAAGTGCTGTCTTGTTGGCAAAAGGGGGTTGTACAAAGTATTAACATCAGGGGTGCCAATAATTGTGGGACACATGATTTCAAGTTTTTTTTTTTCTAAATGTGTGATTTTTTTTTTTTTTACACCAAAGTAATGTACTTAAATAAAAGGTTGGATTTTTCTCTTTTTTTTGCATTTGGGTTCTATGTTGTTTTTAAAAAAATGATAATTTTTGGAAGTCCTCGACCACATCTTAAACAGGGGTGCCAATAATTGTGGAGGGCACTGTAAGTATTGCATTAATTAAGGACTGCCACTCACCATTCTCAGTTTGAGCCAAAGGGAGGATGACAAAATTAGGCTTTTGAAACTTCAATTAAGATATAACCAAGAGTCAGATACAGTTTTCAAGCCAGACATTTGAGATTGCATTCAAAATATCTCACTGGAACTTACAGTTGAAGTCGGAAGTTTACAGACAGACAGCAAGGTTTATACAAATCTCCGCTGTTGAAAACAAAATGTTAGTCTAAAGGAAATGTGAGATAATGTCTAGATGCTTTTTATAGTGGAGATCAAGTTTATAAATTGCTTGTCTGGGCTGATGAGACAGTGGATTGTACAGTCAGATGGAACAGAGTACAATTGAAGTCAGAAGTCTACATACACCTTAGCCAAATACATTTAAACTCAGTTTTTCACAATTCCTGACATTTAATCCTAGTTAAATTCCCTGTCTTAGGTCAGTTAGGATGACCACTTTATTTTAAGAATGTGAAATGTCAGAATAATAGTAGAGAGAATTATATATTTCAGCTTTTATTTCTTTCATCACATTCCCAGTGGGTCAGAAGTTTACATACACTCAATTAGTATTTGGTAGCATTGCCTTTAAATTGTTTAACTTGGGTCAAATGTTTTGGGTAGCATTCCACAAGCTTCCCACAATAAGTTGGGTGAATTTTGGCCCATTCCTCCTGACAGAGCTGATGTAACTGAGTCAGGTTTGTAGGCCTCCTTGCTCGTACACGCTTTTTCAGTTCTGCCCACACATTTTCTATAGGATTGAGGTCAGGGCTTTGTGATGGCCACTCCAATACCTTGACTTTGTTGTCCTTAAGCCATTTTGCCACAACTTTGGAAGTATGCATTGTCCATTTGGAAGACCCATTTGCGACCAAGCTTTAACTTCCTGACTGATGTCTTGAGATGTTGCTTCAATATAGCCACATCATTTTCCTTCCTCATGATGCCATCTATTTTGTGAAGTGCACCAGTCCCTCCTGCAGCAAAGCACCCCCACAGCATGATGCTGCCACGCCCATGCTTCACGGTTGGGATGGTGTTCTTCAGCTTGCAAGCAAACCCTTTTTTCTCCAAACATAACGATGGTCATTATGGCCAAACAGTTCTATTTTTGTTTCATCAGACCAGAGGACATTTCTCCAAAAAGTACGATCTTTGTCCCCATGTGCAGTTGCAAACCGTAGTCTGGCTTTTTTATGGCGGTTTTGGATCAGTGGCTTCTTCCTTGCTGAGCAGCCTTTCCGGTTATGTCGATATAGGACTTGTTTTACTGTGGATATAGATACTTTTGTACCTGTTTTCTCCAGCATCTTCACAAGGTCCTTTGCTGTTGTTCTGGGATTGATTTGCGTACTATTGTTTGTACAGATGAACGTTTGGAAATTGCTCCCAAGGATCAACCAGAGGTCTACAATTTTGTTTCTGAGGTCTTGGCCGATTTCTTTTGATTTTCCCATGATGTCAAGCAAAGAGGCACTGAGTTTGAAGGTAGGCCTTGAAATACATCCACAGGTACACCTCCAATTGACTCAAATTATGTCAATTATCCTATCAGAAGTTTCTAAAGCCATGACATCATTTTCTGGAATTGTACAGCCTTATTCTAATATGGATTATATTGTTGTTAACCCTCATCAATCTACACACAATACAATACCCCATAATGAAAATGTTGAAGCACCTTTGGCAGCGATTACAGCCTTGTGTCTTCTTGGGACTGACACTCCGTTCATCTTTGCCTCGATCCCGACTAGTCTCCCAGTCCCTGCTGCTGAAAAACATCCCCACAGCATGATGCTGCCACCACCATGCTTCACCGTAGGGATGGTGCCAGGTTTCCTCCAGACGTGACGCTTGGCATTCAGGCCAAAGAGTTCAATATTGGTTTCATCAGACCAGAGAATCTTGTTTCTCATGGTCTGAGAGTCCTTTAGGTGCCTTTTGGCAAACTCCAAGCAGGCTGTTATGTGCCTTTTACTGAGGAGTGGCTTCCGTCCGGCCACTCTACCATAAAGACTTGATTAGTGGGGTACTGCAGAGATGGTTGTCCTTCTGGAAGGTTCACCCATATCCACAGAGGAACTCTGGAGCTCTGTCAGAGTGACCATCGGGTTCTGGGGCACATGCCTGACCAAGGCCTTTCTTTCCCGATTTCTCAGTTTGGCCGGGCGGCCAGCTCTAGGAAGAGTCTTGGTGGTTCCAAACTTCTTCTATTTAAGAATGATGGCGGCTACTGTGTTCTTGGGGACCTTCAATGCTGCAGATATGTTTTGGTACCCTTCCCCAGATCTGTGCCTCGACACAATCCTGTCTCGGAGCTCTACGGACAATTCTTTCGACCTCATGGCTTGGTTTTTGTTCTGACATTTACTGTCAACTGTGTGCCTTTCCAAATCATGTCCAATCAATTGAATTTACCAGAGGTGGACTCCAATCAAGTTGTACTGTAGAAACATCTCAAGGATGATCTATGGAAACAGGATGCACCTGAGGTCAATTTCGAGTCTCATAGCAAAGGGTCTGAATTATTTTTTCTGTTTTTGATTGTTTATATATTTGCAAACATTTCTAAAAACCTGTTTTTGCTTCGTCATTATGGGGTATTGTGTGTAGATTGATGAGGAAAAAAACTAATTTAATCAATTTTAGAATAATTCTGTACCGTAACAAAATGTGGAAAAGGGGTCTGAATACTTTCCAAATGCACTGTACCTTGACTAACGTTAGCTAAACTGAATTGCACGATACTGTATCTCCATAGAACTCACTAATAACAAAAACTCAAATAAAACTCATAATCAACATGTTAGCTGTCCAATGCTCACCTGTTTGCTAATCTTCCCTTTGATTTGACGTTGCCAATAGCGGAGCTAACAAACTGGACTATTTAGTTCCAGTCACACACTAAAACCTGTCTGAATATACGGTCGTTGACAAAATAGTTAATTAGCCCCTTACTTGAAAACTCTCCGCCAGAGATGTTTGTTCTTCTTACAACGAAAATCCTTAACGGTATTTGAAATTCCATCGCTTGAATCGAGCAGCCATCTTTGTCAAGACATTTTGAGACGCACCACGGTGCAGAATGTTGTTGACGCATATGACGTCAGACATCGTTGGGCTGTACAGTTAAAAGATATGAGTACAGTTACAATACTCAGATAAAATAGTTGGGTTCAGGAAAAGTAAATGCTACATGCACGTTATGGTAACCCAATACTTTAGAGTCAGGACAACGATTTTCCACGTAATGAGTTTACGTCACTCTTTTTTTAACTATATGACACTTTTAGGGTTTACAGTGCACACACACACACACACACACTCACACACACACACACACACACACACACACACACACACACATTCATTCGGTTGTCTCTCCTTGTCTCTCTGTCTGAAATGATTAAATCCGTTGAGATCAAACATCCATGCTGCCATTGTATATGAGCTCTTAGCCGTGTGTCTCCCTCCTTCAGAATACACTCTGTCTCTGCAAACCCTTGGGGATCAGATAGCAATATCATACAATATTGCGAATCGACCTGTCTTATTACAACCTTTCCTTATTCAGAGCCTATATCCCTGTCCTTAGATAACCTTGGACCTGGGTATGTGCATGTGAAAGGAATTGCACACAGGTGAAAATGTGAAATATTCCTCTTTCAGCCTCTCTACCCTGACCACGTCGTATTGTGGTTCACCTTTCTATAAAGAGCACAATGGAACATAGAATGGGAATGAATGAGTAGAGATAGAACATCTGCATTAGAACAGTGGCTTTCATCGCTGGATGTTGTGCTCTGTCATGTGATGTCTTATTCTATTTATACTGTATGTCAAATCAAAATCTAATTTTATTTGTCACATGCACCGAATACAACAATTGTAGACTTTACTGTGAAATGCTTACTTACAAGCCCTTTCCCAACCATGCAGTTAAAAAGTAAAAAAAGAAAATAATAGATAAAAGAAAATAGTAACACAATAAAATACCAATAATGAGTCAGTGTACTGGGTTATGAGGTAGTTGGGGGGATTGATTGAGGTAATATGTACATGTAGGTTTGGTTAGATGATTGATTGAAGTACTATGTACATGTAGGTAGGGGGTGAAAAGCAGAAAGTCCGGGTAGCCGTTTAATGAACTGTTCAGCAGTCTTATGGCTTTGGGGTAGAAGCTGTTAAGGAGCCTTTTGGTCCCAGACTTGGCGCTCTGGTACCGCTTGCCGTGGGGTAGCAGAGAGAGTAGACTGTGACTTGGGTGTCTGGAGTCTTTGACAATTTTTTCATTAAAATATTTTTTATTGAACACACATAAGAATGGTGTATAGGTACTTTGTAGAAAGACAAGTACAGTGCCTTGCAAAAGTATTCATCCCCCTTGGCGTTTTTTGTATTTTGTTGCATTACAACATGTAATTTAAATGGATTTTTATTTGGATTTCATGTATTGGACATACACAAAATAGTCCAAATTGGTGAAGTGAAATGAAAAAAAAAAACTTATTTCAAAAAATTCAAAAAAATTAATAACGGAAAAGTGGTGCGTGCATATGTATTCACCCCCTTTGCTATGAAAATAATCTAAGTGTCACATGATCTGTCACATGATCTGCGTCTTCAAAGTGGTAGGCATGTTGTGTAAATCAAATGATATAAACCCCCAAGAAATCAATTTTAATTCCAGGTTGTAAGGCAACAAAATAGGAAAAATGCCAAGGGGGGTGAATACTTTCGCAAGCTACTGTAGCTCGTCTGGTAGGTTTGCGTCATTGGGCAGCTCGCGGCTGGGTTTCCCTTTGTAATCCGTGATAGTTTACAAGCCCTGCCACATCCGACGAGCATCAGAGCCGGTGTAGTAGGATTAAATCTTAGTCCTGTATTGACGCTTTGCCTGTTTGATGGTTCGTTGGAGGGATTTCTTATAAGCGTCCGGATTTGTGTCCCGCTCCTTGAAAGCGACAACTCTAGCCTTTAGCTCAGAGCGGATGTTGCCTGTAATCCATGGCTTCTGGTTAGGATATGTACGTATGGTCACTGTGGGGACTACATGTGTTGAACTCCTCAATGCCATCGGAAACATCCCGGAACATATACCAATCTGTGCTAGCGGAACAGTCTTGTAGCTTAGCGTCCGCTTCATCGGACCACTTCCATATTGAGCGCATCACTGGTACTTCCTGTTTGAGTTTCTGCTTGTAAACAGGAATTAAGAGGATGGAGTTATGGTCAGATTTGCCAAATGGAGGGCGAGGGAAAGCTTTGTATTAATCTCTGTGTGTAGAGTAGAGGTGATATAGTGTTTTCTCACCTGTAGTTGCACAGGAGACAGGAAGGAAGGAGACAGGTAGGAATGAGGTAAAACAAATTTCAGTTTACCTGCATTAAAATCCCTGGCCACTAGGAGCGCCATATCTGGGTGAACATTTTCTTGTTTGCTTATGGCCTTATACAGCTCGTTGAGTGTGGTCAGCATTGGTTTGTGGTGGTAAATAGACAGCTATGAAAAATATTTGTAAATAGTGTGGTCTATAGCTTATCATGAGGTATTCTAACTCAGGCGAGCAGAACCTCGAGACTTCCTTAATATTAGAGATTGCACATCAACTGACAAAATGCCATGTGCGTCCACTTATATCAGTGCATTCGTAACAACCTAACCATTATGAAACTTCTATTGAATCTAATAAGTCTCACATAGCAAATTAGCAATTACATTCTTTATTGACCAAATTTAACACTCTCACATTGACCTCCATTAGAGAGGAAGAGGCAACGCGAGAGGGATAACTGGGCCCAAAATCTGTCCTCTCCAGCAGGTGGCCTTTAAAATAAATAAATTTGCTCACCAAGCAAGGAGTTTTTGTATGGAGGTGTCGAATTTGGTTAACAAAAAATGTAATGGCTTATTTGCTACGTGTGGCTTATTTGATCTAATAGAAGTTTCGTAATGCTTAGGTTTTGTACTGATATAAGTAGGACACGTGACATCCCGGCAACTTTGAGAAAAAACACTTTATATCTGAGTTGTGCCTGTTGTTCACATGCGTATCTGCCCCGTCATTGGCTAGAATGGGCCCACCTGATCTTGCCTCCTCCCAACTGCCTTCCATTTTATTTGTATTGTTAGAGAGGCCACTTGAGTATCTGACCAATATAATGGATAATCTGTGCCTCCATACAAAAATCCTCACTTCGTGGGCTTATTTTTGTGGACAGATTCCTCTCTGACAACATGTAATGAGAACACAATGACGGGTCCTTATGTTATAGCTGACCCTGCTCATTCTTGATTAATTTAGGATTTTTTATAAATCTGACGGAATTGACCAAATCTCCGGACACATCTTTCAGGAATCACAGTTTTGAGATAAATATTATTTAAAGTCGCAGAGGGCTATTGCAAGAAACTACATAAGATCATTTTTCATGTCCATTATCGACAAGGATCCTTTGCTCTGGACAAGTGCATTTCCAGGCAGAGAGCCAACATGGAAATTAATTAATTATAAATTAAGTATTTAGAAAATTAAAAAATATATATTTTATAAAATTCCCATACATTAAGCTAAAATAATGCAACAACATTTATATATTTTTTATTAAGGAAATTACATTTCCCTGCCGGACAAGGATTGTCCAGACTTTCAAGAATCCCTGAAATATATTAGACCAAGAATAGTTTCACCGACAGTGGAAATGGCTTTTCTATTCACTGCACCTCATAAAAATCATATCTTCAAGTTTTATTTTATTTTATTTAACCTTTATTTAACCAGGAAAAGACCCTTGAGGTTAGAAACCTCTTTTTCGAGGGGGATCTAGCAAGAGGTCAGCAGGAAGTAGTCAGCATGTACACATAACACAAGAGCAAAATACAATATTTTAAAAACAATTACAATGGTAAATTAAATGTTCTTCTATCAGAGCTTTAAACTCAGGCAGCGACAACCTCTCTTCCAGTATTTTGTAGTTTGTTCCAAGACCAAGGAGAATTATAGGAGAAAGATTGTTTCCCCATTTTAGTCCTTGCCATAGGAACTGAGAATGAGAGCACTGACTGAGAGCGGAGGCTGTAGGATTGTGATGTTGTTGTTAGTGAAGAGCAAAGATATGTAGGGAGTAGTCCAAGCACTGCCTTGTACACAAATATGTATCAGTGCTTAAGCCTTCTGGTATTGAGGGAGGGCCACTTCACCATGTTGTATTGTTCACAGTGATGGGTGAGTGGTCTTGCATTAGTTTTGAACCTAAGCACTCCGTGATACACCGCATCCAGCACCTTAAAGGTACTGGCATAGGCTCGCATGTAAATAATGTCACCATAATCCAACGCAGATAAAAATGTCCCTTGCACAAGATCCTTCCTAACTGACAAAAAAAAATTCAGTTTCAAATTTTAAACTTCAGTTTCTTTGTCAAGTTTTCAATGTGCTGTTTAAAATGTTGCTTTTCATCTAACCAGATGCTTAGGTACTTACTGTATAAGATACCCTTTCGATCAGTTGGCCGTTTAAATTTAAAATCTGCAAATTAATAAATGTTTCTGCTTTGACAAAACTATGTACTGAGTCTTTCTGGCGTCCAGCGCAAGTTTCAGGTGGAAGAGTTGTTTCTGACTTTCATCAAAAGCCAGTTGCAAATCCTGAAAAGCCTTCTCAATTTTAGAGGCACAGGAGTAGACAATTGTGTCATCAGAATTTAGGTGGAGTTTTGCAGAGTTAATATTTTCACCAACATCATTAATATACAGTGTAAAAAGGACTGGCCCTAAAATAGGACTTGTTTTATGAGCTGTCGAAACTGATTTCATGCCCTCCTGTGCCACACACTGGGTTCTGTCAGATAGGTAGTTTTGGAGCCAATCCAATGCTCCAACACCAAAAACCTATTTTTTCTAATCTATGCAGCAGCAGGGCATGGTCAACAGTGTCGAAGGCTTTCAATAAATCAGTAAAATTGGCCCTGGTGTGGTAGCCTGCAGCACTTAAAGTCAGTACGGGGACGATTCTCACTGCCTCCCTTGCATTTAGGCCTTTTCTGCTGACTGTGTTTGTTGGACTTGTAAGCGTGCATCTTTAGTGTCTTAATTCTCACCACTAAAATGACTGCCTACAAACCACCCAAGAATCCCACTGTTTCATACTAGAGGCAATGGTTAAAGGGGATGATGGTAAGACGGTTATTCCATTGAGGTAGACCATGGCCCCCATACTGACTCAGCACCCCCAACCTGTCTCTGTCTAACCCCCTCTCTGTCTGAGTGTACATAATGAAGGCTTTATTTGTCTGTAGCGCTATGGTGAAGACAGGGACTTGGTTAAGTGCATCATACCGGCTGCAGTTCTGTATTTTGAAAGTTATATAGCTTGAAAACTTGATTGCTGACATGCAAAAAAAATTGGGACTATGTCAACAATGGACTAATGAAACAAATAGAGAGTTTTTGGGTGGAATTGTCTTTTAATTCCCTCATAATTCCACCACCTTCATGTGTGAGGAAACCATAAATAAGGTCTAGCGAACCTGCCAGTTCCAAGTGGAAAAAGCATCTACTTTCTTTTTTCCAATAGAAATAACAGCATTCGGCCTCCTGAGTGGCGCAGCGGTCTAAGGCACTGCATCACAGTGCTTGAGGCATCACTACAGACCTGGGTTCGATCCCAGGCTGTGTCACAACCGGCCGTGACCAGGAGTCCCTATAGGGCGGCACACAATTGGCCCAGCGTCATCCAGGTTAGGGGAGGGTTTGGCCGGAGGGGCTTTACTTGGCTCACCACGCTCTAGCAACTTCTTGTGGCGGGCTGGGCGCCTGCAGGCTGACTTCAGTCATCAGCTGAACGGGTGTTTCCTCCGACACATTGGTGCAGCTGGCTTCCGGGTTAAGCGGGCGGGTGTTAAGAAGCGAGGTTTGGCGGGTCATGTTTCGGAGGATGCGTGACTCGACCTTCGCCTGTCCTGAGCCCGTTCGTGAGTTGCAGCAATGAGACAAGTTCGAAATTGGGGAGAAAAAGGAGGTATAATACAAAAAAAAGAAGAAATAACAGCATTCTCCATGCACTGTAATTTATAAATTGATACGAGCTATTGATAAGAGCTACGTAAATTAGCAATCCGTTTGGAGAAGGGGATTGTAAATACACATAGCAATTGTTTTAGATGATTTACTTTATGATCCCTGGAGACGAATGTGAAACCAGTCATATGGAAGGAAACTGAAGATCACAACAACATGACGTATTGCGGCCCCTTTTCCACAGTGAAGTACGCTATAAATTGCTGTGCCGTTATTCAGAATTTGAATTGGATGCCCTCAGGATTTGCGTGGATAAAATTTGGAGACCCAAGCTATAGGCTTCTTCTCTAGGGCCGGACCTGCCGAGTAAATGTATGCGCTTTAGAATGTTTTAATTATATACCTGGGCTTTTCTTCTTACATTTTGTATTATGTTAAATATTAGCCACTATTGGGAGCCATCGTCAGTAATACCCACATACATGTATAACTGTCAGTTTAGTGTTAGTTTCCTTCAATTTGCAGCCTGTATGTTGCATCATTCCATTCAGTTTATTTTTCTTTCCTCTGTTACGTCCATGTAGTTTTTCCTGAGGGTCGCTAGCATTAGTGGATCACATTAGGCTAACGTTGTGCAATCATTTGAGACATATAGCCTATTTGAATCGTTATGGAACTCAGACAACACGTAGCAGTTTAAATCTGGAGCCTAACGCACGGTCATACAACTTGTCATACAGTTCCATGATTAGTGAGGATTAAGGTAGATTGATATAACTATTGTTCAACCCCTATTGTACACTTTTTCCCACCTTCCAATATTTAAAGGTTTGAACTTAAATATGGCAACTTTCACAATGAATCAAACCAATTTCTTTTCCATTCATCAATATATTTTGTGCTTAAAGGCTTTCCAAACCTGAAATGTACCTAAATAACATACAAGTGTATTTTTAACTCTACCAGTTGGTGCTGAAACAGAGACGAATCTGCATATATTTAGATGGATTTCTTTTATTGAGCCCTATATTCTGAATCGATCTCTCCATACAGTGGCTTGCGAAAGTATTCACCCACCGTGGCATCTTTCCTATTTTGTTGCCTTACAACCTGGAATTAAAATAGATTTTTTGGGGGGTTGTATCATTTCATTTACACAACATGCCTACCACTTTGAAGATGCAAAATATTTTTTATTATGAAACAAACAAGAAATAAGAGAAAAACTTGAGCGTGCATAACTATTCACCCCCAGAGCCACCTATTGCAGAATTACAGCTGCAAGTCTCTCGGGGTATGTCTCTATAAGCTTGGCACATCTAGCCACTGGGATTCTTGCCCATTCTTCAAGGCAAAACTGCTCCAGCTCCTTCAAGTTGGATGGGTTCCGCTGGTGTAAAGCAATCTTTAAGTCATACCACAGATTCTCAATTGGATTGAGGTCTGGACTTTGACTATTCCATTCCAAGACATTTAAAAGTTTCCCGTTAAACCACTCAAGTGTTGCTTTAGCAGTATGCTCAGGGTCATTGTCCTGCTGGAAGGTGAACCTCCGTCCCAGTCTCAAATCTCTGGAAGACTGAAACAGGTTTCCCTCAAAAATGTTCCTGTATTTAGCGCCATCCATCATTCCTTCAATTCTGACCAGATTCCCAGTCCCTGCCGATGAAAAACATCCCCACAGCATGATGCTGCCACCAACATGCTTCACTGGGATGCTGTTCTCGGGGTGATGAGAGGTGTTGGGTTTGCGCCAGACATAGTGTTTTCTTTGATGGCAAAAAGCTCAATTTTAGTCATCTGACAAGAGTACCTTCTTCCATATGTTTGGGGAGTCTCCCACATGCCTTTTGGCGAACACCAAACGTGTTTGCTTATTTTTTCTTTAAGCAATGGCTTTTTTCTGGCCACTCTTCCGTAAAGCCCAGCTCTGTGGAGTGTACGGCTTAAAGTGGTCCAATGGAGAGATACTCCAATCTCCGCTTTGGAGCTTTGCAGCTCCTTCAGGGTTATCTTTGGTCTCTTTGTTGCCTCTCTGATTAATGCCCTCCTTGCCTGGTCCGTGAGTGTCACGAGTTGCTAAGCCAGAACCCAGAAGCAGACCAGGACAAGGTAAGTTGAAACGAAGGTGAGTGTTTATTACAAATTCAAGAGTGATGCTGAATAATCCAGGGAACAGAGCGGGCGGCGTTGATTAGTTGTTGGGGGTGCAGTGGTTGATCCCATCCTGGGTCGGCAGCCGCCGACCACCAGGCAGAGGTTGGATGAAGGTTCCGGACGGGTGACTGCAGATGGAACAAAACGGGGTAAGTAAGCAACAAACCAACAAGGTGCAAAAACAACAAAACTAACGCTAGGCTCTAAGACTGATACTCTGGTAAACCTACTGTTCATGGCTAACGATCCGGCAGGGAATGGATGTTAGGCCAGAGCCTAAGAAGGGTGATGATCAGGACCAGGTGTGCAGATTGCTGATGGGATGCAGGTGCGGAAATCAAGAGAGCTCCCCGAGCGTTCCCGAACCCTCGGGAAACTGGAGATCACGAACAGAAAAACTAGTCACCAGACAGGACCCGACTCAGACTGCCGGGATCGTTACAGTACCCCCCCCTCCGACGAACGCCACCGGGCGGACTCCCCGGAGCGCCAGGATGGAGGCGGTAGAAGTCACTGATGAGGTCAGCATCTAGGACCTGTCGCCGCGGAATCCAACTCCTCTCTTCAGGACCATACCCCTCCCAGTCCACGAGATACTGGAAACCCCGGCCCCGCCGTCTGGAATCCATGATGCGACGCACCGTGTAGGCAGGACCACCTCCGATCATCCGAGGAGGAGGAGGAGGAGGCGGAGGAGGCAACAGAGGACTGAGGAAAACAGGCTTGAGGCAGGAGACATGAAAGGTGGGATGGACTCTGAGCGTCCTCGGGAGTTTGAGTCGAACTGCCACCGGATTGATCACCTTCTCCACCACAAACGGACCAATGAACTTCGGTAACAACTTCCTAGACTCAGTCCGTAACGGAAGATCCCGTGTGGCCAACCAGACCCTATCTCCGATGGAATAGGTGGGAGCGGGGATCCGGCGACGATTCGCCTGGAGCTGATACCGGTCCGAAACTCTAAGGAGTGCCTTTCTGGCCCGATGCCAGGTCCGGTGGCAACGACGAATATGGGCCTGAACAGAAGGCACTGAGAGCTCCTTCTCCTGAGAAGGGAACAGGGGAGGTTGGTAGCCATACAGGCACTGGAAGGGAGACATCCCAGTGGCAGATGTAGGGAGAGTATTGTGGGCATACTCAACCCAAGGCAACTGAGAGACCCAGGAGGTGGGGTTGGAAGAGACCAGGCAGCGTAGCGTGGATTCCATCTTCTGGTTGGCTCTCTCCGCCTGACCATTGGATTGGGGGTGAAAACCAGATGTGAGACTGACTGTAGCTCCAATGGCCAAACAGAAGGACTTCCAGACAGCAGAGGTAAACTGAGGGCCACGGTCGGAAACGATATCACTGGGCAAACCGTGGACCCTGAAAACCTCCCTAACCAGGATCTCGGACGTCTCCGAGGCAGAGGGAAGCTTGGCAATTGGCACAAAGTGGGCGAACTTGCTGAATCTGTCCACGATAGTCAGAACGACCGTGTTCCCCTCAGAAGCGGGCAACCCAGTGACGAAGTCCAGGGCCAGATGCGACCATGGTCGCCGGGGAATAGGAAGGGGGTGAAGTAGTCCAGAGCTGGGCCGATTGGTACTCTTATTCTGCGCACACACTGGACAGGCAGCAACAAAACCCCGAGTATCCTCGGCCATGGCAGGCCACCAAAACCGTCTGCGAAGAAACGCCATTGTCCGAGCCACGCCAGGGTGACAAGCCATCTTGCTGGCGTGGGACCATTTGAGGACAGCAGGACGAACCGACTCAGGCACAAACAACCGACCGGGTGGACCGTTACCGGGACCGGGCTGAGTCCGAAGGGCCGCCAGCACCTCCTCCTCAATCTTCCACATAACTGCTCCCACGACGCAGTTCCGGGGGAGAATTGTCTCGGTCTTGGACCCACTCTCCTCCGTCTTGGAGAACATCCGGGACAAGGCGTCCGCCTTGCCGTTCTTAGATCCAGGTCGGAACGTCAGGGAAAACTTGAATCGTCCGAAAAACAACGCCCACCTGGCCTGACGGGAGTTGAGACGTTTAGCCGATTGCACGTAAGCAAGATTCTTGTGGTCAGTCCAGACAATAAACGGTTGCTCCGCCCCCTCCAACCAGTGGCGCCACTCCTCCAAGGCAAGTTTCACCGCGAGAAGCTCCCGGTTACCCACATCGTAATTCCTCTCCGCAGGCGAAAGGCGACGAGAGTAGTAGGCGCAGGGATGGAGTTTACTGTCCGTGGAGCATCGCTGCGACAGGATGGCACCAACTCCCACATCAGACGCGTCCACTTCAACGACGAACTGACGGGCCGTGTCCGGTTGAGAGAGAATCGGTGCGTTGGTGAATCGCCTCTTCAAATCCAGAAACGCTCGATCCGCCTCCGGATTCCACTTGAAGGTCCTGATACTGGAAGTCAAGGCAGTTAACGGAGCGGCCACACGGCTGTAATCCCGGATGAATCTGCGGTAGAAATTCGCAAACCCCAAAAATCTCTGGAGCTGCAATCTCGTACCGGGCTGGGCCCATTCCAGAACCGCTCTAACCTTCTCCTGGTCCATCCTAATCTCTCCCCTGGAGATGATGTACCCGAGAAAGGATGTCGTGTGGGCGTGAAACTCGCACTTCTCGGCCTTCACGAACAGGCGATTCTCCAACAATCGCTGCAGAACCTGCCGGACATGCTGGACGTGGTCGGAAGGTTCCTTCGAGAAGATCAGAATGTCATCCAGGTAAACAAACACAAAGAGACCGATCATATCTCTCAGGACGTCGTTCACCATACTCTGGAATACCGCTGGAGCATTGGTCAGTCCAAACGGCATCACCTGATACTCGAAGTGACCCATCGGTGTATTGAAACCCGTCAACCACTCGTCCCCCTCTCTGATCCGGACCATGTGATACGCATTGCGTAGGTCTAGCTTGGTGAACACCGTAGCACCCTGTAAGGAGTCGAAGGCAGAACTCATCAAGGGCAGGGGATACTTGTTCTTGACCGTGATGTCATTCAACCCCCGATAATCAATACACGGTCGAAGAGAGCCATCCTTCTTACCCACAAAGAAGAATCCTGCCCCAGGGGTGATGACGAGGGACGAACGAGACCAGCAGCTAGGGACTCCTTGATGTAGGTCTCCAAAGCCTCACGTTCAGGTCGGGAGATACTGTATAACCTTCCCCTTGGGGTAGACAGCTCCAGGGAACAGGTTGATGGCACAATCATATGGTCGGTGGGGAGGGAGTGACAGAGCCTTCTGCTTACTGAAAACTTCCCCCAAATCGTGATATGTCTCGGGAACCAGGGACAAATCTGGGGGTTTAGCCTCAATCACCTGACTGGGAACCGAATGGGGCAGGCAGTCTTGAGACAGTTAGCATGACAATCAAGGCTCCAACTCGTTACCTTGCCCGTCACCCAATCGAACGTGGGATTGTGTTCCTTCAGCCAGGGGTATCCAAGGACCAGAGGAACATGGGAAGACGGCAGAATGAAGAATGAAATCATCTCAGAATGATTCCCCGACAACCGCATCTTAACCGGTTCAGTCCTCATCGTGATACGTGCCAGACTACTGCCGTTCAGAGTGGTCGCTTCAATGGCTTCCGGCAATTGCTCCTTGGAAAGCCCCAGCTGTTCCACCAACTCGGCATCAAGAAAGCTTCCATCGGCACCTGAATCGATAAAAGCGTTAATCGCTAAGCTCTGATTCCTGTTCACAAGGGTAGCCGGGAAACGGGGTCTGACAGAGGTACTGAGAGGTTGAAACTGGCTCGCTAAAAGTCCTCCCAACTTTAGCGAGCCGGGCAGTTTGACGACCGCCGGGAACAAGTGGAGATGTAATGTCCCGAGCTACCACAGTAGAGGCAGCAGTTGGTCTTACGTCTATGTTGACGCTCCTCCTTGGTTAACCCGTGCCGCCCCACTTGCATGGGTTCAGAATCGGGAGAGAGGACCTCTCCACTAATCCTTTGTGGTGGAGAATGATCGACGTGTTCTGGTCCACCACCCGACCCGACTGGGAACTGAGAAGCTGATCGATTGGACGGACCCCCATTGCTTCTCCCTCCTTCGCTCTCGGACTCGATTATCCACCCGAATAGACAAGGCTACCAAGCTGTCCAGGTCACTAGGCTCCGGATAGGAGATCAACTCATCCTTGAGCTGCTCCGACAGACCCTGGTAAAGGCCGCTTGCAGAGACTCCTCGTTCCACCCACTCTCCACAGCCAACGTCTTGAACTCGATCACGAAGTCGGCCACGCTGCGAGTTCCTTGGTGAAGCGAAAACAGGCGCCTAGCTGCGTCCCTCCCTCGGACGGAATGGTCGAAGAGCTTCCTCATCTCGGCCGTGAACCCCTGGTATGAAGCCATGCAGGGGTCTTGTCGTTCCCAAACGGCTGAAGCCCACTCCAGCGCTCGACCACGCAGCAACGCAATCACAAAGGCTATCCTAGCCTTGTCTGTGGCATAAGAGTAGGGCTGTAGATCGAACACTAAT
This sequence comes from Coregonus clupeaformis, assembly GCF_020615455.1. NCBI lineage: Eukaryota > Metazoa > Chordata > Actinopteri > Salmoniformes > Salmonidae > Coregonus > Coregonus clupeaformis. The sequence continues at coordinate 2,546,377 of NC_059210.1, read as the reverse complement.
CCACACTGCATAAGGAAGGAACGGCATCTTCCCAGCTCCCCCTCATATTTATCCGGCGTCGGAACCTTGGGCTCACGGAAGGACACAGCTCCAGAAGCGGCAGGCGAGATGGGTGAAACCGGTAGTGGATCCTCCACCGGAAACTTGCGTTGGTTCTGGACCTCCGTCAGACCGGTAGAAAGGTTCCGAACTGACAACGCGATCTCCTGTAGTACCGTGCTATGATGGCCCAACATCTTCTCCTGATGGGTAATGGCATGGCGAACAGAGTCCAGGTCCGCTGGGTTCATTACTGGCCGGATCGTTCTGTCACGAGTTGCTAAGCCAGAACCCAGAAGCAGACCAGGACAAGGTAAGTTGAAACGAAGGTGAGTGTTTATTACAAATTCAAGAGTGATGCTGAATAATCCAGGGAACAGAGCGGGCGGCGTTGATTAGTTGTTGGGGGTGCAGTGGTTGATCCCATCCTGGGTCGGCAGCCGCCGACCACCAGGCAGAGGTTGGATGAAGGTTCCGGACGGGTGACTGCAGATGGAACAAAACGGGGGTAAGTAAGCAACAAACCAACAAGGTGCAAAAACAACAAAACTAACGCTAGGCTCTAAGACTGATACTCTGGTAAACCTACTGTTCATGGCTAACGATCCGGCAGGGAATGGATGTTAGGCCAGAGCCTAAGAAGGGTGATGATCAGGACCAGGTGTGCAGATTGCTGATGGGATGCAGGTGCGGAAATCAAGAGAGCTCCCCGGAGCGTTCCCGAACCCTCGGGAAACTGGAGATCACGAACAGAAAAACTAGTCACCAGACAGGACCCGACTCAGACTGCCGGGATCGTTACAGTGAGTTTTGGTGGGCAGCCCTCTCTTGGCAGGTTTGTTGTTGTGCCTTATTCTTTCAATTTTTTAATAATGGATTTAATGGTGCTCCGTGGGATGTTCAAAGTTTCTGATATTTTTTTATAACCCAACCCTGATCTGTACTTCTCCACAACTTTGTCCCTCATCTGTTTGGAGAGCTCCTTGGTCTTCATGGTGCCGCTTGCTTGGTGCTGCCCCTTGCTTAGTGGTGTTGCAGACTCTGGGGCCTTTCAGAACAGGTGTATATATACTGAGATCATGTGACAGATCATGTGACACTTAGATTGCACACAGCTGGACTTTATTTAACTATTTATGTGACTTCTGAAGGTAATTGGTTGCACCATATCTTATTTAGGGGCTTCATAGCAAAGGGGGTGAATACATATGCACAAGTAATTTTTTTCATTTCACTTCACCAATTTGGACTATTTTGTGTATGTCCATTACATGAAATTCAAATAAAAATCCATTTAAATTACAGGTTGTAATGCAACAAAATAGAAAAAACGCCAAAGGGATGAATACCTTTGCAAGGCACTCTATATTCTAGTCTGAATCGGGGCCTTACTGTAGTTCAATAACCAAAAGGTGCCATTTCATAGCTGACACCCCATTCTTTCTGCAGACATCTTAGGATCTTTATTCGGAGCAGATATTTAACAGTTCTTTGAAAACGTGGTCACATAAGAAATTGAGGGACATTTTACCGTAATTCCGTTACCAAAGTTTACATCAGCACAGTTCTTCCAAATTTTGGTAGACTTTGAAAACAATGTGTGTTGTTTGGCATACATTTTAAAGTGAAGAAAGTGAGTGAAAGCGTATTTCATTTTCCTTCCGTTAACGTTGAATTTCCCATGACTCTCTCTCTCTCTCTCTCTCTCTCTCTCTCTCTCTCTCTCTCTCTCTCTCTCTCTCTCTCTCTCTCTCTCTCTCTCTCTCTCTCTCTCTCTCTCTCTCTCTCTCTCTCTCTCTCTCTCTCTCTCTCTCTCTCTCTCTCTCTCTCTCTCTCTCTCTCTCTCTCTCTCTCTCTGCCCCCCCCCCTTTCTCTCTCTATGAGTATGTAGTGGATATGTTATAATGTTGATTTATGTGATTCAATACATTCCTATACATCCTGACCCGCCCCCTCCCAACATCATTATTTTGGGCGGGGACTCGACTTTTGACCCATCTCTTAATACAAGTCTATGACTTTGTTGACTATAATTACGAAAGAGCGACTCAGCATTTATTACAGTTTTTCTCGATTGCTAAGACACATTTCTTGAAAGCTGCTCTCCTTTTCTCTTAACTGTGAACACAAAACCCAATTTTCAAGCTACATTCACAAAACCTCAGACTCTTCTTGCAAAACCAAACTTTCACCTCAAAACAGTTCAATCTGTGCTCAAAACTGAACTATGTTGTCAAATCGTGCCCCGAGTCAATCAAAATAAAAAACACTACTGAACAGTCACTAAACACTACGTAGAAAAATAGAAAACACAATGCTCAGGACATGAAGCTGGAGAAATAAATGTTTATTGTTCACTGTAGGCTAAATGCATGTTGCAAAACAAAACAAAAACTGTGCATTTAGCACTTGTACAAAAAGACAAAACAGAAATATTGTGCATTTACATGTAGCACTTGTAAAAACAAACAGAAATCTTATGTGTTTGCCACTTGTGTACAGTAAGCCCATGTAAAAATATTTTTCTGGCCAGGCAACGGGGAAAAAACCCTGGCATGCCGTATCCAGGCTTGGCATGCCTCCACACCTATGTCACCACAGGCAAGTCCCATGGCTTGCAGGAGATTTACCCTGGTGTAAGGTTGGCGTTCATATACCTTCCACCGCCATGAGGAGAATAATTCCTCAATGGGGTTTAGGAAAGGGGAGTACGGTGGAAGGCAAAGATTGATAAAACCTTGGTTCATATTGTACCACTCTCTAACCTGGAGGGCTCTGTGAAAACTCACATTGTCCCAAACAACAACATAGATGGGATGCTCATCCTGCTGCCCTAACAAAGCATCTCTAACAAAGCATCTCGCATGTGATTGAGGAAAATGAGGAGCTGGTGAGTGTTGTAGGGCCCCCAGGTTGGCATGATGGTGGACAACCCCATGATTGCTGATGGCAGCACATAATGTGACATTGCCACCACGAGATTAAACCCAGCTTCATCCATGTAGATGTATTGATGGGGTCTTTCCATTGCATCCAGTTGAAAAACCCTCTGTAGAAACACCAGGAACACCAGGAACACCAACAATGGCCCGATGGCCAATCACATTACGGCCTCTCCTTCTCCTTTTGGTGAGATTAAACCCAGCTTCATCCATGTAGATGTATTGATGGGGTCTTTCCATTGCATCCAGTTGAAAAACCCTCTGTAGAAATAGATATAGTTTTGTAAGTGATACGGAAAAAGTGATTTAGGCCACTACAGTAAATCACTACTTAGAGTAATCAACATTGAATGTGTCTGGATATATGCCAACCTGTACATACTGGAATCTTTGCTCTTTGACTCTGTCTGAGTTGCGATCAAAGGGCACTCTGTATAGCTGTTTCATGCGCAGTCTGTTGCGCTTGAGGACACGATCAACAGTAGAGAGGCTGACACTGTTGATACCCTCAAAATGTAAATGGTCCTCAATGATCTTCTGCTGAATTTCGCTCAGTTTAATGGCATTTTTCTTACGGACCATATCAACAATTAGGGTCTCTTGGTGTGGGGGAGAACATACCTGTCCTCCCACCCCCATGTGGCAGTCTTTCAATTCTACAAAAAGAGAACATGGAGTTACAAAAAATATACATGGAATACTAGGCCTACAAACAGTTAGACCAACCCTCCATTACAATACTACAGTACATTGGTACAGTGATGTACTGAAACATATATTCACTTACAGTATACTGTGGTACAGTATATAGTATGTCATACAGTAATTGCTGTCAACATTTACATACTGTACTATAATGTCAAAAAAAGGTAATTACCTGTTCTCTTCTCTAAATCTTCGGATTATGGTGGACACAGTGAATCTACTGATGTTTGGTTGTACCCTTTGTCCAGCCTCCCTCATGCTCATACCATGGACAAGAACATGGTCAATCACAGTAGCTCTGATTTCATCAGATATTACTGTTCTTTGTCTTCGCTGACCACCTCGACCACCTCGACCTCCTCTCACACGAACTCTTCCTCTCAGATTTCTATCCATTGTAGGGCCTCACAAACCAGTGCTCTCTGAACTGGCTTACTGTATATGTTCCCTCACATCATTAGCCACAAGTGTGATCAATTTTGAGTTGTTGTGTTCAAGTGGTGATACCTGTGCTCTAATTGTGTTTAACTTTTGTCACATGTGCTCACCATTATGCAGCACGGGTGCATCACAATGAAAATGTGTTGGCAAGTTGTGTCTAAACAGGTGAAAAGTGCTTATGGTTTTGCCAAAAGAGTGATTGATTCAATCAGTGGGTTCAGGCAACTGAGCATTTGGTTCAGACAATAGGGTTTAGTGTTTTAGCAATTGAGAAAAACTGTAAGCCTTTAATTCATTTAAGATACAGACCATGTGTAATATGTTTACACAGTCTAATAGAACATTGTCACAGCAAGGTAGAGTATACAAAGCTGTCATCAAGGCAAAGGGGGGCTATTTGAAGAATCTCAAATATAACATATATTTAGATTTGTTTAACACTTTTTTGGTTACTACATGATTCCATATGTGTTATTTAATCGTTTTGATGTCTTCACTATTATTCTACAATGTAGAAAATAGTCAAAATAAAGAAAAACCCTTGAATGAGTAGGGGTGTCCTAACTTTTGACTGGTGCTGTGTACTACATGTACAGTGCATTCGGAAAGTATTCAGACCCCTTGACTTTTTCCACATTTTGTTATGTTACAGCCTTATTCTAAAATGTATTCAATTGTTTTTTTTCCCTCATTAATCTACACACAATACCCCATAATGACAAAGCAAAAACAGGTTTCTAGGAATTGCTACAAATTTATTTAAAAAACTTTTAAAAAATGGAAATATTACATTTATATAAGTATTCAGACCCTTTACTCAGTACTTTGTTGAAGCACCTTTGGCAGCGATTACAGCTACAAGCTTGGCACAACTGTATTTGGAGATTTTCTCTCATTCTTCTCTGCTGATCCTCTCAAGCTCTGTCAGGTTGAATGGGGAGCGATGCTGCACAGCTATTTTCAGGTCTCTCCAGAGATGTTCGATCGGGTTCAAGTCCGGGCTCTGGCTGGGCCACTCAAGGACTTTCAGAGACTTGTCCCGAAGCCAGTCATGCATTGTCTTAGCTGTGTGGTCATTGTCCTGTTGGAAGTTGAACCTTCGCCCCAGTCTGAGGTCCTGAGTGCTCTGGAGCAGGTTTTCATCAAGGATCTCTCTGTACTTTGCTCCGTTCATCTTTGCCTCGATCCTGACTAGTCTCCCAGTCCCTGCCGCTGAAAAACATCCCCACAGCATGATGCTGCCTCCACCATGCTTCACCGTAGGGATGGTGCCAGGTTTCCTCCAGACGTGATGCTTGGCATTCAGGCCAAAGAGTTCAATCTTGGTTTCATCAGACCAGAGAATCTTGTTTCTCATGGTCTGAGAGTCTTTAGGTGCCTTTTGACAAACTCCAAGCGGGCTGTCATGTGCCTTTTACTGAGGAGTGGCTTCCGTCTGGCCACTCTACCATAAAGGCCTGATTGGTAGAGTGCTGCAGAGATGTTTGTCCTTCTGGAAGGTTCTCCCATCTCCACAGAGGAACTCTAGAGCTCTGTCAAAGTGACCATCAGGTTCTTGGTCAGCTCCCTGACCAAAGCCCTTCTTCCCCGATTGCTCAGTTTGGCCAGGCGGCCAGCTCTACGAAGAGTCTTGGTGGTTCCAAACTTCTTCCATTTAAGAATGATGGAGGCCACTATATTTTTGGGGACCTTCAATACTGCAGACATTTTTTGGTACCCTTCCCCAGATCTGTGCCTCAACACAATCCTGTATCGGAGCTCTACGGACAATTCATTCAACCTCATGGCTTGGTTTTTGCTCTGACATGTACTGTCAACTGTGGGACCTTATATAGACAGGTGTGTGCCTTTCCAAATCATGTCCAATCAATTGAATTTACCAAAGGTAAAGTCAAGTTGTAGAAACATCTCAAGGATGATAAATGGAAACAGGATGCACCTAAGCTCAATTTCGAGTCTCATAGCAAAGGGTCTGAATACTTATGTAAATAAGGTATTTCTATTTTTTTTATTTTAATACATTTGCAAAAATGTCTAAATACCTGTTTTCGCTTTGTCAATAAGGGGTATTGTGTGTAGATTGCTGAGGAAAATGTTTTATTTAACCATTTTAGAATAAAGCTGTAACGTAACAAAATGTGGAAAAAGTCAAGGGGTCTGAATACTTTCCTAAAGCACTTGGAAGACATTTTGTACATATTTTTATTAAAATGTAATCATACATGCTTTTAATAAAAGCGACTGCTAAATGGCAAATATTATATTAATCAGTGTCTTTTCATTCTACTTGTTATTTAACTGGGTCATGTGACTATGTTTCTTTACTCTTTCCTCAGATATTTATTAATTGATTGAGAAATGTAATTGGGTCTGGAAGTAACAAACAACAACCAGACAGGTTAAAACCAAAGGAGAGTTGTTGGAAATGCTGTAAACAACTTCAAGTAAAATATGGAAGATGTTTTCTGCGTAATATGGGGGATGTTTCTACCCTTTTTTGTCAGATTTTTGTTAATTGATTGAGTTGGTTGTTGGGTTTGGAACATCATGTCGATATTTGTTGTAAACCCATAGAGAGGTTTCTGAAAGATTGAAAATGACTCAAATTAAAATTATATATATATACATTCACTAACAAAATCAAGGATGCTGATAATCCTAAAGTTGTTTTGATTAAGATGATCTTTATTAAAAACAACCCTTTTCAATTGAATTGAGCCATTTGGTTCTTATGTAGCCTACTTCCCATTCTATTACACAGTGTCTCTTTTTCCATTGTCTACAACACCGTGAGAGCACTCCGAACATGACATGTGCATTTGACTTGTGTTTTCCTGCAAGCGGAAATTTGTTACCCTGCTCGTTGTTATTCACTTTTATTGTAGAGCAATATTATGGTACGCTGCCATAAAACTAGCACATAGACCCTGCTTGGTCTCCCTCTCATAGACTTGTGTGATCTCAACATGAAACAGGGAATCATGATTCATCATAAATGTATGGGGCGTAGACCTGAAGTAGTCGTTAACGCTCATTACATGTAATAGCTCTAGGTCACGTTATGACTTAACGACCAGAATTTTATCCTAGTCAGGTCACATGGTTTGGAAAAACTCCAGGCCCTAGTCCTAATTCATAATATGGACCAGTTTTTCCTGATCATGTGACCAGGAAAAACTCCTGGCCCTAGTCATAATGTCACGGTTTACTATGCCAGAACCCAGAAGCAGACCAGGACAAGGTACGTTGAGAGAAAGGTGAGTGTTTATTTAATAGATTCCGAGTGAGGCTGAATAATCCAGGGAACAGAGCGGGTGGCGTGGATGGGTTGTTGAGGGTGCAGTGGTTGGTCCGGTACTGGCTCGGCAGCCGCCGACCATCAGGCAGAGGTTGGGTGAAGGTTCCGGGTGAGAACTGCAGACAGAACAAAAACGGAGGTCAGTACACAGCAAGTCACAAGGTGCAAAACAACAAAACTAACACTAATGGCTCAGAGGCTGATACGCTGACAACATACTGTTCATAGCTAACGATCCGGCAGGAACTGGATGTTAGGCCAGAGCCTAAGAAGGGTGATGATCAGGACCAGGTGTGCAGATTGCTGATGTGATGCAGGTGCGGAAAACAAGAGCGCTCCCCGGAGCGTTCCCGAACCCTCGGGAAACTGGAGATTACGAACCGGAACACTAGTCACCAGACAGGACCCGACTCAGACAGCCGGGATCGTTACAGTACCCCCCCTCCGACGAACGCCACCGGGCGGACTCCCGGAGCGCCAGGATGGAGGCGGTAGAAGTCACTGATGAGGTCCGCATCTAGGACCTGTCGCCGCGGAATCCAACTCCTCTCTTCAGGGCCATACCCCTCCCAGTCCACGAGATACTGGAAACCCCGGCCCCGCCGTCTGGAATCCATGATGCGACGCACCGTGTAGGCAGGACCACCTCCGATCATCCGAGGAGGAGGAGGAGGAGGCGGAGGAGGCAACAGAGGACTGAGGAAGACAGGCTTGAGGCAGGAGACATGAAAGGTGGGATGGACTCTGAGCGTCCTCGGTAGTTTGAGTCGAACTGCCACTGGATTGATCACCTTCTCCACCACAAACGGACCAATGAACTTCGGTAACAACTTCCTAGACTCAGTCCGTAACGGAAGATCCCGTGTGGCCAACCAAACCCTATCTCCGATGGTATAGGTGGGAGCGGGGATCCGGCGACGATTCGCCTGGAGCTGATACCGGTCCGAAACTCTAAGGAGTGCCTTTCTGGCCCGATGCCAGGTCCGGTGGCAACGACGAATATGGGCCTGAACAGAAGGCACTGAGAGCTCCTTCTCCTGAGAAGGAAACAGGGGAGGTTGGTAGCCATACAGGCACTGGAAGGGAGACATCCCAGTGGCAGATGTAGGAAGAGTATTGTGGGCATACTCAACCCAAGGCAACTGAGAGACCCAGGAGGTGGGGTTGGAAGAGACCAGACAGCGTAGCGTGGATTCCATCTTCTGGTTGGCTCTCTCCGCCTGACCATTGGATTGGGGGTGAAAACCAGATGTGAGACTGACTGTAGCTCCAATGGCCAAACAGAAGGACTTCCAGACAGCAGAGGTAAACTGAGGGCCACGGTCGGAAACGATATCACTGGGCAAACCGTGGACCCTGAAAACCTCCCTAACCAGGATCTCGGACGTCTCCGAGGCAGAGGGAAGCTTGGCAATAGGCACAAAGTGGGCGAACTTGCTGAATCTGTCCACGATAGTCAGAACGACCGTGTTCCCCTCAGAAGCGGGCAACCCAGTGACGAAGTCCAGGGCCAGATGCGACCATGGTCGCCGGGGAATAGGAAGGGGGGTGAAGTAGTCCAGAGCTGGGCCGATTGGTACTCTTATTCTGCGCACACACTGGACAGGCAGCAACAAAACCCCGAGTATCCTCGGCCATGGCAGGCCACCAAAAACGTCTGCGAAGAAACGCCATTGTCCGAGCCACGCCAGGGTGACAAGCCATCTTGCTGGCGTGGGACCATTTGAGGACAGCAGGACGAACCGACTCAGGCACAAACAACCGACCGGGTGGACCGTTACCGGGACCGGGCTGAGTCCGAAGGGCCGCCAGCACCTCCTCCTCAATCTTCCACATAACTGCTCCCACGACGCAGTTCCGGGGGAGGATTGTCTCGGTCTTGGACCCACTCTCCTCCGTCTTGGAGAACATCCGGGACAAGGCGTCCGCCTTGCCGTTCTTAGATCCAGGTCGGAACGTCAGGGCAAACTTGAATCGTCCGAAAAACAACGCCCACCTGGCCTGACGGGAGTTGAGACGTTTAGCCGATTGCACGTAAGCAAGATTCTTGTGGTCAGTCCAGACAATAAGCGGTTGCTCCGCCCCCCCTCCAACCAGTGGCGCCACTCCTCCAAGGCAAGTTTCACCGCGAGAAGCTCCCGGATACCCACATCGTAATTCCTCTCCGCAGGCGAAAGGCGACGAGAGTAGTAGGCGCAGGGATGGAGTTTACTGTCCGTGGAGCATCGCTGCGACAGGATGGCGCCAACTCCCACATCAGACGCGTCCACTTCAACGACGAACTGACGGGCCGTGTCCGGTTGAGAGAGAATCGGTGCGTTGGTGAATCGCCTCTTCAAATCCAGAAACGCTTCGATCCGCCTCCGATTCCACTTGAAGGTCCTGATACTGGAAGTCAAGGCAGTTAACGGAGCGGCCACACGGCTGTAATCCCGGATGAATCTGCGGTAGAAATTCGCAAACCCCAAAAATCTCTGGAGCTGCAATCTCGTACCGGGCTGGACCCATTCCAGAACCGCTCTAACCTTCTCCTGGTCCATCCTAATCTCTCCCCTGGAGATGATGTACCCGAGAAAGGATGTCGTGTGGGCGTGAAACTCGCACTTCTCGGCCTTCACGAACAGGCGATTCTCCAACAATCGCTGCAGAACCTGCCGGACATGCTGGACGTGGTCGGAAGGTTCCTTCGAGAAGATCAGAATGTCATCCAGGTAAACAAACACAAAGAGACCGATCATATCTCTCAGGACGTCGTTCACCATACTCTGGAATACCGCTGGAGCATTGGTCAGTCCAAACGGCATCACCTGATACTCAAGTGACCCATCGGTGTATTGAAACCCGTCAACCACTCGTCCCCCTCTCTGATCCGGACCAGGTGATACGCATTGCGTAGGTCTAGCTTGGTGAACACCGTAGCACCCTGTAAGGAGTCGAAGGCAGAACTCATCAAGGGCAGGGGATACTTGTTCTTGACCGTGATGTCATTCAACCCCCGATAATCAATACACGGTCGAAGAGAGCCATCCTTCTTACCCACAAAGAAGAATCCTGCCCCCCAGGGGTGATGACGAGGGACGAACGAGACCAGCAGCTAGGGACTCCTTGATGTAGGTCTCCAACGCCTCACGTTCAGGTCGGGAGATACTGTATAACCTTCCCTTGGGGTAGACAGCTCCAGGGACCAGGTTGATGGCACAATCATATGGTCGGTGGGGAGGGAGTGACAGAGCCTTCTGCTTACTGAAAACCTCCCCCAAATCGTGATATGTCTCGGGAACCAGGGACAAATCTGGGGGTTTAGCCTCAATCACCTGACTGGGAACCGAATGGGGGCAGGCAGTCTTGAGACAGTTAGCATGACAATCAAGGCTCCAACTCGTTACCTTGCCCGTCACCCAATCGAACGTGGGATTGTGTTCCTTCAGCCAGGGGTATCCAAGGACCAGAGGAACATGGGAAGACGGCAGAATGAAGAATGAAATCATCTCAGAATGATTCCCCGACAACCGCATCTTAACCGGTTCAGTCCTCATCGTGATACGTGCCAGACTACTGCCGTTCAGAGTGGTCGCTTCAATGGCTTCCGGCAATTGCTCCTTGGAAAGCCCCAGCTGTTCCACCAACTCGGCATCAAGAAAGCTTCCATCGGCACCTGAATCGATAAAAGCGTTAAGCGCTAAGCTCTGATTCCTGTTCACAAGGGTAGCCGGGAAAACGGGGTCTGACAGAGGTACTGAGAGGTTGAAACTGGCTCGCTAAAAGTCCTCCCAACTTTAGCGAGCCGGGCAGTTTGACGACCGCCGGGGAACAAGTGGAGATGTAATGTCCCGAGCTACCACAGTAGAGGCAGCAGTTGGTCTTACATCTATGTTGACGCTCCTCCTTGGTTAACCCGTGCCGCCCCACTTGCATGGGTTCAGAATCGGGAGAGGACCTCTCCACTAATCCATTGTGGTGGAGAATGATCGACGTGTTCTGGTCCACCACCCGACCCGACTGGGAACTGAGAAGCTGATCGACTGGACGGACCCCATTGCTTCTCCCTCCTTCGCTCTCGGACTCCGATTATCCACCCCGAATAGACAAGGCTACCAAGCTGTCCAGGTCACTAGGCTCCGGATAGGAGATCAACTCATCCTTGAGCTGCTCCGACAGACCCTGGTAAAAGGCCGCTTGCAGAGACTCCTCGTTCCACCCACTCTCCACAGCCAACGTCTTGAACTCGATCACGAAGTCGGCCACGCTGCGAGTTCCTTGGCGAAGCGAAAACAGGCGCCTAGCTGCGTCCCTCCCTCGGACGGAATGGTCGAAGAGCTTCCTCATCTCGGCCGTGAACCCCTGGTATGAAGCCATGCAGGGATCCTGTCGTTCCCAAACGGCTGAAGCCCACTCCAGCGCTCGACCACGCAGCAACTCAATCACAAAGGCTATCCTAGCCTTGTCTGTGGCATAAGAGTAGGGTTGTAGATCGAACACTAATCCACACTGCATAAGGAAGGAACGGCATCTTCCCAGCTCCCCCTCATATTTATCCGGCGTCGGAACCTTGGGCTCACAGATGGACACAGCTTCAGAAGCGGCAGGCGAGATGGGTGAAACCGGTAGTGGATCCTCCACCGGACACTTACGTTGGTTCTGGACCTCCGTCAGACCGGTAGAAAGGTTCCGAACTGACAACGCGATCTCCTGTAGTACCGTGCTATGATGGCCCAACATCTTCTCCTGCTGGGTAATAGCATGGCGAACAGAGTCCAGGTCCGCTGGGTTCATTACTGGCCGGATCGTTCTGTCACGGTTTACTATGCCAGAACCCAGAAGCAGACCAGGACAAGGTACGTTGAGAGAAAGGTGAGTGTTTATTTAATAGATTCCGAGTGAGGCTGAATAATCCAGGGAACAGAGCGGGTGGCGTGGATGGGTTGTTGAGGGTGCAGTGGTTGGTCCGGTACTGGCTCGGCAGCCGCCGACCATCAGGCAGAGGTTGGGTGAAGGTTCCGGGTGAGAACTGCAGACAGAACAAAAACGGAGGTCAGTACACAGCAAGTCACAAGGTGCAAAACAACAAAACTAACACTAATGGCTCAGAGGCTGATACGCTGACAACATACTGTTCATAGCTAACGATCCGGCAGGAACTGGATGTTAGGCCAGAGCCTAAGAAGGGTGATGATCAGGACCAGGTGTGCAGATTGCTGATGGGATGCAGGTGCGGAAAACAAGAGCGCTCCCCGGAGCGTTCCCGAACCCTCGGGAAACTGGAGATTACGAACCGGAACACTAGTCACCAGACAGGACCCGACTCAGACAGCCGGGATCGTTACACATAACCCCTGTAAGATTGTCATAAACATGACATAGGGTCTTATTATGACAGAACACACAGATGAAGGGTCACTGCGGTGCTTGTCCAAAACACTGAGTCACTTTATTTAGAGTCCATTCAAATAAAGCTGCTCTCATTGAATCAGCAGCTAAACTAATCACAGGCTAAACAAGGCCATCTGGAGAGAGTAATTTAAAGTGTGTGTGTGTGTGTGTGTGTGTGCATGTGCGCGCGTGTGTGTGTGTGTGTGAGGACGAGGCTCTGCCCTGCTGTCATGGCTAAACTAGATTAGATACAGTGATGACATAGCGTTAATGTGGATGGAGCTTCCTGATTGGCCAGGTCGACCTGGATAATAGCCAGACACAATCTCATTCATTCATTACGCCATCTCCACGGCGATATCGTTCCATAAGCGATGCGAGGCAAATTGATTGGACAGATCAGTACCTGAAATAATGTGGCATCATTTAAGCCTCAAGCCTGTTATCCATTATAATCATAGAACAGTCTGTGACAACAGGTATTGCATGCCTTCATTTGCCACTGTGGTCAATTCAGTATTCACAATCACAGTATAATGTGGAACAGACATCTTTCACTTCTTTCTACCCCATACCCGTGCTGTGTCAGTAGGAATGTTATCTTGCTGCTGAGTTGTGGGCGATACCATCTGTGAGTGTCTGTCAGAGGCAGTGTGTGTGTGCGCGTGTGTGTATGTGTGTGTGCATGTGTGTCAGAGGAGTGTTCTGCCTCACAAAGCCCATGTGAAAAATTATCACACTGACTGCAGTTCCTTTCAAAAAATGTGTAGAGCATTTTTCTGTGCTACTGACCGAGTTTGAATGAGAAAACCATCAGTGTACCGTTCCTTTCGAAACATGATCACCACACTTCCAAATTAAACATTTATTTCAGCTTGGTTATTTACAGTTGTCCCTTTGGGCTGCTTGTATGAATGTATTTGAGCAAGTGAAAGCAACAGAGAGAACACAGCAGTACTCAACATATACATTGGGCATTAATACTGTGGCAAATGTATGATTCTGTCAATTATTCAATTATTGCCTATGTACTTAAGCCAAACAGCATAGGTAGTTTCGGCTCATCGTCCAACTCCAAATAAATAAATACATAATTATATAGCATATACAGTACAATAAATAGATTTACAGACAGAAGGACATAGTTCAAACCAACACATGTACTGTAAACTCCAGGTAAAAGACCAAGTCAAATGTATAAACTTGTCAAAGCTGCACCACCTCAGTACGAGAAACATCACTTGACTTGGCTTGTAGTCAACCATCACACTGACATCTAACATCTCTATTTTGTGCATACATTCTCCTGTGCTACACAGTTAAAAAATGTTCTTTATCCAGTAGGAAAAACAAATAATAATTGTCACACTTGAGAGCAGCATACAGTAAGTGAACATCTCATTTATTTTCAAAGACATGGGTCATCCTCATCAACCACTGGCCCCGCTAATTGTTTATGTGTGGTGTTATTCATTTTCATACATTGCTATCCCATCACTCACTGTGTGGCGTTGTATTTTATCATCTACAACTACTGGTCCCAGTTACAGTGTAGTAGTGCGTGAGGTGCATGTCCCATTCCGGAACACCATATCAGATGCCAGACCGTCCTTAGGGAAGTCTTTTTGTCCATTGGTGGCCTGTCTCTTCAGAGCTACAGCACGGTAGTCCACCTGTTCCCCATCCAGCCCAGACTCTAACCAACGGAAACACACGATCCTCTGGAACGACCGGCGGAAGTTATCGGACACGAAGCCATAGAGGATGGGGTTGGCGCCGCTGTTGGCGTAACTCAGGATGACGAAGAGCTGGGTGACCATGGCGTCGGGGGGGTGGTGGAACACGCTGACCAGCTGGACGATGTAGAAGGGCATCCAGCAGAGCACGAAGACCGCCACAACGCACAACACCATCCGCGTGATCTTTTTCTCCGAGCGCCTCCGCTGCAGCCAACCGGCTTTGAGCCCTACCGCCCGCATGCGTGCCACCATCAGGCAGTAGCAGAGGCAGATAGCACCTACAGGCAGCAGGAAGCCGAGCAGGAAGGTGTACACCACAAATGCCACTGACCATGCAGCCTCAGGCCACAGGAAGTTGCAGTCCACGCCGCCATCCTGTGCCGGGACTGTGTCAGCGAAGATGATGATGGGGAGGATGACGAGGAGCGAGAGGCCCCACACACAGACGTTGACCATCTTTGCCACGGTGGGACGGCGGTAGCGGGCAGCCTTGATAGGGTGAACCACGGCCACATATCGATCCACGCTCAACACCGTCAGACAGAAGATAGATGTAAACATGTTTATGCCGTCCACGCTCAACACCAGACGGCACATGAGCGAGCCGAACGGCCAATGACGTACAGCCGCCGATGTTGCCAAGAACGGAACACTCAACATAAACAGTTCATCTGCAATTGCCAGATTTAATATATAAATATTGGTGGCAGTTTTCATCTTGGCGTATTTGAGGATCACATAGATGACCATGGCATTGCCTGTAAGACCCACACAGCAGACCAGGGCGTAGATGGAGGGGATGATGATATTACTGGCATCGAGTTCCTGGTCGTAATCCTCATAGTCTATGCTGGAGTTGTAGGGGAGGCCGGTGGGGTATGCTGGGTAGTCACCGGTCATGTTGGTGGCCATGTTTTCCATTTTACCAGTTTACCTCAGTTTTTGCCTCTCCTAGGCCCCTTGGAACTAAGATATGACTTGGTGTGTATGTTTTTCTATTCAGTTCAGTCTGCCATAGCTACTGCTGTGAGTCTCTCAGTCCCATTGTAGAATATAGTACTCTTCTCAATGCTCTTAGCTGGCTCTCTGTTAACGCCAAAGTGTTGCTTTAGTGTGATGTATCATGGATCTCTGTTAAACTCCTTTCATAATTGGGTCAAAAAGGATGGATAGAGCAGAATTCTTCTCACTATGGAACCCTAAAGTTCACTTCTGATTTTCAGGTGTTAGTCGCTAAAGTGTCATTGACTTCCATTATATTCCTTTGATAAATGGGTCAAAGGGAGCGATGAAGGAGCAGTGTATAGGTGCAGCTCTGAAGAGACAGGAGAGAATAAAATGTCTGTAAAGTGTTATTCTCCAATCTCACGGTCCACATGCGACATAGAGGGGGTTAACCTAAACTAAATCAGAGTCCTTGAGTCTCTCAGTTCTCATGTTGCTCTGTTTCTCATGGATTTCTCATTATAAAGCCCAGCTTTGGTAGTTTTTACTCTCCACTGACCAACAAGGGCACTGAAGCAATTTGTGTCCTTAGGCTGAAACGCCCTCATCCATGGATTAATTATTGGCAGCCAAATGCGTAACATTCCATATTCATTCACAAATAAACTCACATCTTATTACCCATCTGTTTGCAGGTGGTTCTTGTTATTCCATTTAAATCAAGGTTTCTGGGTCTCATTCAAATACAAGGAACCTGGCCAAGGGAGAACATTCCTTTTTCTTGATTAGAATGTCCTGTTGGAAGGAATTGGACCTGGAGTGGTTGGGCGTTGCCCTGTTGTGTCTGGTTTATCCCAGCTGGTCGAATGGCACCCTCTTCAGGAGTGGTCTTTGGTAAGAGGTGCTGTGGGGAATTCTGCACTCTCACCATTCCATGTTTCTGTTTCTGTGGTGATAGAGGGGAGCGGGTTCTCACGGGTGGTCATTCAGTCGCTACACCCCGGCTGAATAAGTACATGTAAGTCACTGGCTTTTGATATGATCCCTTCCCCGGGATACTTTACACTACCATTTTCTTTGAGTCGGCTCCAGGATGCCTGTAAAAAAACACAAAATAGCAATCACTTGTCTATTCTCTAAAGGAACTCCAAACAAAACACCAGAAGAGCTCTGGCTCTAAGAACTCTGAGTTTTCATAAGAGGTAGAGTTGAAGTCGGAAGTCAAAATACGTAAAAATGTATGCACACATGACTGTAAGTCGCTTTGGATAAAAGCGTCTGCTAAATGGCATATTATTATTATTTATTATTAACATACACCTTAGCCAAATACATTTAAACTCAGTTTTTCACAATTCCTGACATTTAATCCTAGTAAAAATTCCCTGTCTTAGGTCAGTTAGGATCACCACTTTATTTTAAGAATGTGAAATGTCAGAATAATAGTAGATAGAGAGAATTATTTATTTAAGCTTTTATTTCTTAATCACATTCCCAGTGGGTCAGAAGTTTACATACACTCAATTAGTATCTGGTAGCATTGCCTTTAAATTGTTTAACTTGGGTCAAATGTTTTGGGGAGCCTTCCACAAGCTTCCTACAATAAGTTGGGTGAATTTTGGCCCATTCCTCCTGACAGAGCTGGTGTAACTGAGTCAGGTTTCTAGACCTCCTTGCTCGCACATGCTTTTTCAGTTTTGCCCACACATTTTCTATAGGATTGAGGTCAGGGCTTTGTGATGGCCACTCCAATACCTTGACTTTGTTGTCCTTAAGCCATTTTGCCACAACTTTGGGAGTATGCTTGGGGTCATTGTCCATTTGGAAGACCCATTTGCGACCAAGCTTTAACTTCCTGACTGATGTCTTGAGATGTTACTTCAATATATCCACATAATTTTCCTTCCTCATGATGCCATCTATTTTGTGAAGTGCACCAGTCCCTCCTGCAGCAAAGCACCCCCACAGCATGATGCTGCCACCAACGTGCTTAACGGTTGGGATGGTGTTCTTCGGCTTGCAAGCAACCCCCTTTTTCCTCCAAACATAACGATTGTCATTATGGCCAAACAGTTCTATTTTTGTTTCATCAGACCAGAGGACATTTCTCCAAAAAGTACAATCTTTATCCCCATGTGCAGTTGCAAACCGTAGTCTGGCTTTTTTATGGCGGTTTTTGAGCAGTGGCTTCTTCCTTGCTGAGCGGCCTTTCAGGTTATGTCGATATTGGACTCGTTTTACTGCGGATATAGATACTTTTGTACGTGTTTCATCCAGCATCTTCACAAGGTCCTTTGCTGTTGTTCTGGGATTGATTTGCACTTTTCGCATCAAAGTATGTTCATCTCTAGGAGACAGAACGCGTCTCCTTCCTGAGCGGTATGACAGCTGCGTGGTCCCATGGTGTTTATACTTGCGTACTATAGTTTGTACAGATGAACGTGGTACCTTCAGGCATTTGGAAATTGCTCCCAAGGTTGAACCAGACTTGTGGAGGTCTACAAAAACATTTTCTTGGCTGATTTCTTTTGATTTTCTCATGATGTCAAGCAAAGAGGCACTGAGTTTGAAGGTAGGCCTTGAAATACATCCACAGGTACACCTCCAATTGACTCAATTTATGTCAATTAGCCTATCAGAAGCTTCTAAAGCCATGACATCATTTTCTGGAATTTTCCAAGCTGTTTAAAGGCACAGTCAACTTAGTTTATGTAAACTTCTGACCCACTGGAATTGTGATACAGTGAATTATAAGTGCAATAATCTGTCGGTAAACAATTGTTGGAAAAATTACTTGTGTCATCCTAACCGACTTGCCAAAACTATAGTTTGTTAACAAGAAATTTGTGGAATGGTTGAAAAACAAGTTTTAATGACTCCAACCTAAGTGTATGTAAACTTCCGACATCAAATGTAGCTATCACGTGTCAATAGTAATTAATGGCATTGTTTGTTTTTTTTCAATCATGTTTCGTGTGCAGTTTATGATTATTTTATAGACAAGTATTTTCCTTCGACAGCTTATGAGGCGTCGCGGTCTCTCTGCACCTGAACAGAACAGAAACTACAATTCCATTTCATCTCCGTATTCCCCAGTTGTCACACCGAAATGACATTTTAAGGATTCACTGTTGTGTTTGTACAAAATTAAAAAGGTTCCAGCAGAAATGGGATGAGGGGAAAATACATCTGCCACATGTATCGCCTGACTTGTTTGTATGTGAGTGTGTGAGTGAACCTATGCGAGGTCACCGTTCTCCTCGTCCAATTACAACCGAATACATTTTTTTATTTTACATTTTTAGTCATTTAGCAGACGCTCTTATCCAGAGCGACTTACAGTTAGTGATTACATTTTTTTCTTTTTTTTTTTTTTCTTTTTTTATACTGGCCCCCCGTGGGAATCGAACCCACAACCCTGGCGTTGCAAACGAAAGGCAGAGCGACACCTTTGACACCCATCTGCTTTCTTACAAGGAGTAAACATCCAGGGAAAAAAGAAAGGCAAAAATAACACACTTGAGACGTTCACGGCTGTCTAAACAAGAAAATGAGAAAAATATGGGAATAAGGACTGAACAATCAACCCCTCCACCTCCCTCTCTCTCCAACCCCCTTTCCATCCCTCTCCTCCACTCTCCAACCAACAGAACAACAAAAACGAGCCCAGTCTATAGAAAGCAGGAAGCTAATTGCATTCATGGCTGGAATATGAAACGCTGTTTGAATGCCAGTTTTCCTGTATTACGGTAGTAACGGGAGGGGGCAATCATGGCTCATCTAAAAGTCCACTGAAAGTGCCGTGAGCAGAATAAATAAATATAGATAAATATGCCATTTAGCATACGCAGAATAACACAGAATACCGGGGCAAAGTAAAATGAAGAAATGTGTAAACAACGTGTCTGACATGTCATGGAGCGTGAACCGCATGGATATCGTGATTGTGTCACCTGTTGCTGCTTTAAAGCTGTAGATCAGATACACATTAAATATACAGTGGGGGGGAAAAGTATTTAGTCAGCCACCAATTGTGCAAGTTCTCCCACTTAAAAAAGATGAGAGAGGCCTGTAATTTTCATCATAGGTACACGTCAACTATGACAGACAAAATGAGAAGAAGAAAAATCCAGAAATTCACATTGTAGGATTTTTTATGAATTTATTTGCAAATTATGGTGGAAAATAAGTATTTGGTCAATAACAAAAGTTTCTCAATACTTTGTTATATACCCTTTGTTGGCAATGACACAGGTCAAACGTTTTCTGTAAGTCTTCACAAGGTTTTCACACACTGTTGCTGGTATTTTGGCCCATTCCTCCATGCATATTCTTTGTCCTCCAAACACGACAAGTTGAGTTTTTACCAAAAAGTTATATTTTGGTTTCAACTGACCATATGACATTCTCCCAATCCTCTTCTGGATCATCCAAATGCACTCTAGCAAACTTCAGACGGGCATGGACATGTACTGGCTTAAGCAGGGGGACACGTCTGGCACTGCAGGATTTGAGTCCCTGGCGGCGTAGTGTGTTACTGATGGTAGGCTTTGTTACTTTGGTCCCAGCTCTCTGCAGGTCATTCACTAGGTCCCCCCGTGTGGTTCTGGGATTTTTGCTCATCGTTCTTGTGATAATTTTGACCCCACGGGGTGAGATCTTGCGTGGAGCCCCAGATCGAGGGAGATTATCAGTGGTCTTGTATGTCTTCCATTTCCTAATAATTGCTCCCACAGTTGATTTCTTCAAACCAAGCTGCTTACCTATTGCAGATTCAGTCTTCCCAGCCTGGTGCAGGTCTACAATTTTGTTTCTGGTGTCCTTTGACAGCTCTTTGGTCTTGGCCATAGTGGAGTTTGGAGTATGACTGTTTGAGGTTGTGGACAGGTGTCTTTTGGACTGATAACAAGTTCAAACAGGTGCCATTAATACAGGTAACGAGTGGAGGACAGAGGAGCCTCTTAAAGAAGAAGTTACAGGTCTGTGAGAGCCAGAAATCTTGCTTGTTTGTAGGTGACCAAATACGTATTTTCCACCATAATTTGCAAATAAATTCATAAAAATCCTACAATGTGATTTTCTGGATTTTTTTTCCGCAATTTGTCTGTCATAATTGACGTGTACCTATGATGAAAATTACAGGCCTCTCTCATCTTTTTAAGTGGGAGAACTTGCACAATTGGTGGCTGACTAAATACTTTTTTTCCCCACTGTACACTGAGTATACAAAATATTAAGAACTCTTTCCATGACATAGACTGACCAGGTGAATCCAGGTGAAAGCTATGATCCCTTATTGATGTCTCCTGTTAAATCCACTTCAATCAGTGTAGATGAAGGGGAGGATACAGGTTAAAGAAGGATTTTTAAGCCTTGATACAATTGAGACATGGATTGTGTGTGTGTACCATTCAGAGGGTGAATGGGCAAGACAAAAGATTTAAGCGCTTTTGAACAGGGTATGGTAGTAGGTGCTAGGCCCACTGGTTTGTGTCGAGAACTGCAACGCTGCTGGGTTTTCCACGCTCAACAGTTTCCCTTGTGTGTATCAAGAATGGTCCACCACCCAAAGGACATCCAGCAAACTTGACACAACTGTTGGAAGCATTGGAGTTAACATGGGCCAGCATCCCTGTGGAACGCTTTCGACACCTTGTAGAGTCCATGCCCAGACGAATTGAGGATGTTCTTAGGACAAACTCAATATTAGGAAGGTGTTCCTTGCTGTGTGTGTGTGTGACTGCGTGTGTGCCTGCATGTGTGCGTGCATGTTTGTATATGTGAGTTTCTGATGTGTGTGTGTGTGTGTGTGTGTGTTCGTGCGTGTTCATCCGTGCATGTGTGTGTACAGGTGTGTACCTATTTATGTACCTAGTGTGTGTGTGAGTGGCAGGGAGAGAAGGAACAGTACAGATAAGAAGAGAGCATAAACACTGGGGCTTGTATAGTTCTGATCTCTATCATCAACTGTCTCAAATATTTTATTGTTTCTTTTAGTGTCACCTTCTTCCCTTCCATATTGCCTGAGTCATGGTGCCAATTTGTCACCGGTGATGTTATCTACTCATTGTGGTGCTAAACAGTCGAGCATGCTAAACAGGGTTGAGCTGAAGGTATTGGGTGAAGTTGCCCCTAGACTGATTTCAGATCAGGACTTTATTTTTACTCTAATAGTTAAGGTTAGGATCTGGGGAGGGCAATATGATCTTAGATCAGGTCCTAGGGTTGTACCCACAGCAGAGAGGAAGAGCATGGTGCACTGTCTGGGAGGAAGCGTAGCTATACACTACCAGTCAAAAGTTTGGACACACCTACTCATTCAAGGGTTTTCTACATTGTAGAATAATAGTGAAGACATGTAGTAAACAAAAAAGTGTTAAACAAATCAAAATATATTTTATATTTGAGATTCTTCAAAGTAGCCACCCTTTGCCTTGATGACAGCTTTGCACACTCTTGGCATTCTCTCAACCAGTTTCATGAGGTAGTCACCTGGAATGCATTTAAATGAACAGGTGTGCCTTGTTAAAAGTGAATTTGTTGAATTTCCTTCCTTCTTAATGCGTTTGAGCCAGTCAGTTGTGTTGTGACAAGGTAGGGGTGGTATACAGAAAGCCCTATTTGGTAAAAGACCAAGTCCATATTATGGCAAGAACAGCTCAAATAAGCAAAGAGAAACGACAGTCCATCATTACTTGAAGACATGAAGGTCAGTCAATCCGGAAAATTTGAGGAACTTTGAACGTTTCTTCAAGTGCAGTCACAAAAACCATCAAGCGCTATGATGAAACTGGCTCTCATGAGGACCGCCACAGGAATGGAAGACCCAGAGTTACCTCTGCTGCAGAGGATAAGTTCATTACCAGTTACCAGCTTCAGAAATTGCAGCCCAAATAAATGCTTTACAGAGTTCAAGTAACAGACACATCTCAACGTCAACTGTTCAGAGGAGACTGCGTGAATCAGGCCTTCATGATCTAATTGCTGCAAGGAAACCACCGATCAAAGGACACCAATGAGAAGAAGAGACTTGCTTGGGCCAAGAAACACGAGCAATGGACATTAGACTGGTGGAAATCTGTCCTTTGGTCTGATGAGTCCAAATTTGAGACTTTTGGTTCCAACCGCCATGTCTTTGTGAGACGCTGAGTAGGTGAACGGATGATCTCCGCATGTGTGGTTCCCACCGTGAAGTATGGAGGAGGTGTGATGGTGTGGGGGTGCTTTGCTGGTGACACTGTCTGTGATTTATTTAGAATTCAAGGCACATTTAACCAGCATGGCTACCACAGCATTCTGCAGCGATACGCTATCCCATCTGGTTTGCGCTTAGTGGGACTATCATCTGTTTTTCAACAGAACAATGACCCAACGCATCTCCAGGCTGTGTAAGGGCTATTTTACCAAGAAGGAGAGTGATGGAGTGCTGCATCAGATGACCTGGCCTCCACAATCACCCGACCTCAACCCAATTGAGATGGTTTGGTATGAGTTGGACCGCAGAGTGAAGGAAAAGCAGCCAACAAGTGCTCAGCATATGTGGGAACTCCTTCAAGACTGTTCGAAAAACATTCCAGGTGAAGCTGGTTGAGAGAATGCCAAGAGTGTGCAAAGCTGTCATCAAGGCAAAGGGTGGCTACTTTGAAGAATCTAAAATCTCAAATATATTTACATTTGTTTAACACTTTTTTGCTTACTACATGATTACATATGTGATATTTCATAGTTTTGATGTCTTCGTTATTATTCTACAATGTAGAAAATAGTACAAATATAGAAAAACCCTTGAATGAGTAGGTGTGTCCAAACTTTTGACTGGTACTGTAGGTTAACCAGAACAGGACGTGAAGTAATTAAGTCACTAATATGAGTCACTCATTTCCTCTGACCTCGCCGCCTCTTGAGGACGAGATATTGGATTAGATGGAACCCTTTTTGGTTCCAGGTAGAACTATTTTGGGTTCCATGTAGAACCCTCTGTGTAAAGGGTTCTAAATGGAACCAAAATAGTTCTACCTGGATCCAAAAGGGGTTCTTCAAAGGGTTCTCCTATGGAGACAGCCGAAGAACCCTTTTTGGTTTTAGATAGCACCTTTTTTTCTAAGAGTGTATGTAGGGCTTTGAAGGGGAAGATTGACGTCAAGTGCTCGAAAGCTAAGAGAGTTTTTATGCCGAGCTTGTTCTCTGAACACTCAGCAAGACAGATATTGATGAATGTAGGAGAGGAGAGAGCGATGGGAGACAGACAGCTGGAGAAGAGAGTATAATAAGCCTCCGTCTAGCAATGATAGAAGACAGAGAGAGAGAGAGAGAGCGAGAGAGAGAGAGCGAGAGAGAGAGAGAGCGAGAGAGAGAGAGAGAGAGAAAGAAAGCAAGCGAGTGAAACACACATAGAGAAAAATAGAGAGAGGGTGAGAGCGCAAGAGAAAAACAGCAGGAGAAAGACACATGCAGATGGTGTAAATGCATGAGGGAGAGGGCAGAGAGAGAAAGGCTGAGCGGGAGAAAGCAAGCAAGAGAAAGAGAAACAGCAGGACAGAATGACATTCAAAGGGTGTTTTTTCATGAGGGAAAGAAAGTAACATTTTTCGGTCCCAGCCGGACAATATCTCACATACTGTAGAAACCAAAGTGAATTAAACCCCAGCACTGAGACACGATGGTAGATCTCCTAGGGGCCACAGTCAGACAAGAGCTTCAACACTATTACTGGTGACAAATAGAACCCAGAGACACTCACACTACACTAGGGTTGACACATCCACTACCTTATCACCACTGCCCTCATACAGGATACATTACAACCATTGCATATATGAATTTCTCTCCTGCTGTTTCTATGCTCTCTCTCTCTCTCTCTCTCTCTCGCTCTGATTCTCCCCCCAACGCCCTCTCACCCCTTACTATTTATTTCTCCATCATTCCTCTCTCACCTCCTCTCTCTTCCCCTGCTATTCCATCTGTCTCCCTGTTCCTCTATTTCTCCAACACTCAATTTCTCTCCCCCTTTCCTTCGTCTCGTTCTTTCCTTTTCTCTCTCTCTCAGTGCATCAAAGCAGAGCGATGCTGTTCCTGAAATTGGAAGTTCAATCCACCTTGACTCACAGGAGACAGGCAGTAGAATCACTCAGTAGGACTGGTCTCTGATTGTGTGTCCATCGGAGTGTACTAAAATGACCACCTTTTGAAGTTGACAGCAATGTAATGGTGTTTTATGTTCCCGAACGGACATTGTATTATCATAAACTATCCAAAGGCAGTGCAGGATTTGGTAATGACTACCTGGTCAAGGCACAGCACAGATTATACAAATATACCAATACCATCAAAGTCTATGTTGATCTTTCATTGAGCAGTACATTGTTAGTCATGTCTATAGTGCTTTTGAAATGCTAAATGAGTTGTGTAACCAACAGGTAACTACCACATTATCTGTTTTTACGTAAAACGCATTATGTAGACGAGGTAATTTTGGTAAGCAGAGGCAAAGTGCACCATTCTCTTTCACACACGCACACACACACACTGGTTCATTACTATACCTCTACAGCAGCTCTAAAGGCTTATTTCCTTTCACCTCCTGCATAATTGTCTTTGCTTTGGAAAACAAATGTTACATAAGGTCATATCTCCTGCTTTAAATATATATTTCCTTTTTATTTTTTTTTATTTTTTCACTACTACTCAATTTAGGACCAATTTTGGCTTCTAGCCATGTCATAGTAGTATGTACGAAATTGCTGCTTCATAAATATTCCCCGTATTTTGTTATAATCAGGTGGGCAGATTACAAAGTAGTGGGAAAACGAACTGTGGGGAGAAAATATCTATATAAAGGGACCTTCATTTGTACAAACTGCATGGTTCCACTGGCTTAAGGTACTCCGAGAGCCTGGGGACTTTTCTCATCTCATATGCAATATCTGCATTTCACATAACAGAAAAGTGCTGTGATTAAATATAGAAAAAAAGCTCAGTCAGGCCACTGGCATAACGCAGTTTTTTCTGGATCCCCGCAAGGTCGGAGTTGCTGGTGGCAATAATGTAATTAATTAATTAAAGTTGGAAATTCTAACATTGCAGATTGGAAAATTGTCTGCTAAAGATGATAATCTGTTTGCATCTGCCAATGTATTGTCTGTCCAGTATCCAGAATACCTGCCCCAGAGCTTCCTATACAGTTAATCTCTTTCCGTAATATGTTGATGCCGGCAATTAAGGAGAATGAGAGGCTCAATTAAAGATGTTGCAGAACTGTTGTATTTGAATCCCTTCTGCCCAGTTTCCCTGATGTTGCTACGGCAATCAAGCTGTTTTTACCATCCTCGTAACTGTCGCTTCTGAGGAGAGAACATTTTCTAAACTAAAAGCATTAGGCTCTCGATCTGATATGTGCTTTTGAACACCTGAGTAAGCTCCACTCATTGCACTGGCGCTGTCGTAGCCTTGACCACGCCATTTGTTCACCGATATCACATTATACGCTCAATTAGTTTACTTGCTTGAGGCACTTTTTTAGTCACATTCCTGAAGTCCAAGAAAAAAAACACTTAGTTTACTTGTACGTAAGGTTTATGAATGACTTCTTAGAGGGTTACTAAGTCCGGTACTCTCTCTACAGCGTTTGAATGAAGTGGAATTTATGTAAAATCTATCCTCTGATGTCTTTATAGAGCAATCAGAACGAAATAAATGGAATATGTGGCGTGTATTTCATAAAGTATGGATGGATATATAGCAATTTGCTGCTCTGTTTGTGTGTGTGTCTGTGGGCGTGCGTGTGTGCATGCGTGTGTGTTTGGAAGTGCATGTCTGTGCACGTGCATGCATGCTTTGTGCTGCTGTCTGGCTATCAGGGTCTTGACAAGGAAATTGCATTCTCTCCTTCATCCCGCGGTCGAATGACAAGCGCTAAGAAGACAATAAAAGAGAGCCAGAGAGCACACGTTGTCCTCCTTCCTGAAATACATGCTTTTATTCTAATAAGCCGGTGACAGTTGAAGTCTTGAATGGAGACAGACACACAACATGACAACATGAGACATAGTCTTTCAAGTGGAACTGGTCTGTCTCATAGTGAAGTATTGGGTTATGTCACTGTTCTTATCGGTTCGGAGCACATCCCCATCCATGGGGAAGAGTTGTCACATGACATGCAGGTAGGTGGTTGGTGTTTCATTTGCAAGGCTCAATGTGAATAAACGCAAAGTAACGTTTTCAATACGTTATTTTGTGGCATTAATCATTATAGTATAATTTAAATATAATTTAATTATATGAATGTTGTGGATGACTTTGGCAAAGTCTTGGACCACCAAGACCAATTCCAATTCCTCTCTGTCTTCCATTGCATTACATATTGCATTAATGAAATTACTTTGAAATTCTTTGTGCTGTACCTTTTCCAGTACAGGATTTTCTGATTCCATAATCATATTAGTCAGAAGATGAGTTCTCTAGATGTGCTGTAGAATTAATTAATTAAATGCCCCTTCATTACTTTCATATTTGAAATGTCTGCTTTCCAACAGATATATTATGTAGTTAGGCAAATAGAGAAGCTACAGTGAGGGAAAAAAGTATTTGATCCCCTGCTGATTTTGTACGTTTGCCCACTGACAAAGACATGATTAGTCTATTATTTTAATGGTAGGTTTATTTGAACAGTGAGAGACAGAATAACAACAAAAAAATCCAGAAAAACCTTGTGGGCACTGCAGGATTTCAGTCATTCACGGCGTAGTGTGTTACCAATTGTTTTATTGGTGACTATGGTCCCAACTGCCTTGAGATCATTGACAAGATCCTCCTGTGTAGTTCTGGGCTGATTCCTCACTGTTCTCATGATCATTTCAACTCCACGAGGTGAGATCTTGCAAGGAGTCCCAGGCCGACGGAGATTGACAGGTCTTTTGTGTTACTTCCATTTGCGAATAATCGCACCAACTGTTGTCACCTTCTCACCAAGCTGCTTGGCGATGGTCTTGTAGCCCATTCCAGCCTTGTGTAGGTCTATAATCTTGTCCCTGACATCCTTGGAGAGCTCTTTGGTCTTGGCCATGGTGGAGAGTTTGGAATCTGATTGATTGCTTCTGTGGAAAGGTGCTTTTATACAGGTAACAAGCTGAGATTAGGAGCACTCCTTTTAAGAGTGTGCTTCTAATCTCAGCTCGTTACCTGTATAAAAGACACCTGGGAGCCAGAACTCTTTCTGATTGAGAGGGGGTCAAATACTTATTTCCCTCATTAAAATGCAAATCAATTTATAACATTTTTGACATGTGTTTTTCTGGATTTTTTGTTGTTATTCTGTCTCTCACTGTTCAAATAAACCTACCATTAAAATTATAGACTGATCATGTCTTTGTCAGTGGGCAAATGTACAAAATCAGCAGGGGATCAAATACTTTTTTCCCTCACTGTATATACCGTCAAGTTGATGGTCTGAGAAAGGGACCCTCAAGATAAATAAAGTACAAAAATATTTCAAAAGATATTTCAAAAAACAAACACCATATGCAGGTCTCACTCACTCTTTTAAAGTAATATCTATGTGGACGACAACATGGATTTTTCTACAACACTGAGAAATAGTCTGTCAGAAGTAAGATAGCTTGAGTCTGTCTTGCTGTTTGAGATGCTGTCTATCTACAATGTCCTGTACACAGCTACCCAGTCAGGCTCTTCACTCCACATCATGGCTGTCTTTCACAGACCCATATATTACTGTCACTGATTCAGCTCCTCACTGACGACGCTCGCACCATATCAAACTACCCACACAGTATCAAACACCACAGACTTCCGTAGACTCACTGTAATGTCACAGAGCTCAAACTCAGTATCACACACCATAGACTCACTGTAATGTCACAGAAACCAAACTCAACACAAACAGCCATACATTAGAAACTACAGTTCTGTCATAAACCATTTCCAATTTCCATGGACACTGAATCAGACATAATAATATAGACATTATTATTATTATAGAC
This sequence comes from Coregonus clupeaformis, assembly GCF_020615455.1. NCBI lineage: Eukaryota > Metazoa > Chordata > Actinopteri > Salmoniformes > Salmonidae > Coregonus > Coregonus clupeaformis. The sequence goes on along the minus strand of NC_059210.1, from coordinate 2,517,903 downwards.
ATAGACACTAACAGTAAATCATCAGTAGCCATATTGTTTCATGTTTACAGACCACAAACTCACTATCACTTACCACAGGTATACCTAATCGGTCTCACAATCATATTACACAGTCCATGGACCATAACTTCCCCATTTCCAGGCTCACTATCAAAACCCATGCAGGTTCAGTCTTAGCCTTGGAACTGCGTCTGCAATCCTTAGTTTAATCAACCACCCACAGAGCTACTATAGGCTACATAATAATATGCTATGACGTGGACAGTCCCTTTTGGATTGTGCGTGCTAGTGTTTATCAAATTAAGGATGTGCATACAAAAATAAGTAACCCCCACCATGTTGTACAATGAGGACAGCTCCTCTGTTGTTGAGTGAGCTAGTATTGCATAGTGCATCTAATCAATCAATAACTGTGATCAATCATCTTAAAATAGTATATTTATGGATCAGTTGAAAAGGGGCATTTAAGCAACCTAAAGAGCATACATCCAAATTAAAGGATCCACTTAGCTGTGAGTAAATTAAATGAGGAATGGGAATACGGATAAGTATTCAATGAAAGAGACAAATACAGTATTTCACCTTTTGCTTGCTCGATCTCTCTCTCTCCCCCCTCTCTCCCGTCTCTCTCTCGTCTCTCTCTCTCCCCCGTCTCTCTCTCTCCCCCGTCTCTCGCTCTCCCCTGTCTCTCGCTCTCCCCCGTCTCTCTCTTTGTCACGTTCGTTGAATGACGGGTCAGACCAAGGTGCAGCGTGATATACATACATGTTTTTTAAATTATAAACACAAAGACAAAACAACAAACGAAACGTGACGTCCAAGGTAGCACACACAACATACCTTACACGGAACAAGATCCCACAACCCACTAGTGCCAATAGGCTGCCTAAGTATGGTCCCCAATCAGAGAAAACGAGCTACAGCTGCCTCTGATTGGGAACCACACCGGCCAACATAGATCTACACATAATAGATCAAAACATAGAAAACACACAACAAAGAATATACACACCCTGACTCAACATTTAAGCGTCCCCTGAGTCAGGGCGACACTCTTCTCCTCCCTTTATGAAAACATCCCTTTGAGGATGTGCAGATTGTCCTCAATCACTAATTAATTATTCAAATATATAAACAATTTCATCTTTGGCCCAGTCCATAACTAGCGTCAAGGCATGAACACTCTTATGATAACATGCAGGGACCACTCCATATGTGAAATACGCATGACCACTTCTCCAAGTCCAATCAACTGTCAACGGTCTTCTGATTGGTTGAGTGTCTGATTCAGTTCCCGTGTCTGGGTAATGCAGATGCACAAGCCTTGACCACTCACATGTGATGGGCATCGGTACATCCATTTATCATGATGTCATGTGCATCGGAGACGCTCACGACATGTCATCACCTATGGATTTATTTGATTGAAATGACCAATCATGGCCAATGGCAGTCTAAATATATGGCTTGTGCACTCAATTTTTTGTTTTTCTGATAATGTTATTTCATAATTTGCAGTTAGTTTGTCTGTGCAGGTGTTACTGTCAGCATCGTCAATAACATTGTTGTCATCTGGAATAATCATATCTTAAACTGTATTGACAGCTACAGAAAAGCTAATGAACTGTTTCCTTTTGTCTGGTGTGACTAGATCAAGGTCGGAAATGTACTTTTTGGTCCACCAGCCGCAGTTGCTTGTCGATGCCCAAATTTTACCAGCCACTACAAAGTTTAACCAGCCCAATTTATTTATAATTAACATAAATCACAGAAAACGCATGCTCATGTTTTGTAATGTTAAAACAATGTTTATTGAGTGGTTTGGAAATTGAATGAAAGTGATTTCAAAGAACAACACAGAACATAACAGACAGACAGTAGTTGAAATCAGAGTGTGTTCTATACCTGTTCTGGTGGGCAAGGTCATGATATGACATAATATGACATGACAGCTTGGTGTTTGCATCGCATGCGTGTTTATGTTTGCACAGGCATATGTTAATGCATGCATCTGCCTTTTATGTGCTCACTATCACTGCATCAAATTGACAGTTCTCTGTATAATTCTACTATAACCATACAGAAAACATATTATAGTTGTTGACTGTTAAAGCATCACAGTAATAATAGTATCAAACCTTATTTAAATCCTCCCTCTATACATTGATACTGAAGTGTGGCATAAGCCCCATTTATACCTGCCGATTCTTGTCCTGATCTTGTTCTGAATGTTCCAGTTTACACTTGTAAGATCTGATCAAAATCAGTTCACATTGCGTCTTTTAATCATCTACACCTGTCTAGAAATGTGGGGACAATCAGAATGAGAACAAGATCAGGACAAAGGGCGCATGTTAGAACCATGTATAAACGTGTCTATACTGTATATACATAATGTAACTGCAATATACTGTACTTGTAGTATTTTCCTGGAAGCATAAGAGAAGAGAAACTCACCGTATCCAGGTAGCTGAGTACTGTCAGAGTCCCATCCCAGTCAGCCTGTTCAAGTCATTGATGGAGACTGAGAGGGAAAACAGAAAGAGAAAGAAACTCCTCTATTCTGTTCTCTTGTTCTCACCTGTGGAGATCTGTGTCTTTACTCTCACTCAGTCCATTATCCACTATCCTTAGTGTTGTTTCTCTCTCCAGTGCTCTCCCCTCTCTCTCGTTTTCTCTCTGTGGATCTCGTAGCTTGTGCACTAACACGCTCTACTCTCTGTCTCTGTCTCTGTCTCTCTCTCTCTGTCTCTTACCATCCCCCAAGTCTCTACACCATTATCTCTGTCGCTCTTTCCCATTCTCTTTCTTTTGAGTGGCTTTCAGCCCCTCAGTAGGTATTTTTGCAACTGGCAGCTCACGTCTGTTGGGGTGAGCCCACTCTCTCTCGCTCTCTATGCTTTTTCTACCCCTGTGTGTCTGTGAGGTTGCTTACTTCTCATGCATTCAGGTGGACTAGCAGGAGATGTGGGAAACCACAGGTAGGCATAGGATGAGGGAGCCTCCCACTGTACTGTATCACTCAGACTCAGACCCCGCCTCTCTCTCTGAGGCCACATTTATTGTAGCTGGGGACTTTAAAAAAAATAAATCTAAGGAAAACGCTCCTGAAATTCTACCAACACATCTCCTGTGCTACATGCAGAGAAAACACGCTTGACCATTGTTACTCTCCCTTCTGGGATGGCTACAAGGCCTTCCCCACCCCCCTTCGGCAAATCATATCACACCTCCATCCTGCTCCTCCCAGCCTATAGGCAGAAGCTTAAACAGGAAGCACCCGTGGTAAGGACTGTTCAACGTTGGTCTGACCAATCGGAATCTATACCTCAGGACTGTTTTGATCACGCGGACTGGGAAATGTTCCGGGTCGCCTCTGGGAATAGTATTGACGTATACTCTGACTCAATGACTGGGTTCATCAGCAAGTGCAAAGAGGATTTTGTTCCTACTGTGACGATTAGAAAATATCCAAACCAAAACCGGTGGATAGATGGCAGCATTCACGCAAAACTGAAAGCATCAACCACCGCATTTAACCATGGCAAGGTGACTGGGAACATGGACGTGTACAAACAGACCAGGTATGAACTCCGTAAGGCAATCAAAGAGGCAAAACGACAGTACAGGTAAAACGTGGAGTAGCAATTCAATGGCTCAGACATAAGACGCATGTAGCAGGGACTCCAGACAGTCACGGATTGTAAAGGAAAAGCCAGCCACAACGCTTCACTCCCGGACAAGATAAACACCTTCTTCACCCGCTTCGAGGAAAACAACACAGAGCCACCGACGTGGGCCCCCGCCGCTCACGAGGACTGTCTGCTCCCGATCTCCATGGTTGACGTGAGTAAGACATTCAAGCGTGTTAACCCTCAAGCCGCGTTCTCAGAGCATGTGCAGACCAGCTGGCTGGAGTGTTTACGGAGTACGGACATACAGTATTCAATCACTCCCTATCCCAGTCTGTTGTCCACTCTTGCTTCAAGATGTCCACCATTGTTCCTGTACCCAAGAAAGCAACGGTTACTGAACTAAATGACTATCGCCCTGTAGCACTCACTTCTGTAATCATGAAGTGCTTTGAGGGGCAAGTTAAGGACCATATCACCTCCACCTTACTCAACACCCTAAACCCCCTACAATTTGCATACCACCCCAGCAGATCTACGTACGACGCAATCGCCATTGCACTGCACACTGCCCTATCCCACCTTGACAAGAGGAATACCTATTTGAGAATGCTGTTCATCGACTACAGCTAATCCTTCAACACCATAGTGCCCTCCAAGCTAAGCTCAGGGCCCTGGGTCTGAACCCCTCCCTGTGCAACTGGGTCCTAGACTTCCTGATGAGCTGACCCCAGGTGGTGAAGGTAGGCAACAACACCTACGCCACACTGATCCTCAACACGGGGGCCCCACAGGGGCGCGTGCTCAACCCCTTCCTGCACTCCCTGTTCAGCCATGACTGCGTGACTACGCACGTCTACAACTCAATCATCAAGTTTGCTGACGACACAACAGTGGTAGGCCTGATTACCAACAACAACGAGACAGCCTACAGGGAGGACATGAGAGCTCTGGTGCAGTGGTGCCAGGCAAATAACCTCTCCCTCAATGTCAACAAACGAAGGAGCTGATTGTAGACTACAGGAGTAAGCCGAGAGAGCCCGCTCCCATCCACATCGACTGGGCCACAGTGGAGAGGGTCAAAAGCTTCAAGTTCCTCGGTGTCCACGTCACTGAGGACCTGAAATGGTCTCTCCACACTGACACCGCACAACAGCGCCTCTTCAACCTCAGGAGGCTGAGGAAATTTGGCTTGGCCCCTAAGACTCTCATGAACTTCTACAGATGCACCATCAAGAGCATTCTGTCGGGCTGTATCACCGCCTGGTACGGCAAATGCACCACCCGCAATTGCAGGGCTCTCCAGATGGTGGTGCGGTCAGCCCAACGCATCACCGGGGGCATACTTCCTGCCCTCCAGGACATCTACAGTACCCGGTGTCACAGGAAGGCCAAGAACATCATCAAGGACCATAGCCAACCGAGCCACGGCCTGTTAACCCTGCTACCATCTAGCAGGTACAGAGAGTACAGGTGCATCAAAGTAGGGACAGAGAGACTGAAAAACAGCTTCTATTTCCAGGCCATCAGACTGTAAAACAGTCATCACTAGCCATCCTCCGCCCAGTACCCTGCCCTGCACCATAGTCACGGTCACTCGCAGGCTACCAACCGGGACTCTACCCTGCACCTTAGGGACAGATTGCAATTTACTGGGGGGGAGGGGTGGTCCAAAATAGGGGAGGGTTGTCAAACTTTTTTTTTGTTGCTTTGAGGAGCATTGTGTGTTTTTTTTATTGGGCACATGGGGAGGGTAGTGCGTTTTTTCCCTGGTTTACATTCACTCTTTTGCAGGTTTTACTGTATCATTTCTTCCATCCTCTATATTAAGGTGTTTGGCACTACGCTTTTCAGTGTGCTAAATTTTACTATACCACAGGCTAGTCTACCAGTCTAACGGTCTATCCTGCCCTCTATCCACCATTCATAGTGACAATAGTGGTAGGTGGATCATTTGTTCAGATCTGCAATAGGCTAACTAGCAATCATATTACACATAAAAACATTCAAAGCTGCATACATTTTTATATGAATCGACAAGAACAAATAGGAATAGCTGATAGGCAGCGGAGAGGTCAGGTGCATCATTGGGCATGAAAGAACGGTGAAGACATGAGACACACAGCTCAAAATTCTCCCCTATTGATCTTCTTTAGGGACAATAGAATTAGCCTACCTAGATTAGCCTACAACACCACAATGCAATGAATAATTGCATAATTTTTTCAAGTGAGTACAACATTCTAGCCTACTCTAGGCTGCAGTGAAAATGTCATTTGAATAACAGCACAAAAGCCCTGTGATTTTAATGTTTCATTCGATTTGGATCAGTTGTGGGTCTACTTTCAACAGTTTTTAAGGTCTAGAAAGGCACAGAAGTAGGCCAGTCTGGCTGTATTTTTACTTCTGATATTGAATGCGCTGTCTGTTGCAGATCCTCATTCTCCCAAGTCGTCCTGTAATATTGTGCCCACATATACTCCCGGCAGGCCCAGTTATTCAGGAAAGCTTAACAAACGCTCTGCCTCCTCTTAATCCGAGCAGCTATTCCTCACACACCAAGAACCTAACTCTTCAATATAGCCTAAATATTTATAATTAGACTTTTTAAATGTATTACTTTTTATATGTGGCTTAAACACAATCAGTCACAATGTTTTAATCGGATTGGGCTACTTCAAAAGTCTCCTGTAGGCATGCGCACGTTCATCCAAAATATAATTCCAGCATTCTCAAAATGGCTTTTCAGGTTTCCATCCAACCCTTTTATGCGAGTAAAGTAGCCTACGTGTCTGATAAAGAAATGTCACCACATCATGGGTAAGCATGCAGTTTATTAGGCTACAGATGAAATAAGTTATGATGAACTTCACAGGGTGGTGAAAGTGCACAGTGATGATTCGGTACATGGGAATTTAACCTCAAAAGGTATTTTAATATGCACTATATATTTACGCACAGACTTTTATCTGCAACAAGTCAATTTGATGTAAACACAACTCTGATGGGAAAATGCTCCAGGGTTTACCTTAGCTGCAATTGCTGGCATTTCAAAAAATAATTTCAAAAATGAAAATCCTAAATAAAATTGTAGCAAGCCAAATTGTCCAGGAGAGGCTGTCTATCATAGCCTACACCCTGAATTCACGCTTCAGCACCATTCTCTCAAGCCTTGCGCTCACGTGTGCCTGCTGCTGAGGAGAGAGAGCAACAGAGGAGCCTTGGCCTAAGCTACTGTTGATTGCGAAGATGGAGGCCTTTTTCATTGAAGTAAAACAAAAGTTAGATGAAAAGAGGATGGCTATAGTAAAAAACCCTACAAGGGGAATTTAATATTACATTTACGTTTACATTTACGTCATTTAGCAGACGCTCTTATCCAGAGCGACTTACAAATTGGTGCATTCACCTTATAGCCAGTGGGATAACCACGTTTTAATATTGGATTGGACTAAGATGAGAAGCATACAGGCTACTGTGCAACTCCCTATTCAGGTAGGATGCAATTTTGGAACTTACATTTATTCATAATAATTTGTTTTATCATTATTATTATTATTATTATTGTATATATTTGTTATTATTGTAAGCCTATTTATTAATCGAGACAAGTTCTTTAAATATGCAAAACCTGTTTTGTTTAATTCTGTTGAGACGTTTTCATTGGCTAAATTAAATTTGATCTGTCTTTTTAATTGTGTGCTCTGTATGTATACTGAACAAAAATATAAACGCAACATGTAAAGTGTTGATCCCATGTTTCATGAGCTGAAATAAAAGATCCCAGAAATGTTTCATACGCACCAAAAGCTTATTTCTCTAAATGTTTGTGCACACATTTGTTTACATCCCTGTTAGTGAGCATTTCTCCTTTGCCAAGATAATCCATCCACCAGACAGGTGTGGCATATCAAGAAGTTGATTAAACAGCATGATCATTACACAGGTGCACCTTGTGCTGGGGACAATAAAAGGCCACTCTAAAATGTGCAGTTTTGTCACACAACACAATGCCACAGATATCTCAAGTTTTGAGGGAGTGTGCAATTAGCATGCTGACTGCAGGAATGTCTACCAGAGCTGTTGCCAGAGAATTTAATGTTTATTTCTCTACCATAAGCCGCCTCTAACGTCGTTTTAGAGAACAACCAGTGTTGCCAACAAATTTTCAGGGGAAGTTGCTAGAGGCAGGTCGATTTGTTGCAAAAAGTTGCTAAATGACGTTGTGATGCCATTGCGTGATGACGTCATTACGTAATAATGTAAAACTGCATCATTACGTAAAATACACAATAACGTTACTCAAATTGACTGGCCATCTCGGCGACAAATATGATTTGACATTTGTTAGTTTAGATTTGTTTGTTTATTATCACGTATTTTTATTTGTAAAAGTAATATAAACACAACACATTTTATATGATCAGATATTTTTATTTTTAAACACAACACATTGAATTATTGAACAATTACACATTACACATTATTGACCAATTACATTTTATTTAGTTTCTTATTAACTAGTAAACCTACACATTCTGAACAATTATAGTTTTAAGCAATGTATTGGTAGTTAGTTAACATGCTACCTAACTGATCAACAATTATAGGTACAAGCCAATAACAAGGTATATATGCTATCTTATTGAACAAGCAACTTAACTAGGCATCTCTCTCCAGCTCTCTCCAGGTTGTTGTGCTGCTTGGCTGGCCTGCTGCTGCCTGTGCACGAGCTGAGCGCCTGCTGCTGACGTCACTCACAATGCACTTTTACATTTACATTTTAGTCATTTAGCAGACGCTCTTATCCAGAGCGACTTACAGGAGCAATTAGGGTTAAGTGCCTTGTAACCAGGCACGTGTGTTGTGACTGAGTGTGTGACAGAGAAAATCGTTTTTGTGTCATTTAGAGGGAAAATGCGTGCATTTTAGCGTTTGAGTCACTTTTCAAAAGTTGCTAAAAGTTCCAAATACCTTTTTTATAATAGCTACATTTGTTGGCAGGTGTAGTCTGAAAAGTTGCTAAATCTAGCAACAAAATTGCTAAATTGGCATCACTGCTCACAACCACAGACCACATGTAACTACGCCAACCCAGGACCTCTACATCCGGCTTCTTCACCTGCAGGATCATCTGAGATCAGCCACCCGGACAGCTGATGAAACTGAGGAGTATTTCTGTCTGTAATAAAGCCCTTTTGTGGGGAAAAACTCATTCTGATTGGCTGGGCCTGGCTCTCCAGTGGGTGGGCCTAGCTCCCAAGTGGGTGGGCCTATGCCCTCCCAGGCCCACCCATGGCTGCGCCCCTGCCCAGTCATGTGAAATACATAGATTAGGGCCTAATGAATGTATTTCAATTGACTGATTTCCTTATATGAACTGTAACTCAGTAAAATCGTTGAAATGGTTGCATGTTGTATAGTTTAAGGTAGTAAGTAGGTCTGTTGTAAAAGAAATAACAGCTGATTTTTGTCATTTGTTTGGTATGGTAGGCACTTGCCTTTGTTGGTAATTGCTCCAATATAGCCTTTTCAAAACTGTTGTTAAGGTTTAAACCAGCTCACAAGTGTTTCATTCTGCTGAGCCATTTTCTTTGGCAAAATTAAGTTGCAACTGTAATGCTGTGTTTGACAAAATATAATAGCCTGATCGTATTTTCCAATGGCTTTACTTATGTGGTGTCTAAGGAATTTATGACTTTGCTAACGTTTGCAAATGGTATCTTGGAGGATGTTGATTCAGCTTAGGGAAGCATCTGGGGAGCAGTCTTATAGGGGCACCCCATAAAACAGAGGAAGTATGTTGTGTGGAGTCATGGGATTGGTCTGTATGGAAAACACCCATATTATGTTACATAGGGCATAGGATATAAATACCATGGTTAAAACAAAGGAGGACAGACAACATATTATTTTTGGTCGTTGTTCTCCAGATGTCTGCAGATGTCTGTAAACTTACGCTGAAATCTTGTGATATAAATAAACCTTTATAATCAAAGTACAGTGTAAGCGGACTCCTTGGTCTCACAGCAAAGATTAGCATAATTCTTTATAAACAACAGAAATGGCGACGAGGAACGTTTGGGACGTGATGCGTCTCTCCAGTGTTCCATTCATGTGCTGCGAAGTGACTCCCGCTCAAGACGCCGGCTCATAAGGTGAGATTTCTCACAATTTTGTGCGCTGGTTGGTTCACTTGCTTATGGGTGTGTGCGCTGGAGATATGTACCGTTTAAAAGACTTATGTGTGCAGATTTTGCTGTTATTTGCTGTGGGATAGGAGTCCGTTCTAAAAATTATAAAATTGTTTGCGCTGGTAAACAACGCAAACAGGGGGGGAGTGTCTATAACTATTGAAGAATAGAATGAAGGAATAAGGCAAAGGTAAATGTATACAAATTAGGCCATTGCGAATCTATGGAAGCCCTCTAACGAGGCGATCATTAGGATGGGCCGAAAATCCTAAAAAACACGTTAGATGTATTTAGGTGAGTCCCGGGGACTCGAGGTTGTGGTATATATATTCGGTTGCAAGTTACCGCTCAACATGTGGAATTATATGTTTGATGTGACCGCTCATCGAAATGTCCGCGAACTCGTGGTAGCAGAAATTTAGGAACAATGGAATTATACGGCGCAATGGAGGTAGCATACTGCCTTAGGGGTCCATAGGAATGGAAGAAGCCTCTTAAACTGTGTATGTATGTGTGTGTGTGGGAGAGAGAAAAATGGTGGAGTGGAGACGTCTCTGTTGTGTCTGAGCTGTGTGTCGACTCATGTTGGGATGGAATTTGTGTTGGAGATCTTGTGAGTCTCCGTGGGTGAGAACGTTGGTGGTTGTTAACTATATGTGAGCCCCCTGGAAGGACGTTAAGGTTAAAAATGTCATGACTCTCTATAAAAAGAGAACGTTTACTAACTATTAGAATATCATGAGCCTACAGGGAGGAGTTTTTAATAGTGTATAGAGATGTTTTGTAATGGATAAGAAAATAACTATAAATCTGCAGATTAGGATAAAGGGAAGTTAAGAAACTTCAAAGTAGGATTTGTGTTCAATGTTTTATGTTGGTTTGTGAGCTCTGTTAAATGTTACTGTTTGCCTCATGAAGAATGGAGGTAAAGTTGGTGTGTCTACTTTCTGTTGTTTAGCTGGGAGGGAGCTCCATCCACTCTGAAATCATATTGGTGTATGAACTACGCATGCGCGTGATTTTATGACTTTAGAGTTACGTAGGGCAAATATGCCACTCCCCTGCCTGCACTGAGCTGCTGGGAGACGCAGACTCAGAGCAGACAAAGAGAGAGGAGAAAGATTTAGACACTAATAGTGTATTCTGTTTGTTAAATCGGCTGTTGTTTGACGATGAAACTGTTTTCTTGAGACCTATCGAATTGATAAACTAGAGATATGTTGACGGATTAAAAATAAATAAAATAAAATGTTATTGAGCTATCTATAAATATTTCTGAGTTAAGTTGTTTGCTTAATTTTTAGCGCAAATGTGAACGGAGGAATATTGAATGGTTGAAATAACTCAGTGTGTGCATAAAATACTACATTCTTGTCTGTTCTTTGTTATTCTGTCATATGAGAGACGAGAAGGAGGAGACAGAGAGAGAGAGGAAGTGCTGACGTATACATCACGCGACAGTGTGTGCTGCAACGGATCCAGTCAAACTAAGGCCAGTACTGTTCTATTTACAAAACTTACCTTCCCATACAGGATATTTTGTGTGCCTAGCATATTTGATGTTGTGACAATTTGACAGGGACTTGGCAACAGACTGATCAATTGATGTAATTGCATATTGGAGTTTTTGTGCATAAGTTGGTTTGGTTAGAGTTGTGTTGGGAATCGAGTACTGACATTATTCTGTAAAATTAAGGTCATTGGGTGCTTATTAAGCAATTGGTTTGTGAGTACTGTAGTGTTGCTGGATTATAGGTCTTTCTTTTTTGGATTGCTCTGAAGTTGACTACTTTCCTTTACTTTTCCTGATCGGATGTGGTAAGATTGCCACTAATTAATAAATTGGTAAAATAAATAAATTAAATAAAAAAATGTAAAAAATAGTATAAATATATTGATTGATTAATTAATTAATTAATTGTTTAATTAAAACATTTTTTTATTAATAATTAAAAAGGGAGGGAACCATAACCTATATAGTCTAAAATAATAAAATAATTCACAATAAAGGAATATAAAAGAGTTGTTACAATGGGGAAAAAGGACATCAAAACTATGAAAGTAATTACTCCTGTTGATATAGTACAAAAAAATAGTAATCCTCTAGTTAATGGTATTGCAAGGTTATCTGGAAAATTGAATAAACGTTGGCCTGACATTGAACAATCATGGCCAGTGGAAGGGACTCTTAACCCTGACGTCATCAACATAATGAAAGTACTTCTGTCAATTCATAAGGCAGATCAAAAGAAAAGGAAAAAAAGGGAACAACGTAAAGAAAAGAGACAAAGAGAGCTGGGTGTTCTTAAGCTGTTTGAAAATGAAGGACAAAAACTGATGAAAGATACCAACGATAAAAGAAACAAAGATATAGAGAAAATTGTAAAAGAAGTGAAGGTGACAGAAAAACTAATGACAGAAGTCAGTACACCTTTCTCACATACGGATTCAGCAAAAAGACCCTCACCTTATGAGAAAGAAGTAGAGTTTAAGGACGTCTATCCTCAGCTTCCAGTGATCATTCAGGAGGGTGATTATTGCATCAGAGATGAGGATGAACGAATAATAGAGAGAGGACAAGCAGAAATGACCATAAAAATGAATCCAAACTCCAAAAGTAAGAAGAAAACGAGATGTCTGGAAACTAAGGGTGGAGTGAGGTTCAGGAGGATGGAACTTGAAGATGATGATGATGATGATGATGATCAGAGTGATTCAGAAGAGATCATGGGTGGATATGACCCTGTGATCAGACGGAGGTTGGCCAGAGCGGAAAGAAGGGGTGATGGATGTTTGAAGAAGAAGAAGAATACAAGATATTCCAGTTCTGATGAAAGCGAAGATGAAGACAGCGATAAAGATTTGGAGATTAAAGGTGCTTCATATTCAAGAGGATTTTATCCTACAATGACTAGCACAGAAGAAATAGAAAGAGATATAGACCGATGTGTATCATGCCTGGATAAAGCGAATAATTTAAAAGAAGTAAGAGAACTGGAACAACAAGTCAAGAAGCTGAAGATACAGAAGAAAAAACTGCTGAGAAAAGGATCCCAAGAATTGGAGAACAAATATACATTGAGGCCAAGGAAAGAGGGCACCAGTAAGAAGATGATGCCAGTGATCATTCGAGGACAAAACCTAGACTATAAGCCTTTGCAAAATACCGATATGTCAGATATACTTAAGAAGCTGCCTACTCTTCAAGATGGAGACTATCCTTGGATTTCAAAATTGGAAGAAATTATGGTGGGAACACAGTCAGCCATAGGAGACATTAAGAGACTTTTGGCTAATCTCCTTGGGATTCCAGATATGGAAGAAATATTTCAGAGAGCTGGATTCAATAGATATGTGGGGACTGCAGTGAACGACCCTGAATTGTTGGCTGCAAGTAGGAATCGGCTGTGGAGAGCACTGAAAGATACGTTTCCAACAAATGTGCATCCTGACAACATTCTGATTGATCCACTAGGACAACAAGAAAATCCGAGAGCCTATGTGTCAAGAGTTCATCAAGTGTGGAGAAATATTACTGGAAATTATCCAGATGTGAGTCAAATTGAGCAATCAATTTTGAGAGCTAAACTGCAGATGGGACTGCCCTCACCAGTAAGGAGCAAACTGGCAGAGGTGGTTGGACTTGGACGCATGACAAAAGGTGTCTATACAGATCATATAGCCCATCAAGTGGATCTGTACAGGAAAAAGGAACACAACCAGAAAGAACAGGACCAAGAAATTCTCCGAAAACTAAATCAAATACAACTGGGGGGAGAGTAAGAAGGAGAAGAAAAGCTTTGGTTATGCAGAATCAGTGTGCACCAAATCAACAATCACTGCCACAGCTTCAACCGGACCAGTTCCAACCGCAATTGTATCAGCCACCAATAGCGGTACCAGTTGTTTCATATCCACAGCCAGTTTCTGGACAGACACAGAATTGGAGAGGAAGAGGACGAGAAGGCTTAGAAAGAGGAAGAGGAGGAAGATTTAAGCCATACTTCCAGCAATCTTAAGAAGTGTGTTATGATTGTGGACAGGTTGGTGACTTTGCTGTGAGTGCAATGGGCCAGGAGGAAACATCAGAGGGAATTTCAGAGGAAGATACAGGGGTCAGTCAAGATCATCTGGAGGACCGGTGAACCCCTATAGGGGCCCGGAGCAAGGATTCTAGGGGTGCCCAGAAGATCCGAAAGGGGGGTGTCAGCTGGTAGCATCAGGACCGGAAAAATATCCAACAATTGAGGTAAAAATAAACAACCGACCATTGGAAGTAATGGCGGATAGCGGAGCTGCTTTTACCTGCGTTCGGCCTGAAGAGGTTACACATCTCACTATGTCAAATCAACTAATTAGGACAGGGATTTGAGGGAGTGAAACAGTTGATTCCTCTTACGGAACCAATTGAGCTCTGCTATAAAAATCAAAAAATTACAATACCCATACTGGTATCAGAACATACACCTATTGCATTGTTGGGAAGAGATGCATTGTGTAAGTTGAACTGTACAATAAGATGTACACCAGACGGCTGTCTGGTAGAAGTGCCAAAGGAAAAGGTTTACCAATTGTTGATGATGACAGAGATGGATTTGTCTTTAGTATTCTGGATTGGAAATCTCAGTGAATATTCTTTAAAGAAGGCTAAGGTTAGGAGAAAGATTACAAAGGAGTAGGGTTTTTGGGAACCATATTGGCTTGAAAAGATTGACTATATCATAGGAAGGTGGACAATCTGTCTGAAAAATAATGTTTACAGGGGGTGACTGTTATTCTTGGTTACATTCCTACACCAAGAGGGGAATAAGATTTCAAACTAAGCTAAAAGATGCTCAGTCGTTTGCCAAGTCTGTGTGTAAAGAAGTCATAAGCAGGTGGGGACTTCCCGATCACATATCCTAAAATTAGTGGGAAAGGAATTTGTGGATAAATCAGTGAAATGGTTTTTGAAAAGTTAGGAGAAAAGTCAGATTAAAAAGTTAGGAAAACTAGGGTTGAAGGAACTCTAGGACAGTCAGCTAAGCTTCAATGTAAGTGCATGAGAGAGAACAGTGGTGAAGGGAAATTTAGAGTTCAGTGGGAAGATAGATATGGCAGGAGTTTAGATCTGTTAGGAGCAGTTGCATTGAGAAAGTATGCGTTGCTGAATGATAAGAGAAGAATGAAGATTGAGGGTGATTGCAGTATCTATATTTACAATTCCCAGCAGGAAGATCAAGGTGATTATAAATGTATTTTTTATAATCAACAGTTTGAAAGTGAGGGATTAGAGTTGGGACTGAGAGTTAATGTAGTGACACTAGTGGTGATAGATGGAAATACAAGTAAATAGTTCAAAGCTTTAGGGAGAATGGATGAATCAACAACAATGACATCAACACTTCAGCCTATTATAACAACAGTGAGAAGCAATTCAACTCTTTCAACATTGACAGTTATTAAAGCTATAAATGTATCACATTTGATTACAAGGGAGCCAATCGCTCCAGCACCAATTTTAGAGGAAAAGACTGTCATTAGGGTTAGGATGGGTGGTACAGCTCATCTTCCTTGTAGATGTGAGAGATGGAGTGGGGGTGGTGACGTTCCTCCCACATGGAGAGATAATTATGGAGAAGAAGTGTTGTTATCATGACCAGAAGTAGAAGCTGTGCCCCCTAGTCAAAGGAAGTATATTTTGTACAACGATATGAAGTGGAAGAGGGTTATGAGTGATTGCTCACTTATTTTGCGTAATTTTACATGGAAAGATCAGGGAGAATATATGTGTACTTATTTAGTGCAAGCATTAAAGTTTGTTCCGGCTAAGAATTATTGGTTAAAAGGCTATGTAACTCGTAAGGTGACGCTTATGATGGAAGATTTGAAGTCTGTTGAAGCTTCCACAGTCACCAAAGGAGTTCAGGAGAAGTATATTACAGTAGCCACTCCAACAGTAAATAATACACAGAGGATATCTGTAACTTTCCCACTGGAAATAGTTAAGAGTGTTAATACATCAACTAAAGCAACTATTTTAATAGCAAATTTGAAAGAGATTAATGGTATGACGGCAATAACAAATGTAGGAAATATGACACAGACACCAACAACAACTTTTCTGAAACTAAAGGATGTAGCAAGAGTGACTCAGGAGTTTATGATACGGATGGAGAGTGCTGTCAATGGTAGTAAGGATAGTGTTGAAATAGGAGAGCAGATGGTAGTAGAGAATGATGTAGATTCATCTGAAATAGTGCAGAATACTATCATGGAGGTACAGGATGAGTTCTTTTGATTTTAATGGAGGACAAGAAGATATATCTGATTCTGAAAGAGAGGAATGTCATAGTCTGGAAGCCTACCATTGGAGGATAAGTCTAGGAGAGAAGTGGGGACTGGGACTTTTTCCATGGTATGGTGTAACATTTTTTGGCAGATCACATTGATAATATTACCTATACTTTGCAGGGTTTTGCAAATGAAACGATAACATGGCTCTTGACTATATTTTAGCAAAACAAGTTGGCTTATGTTTGGCTATGAATTTGACGGGGGATGATTGTTATACTTTGATCCCAGATAGTTCCGATAATATCACTAGTGTTATAGATGCATTGAAGAATATAAGGGATGCGTTTGGTAGATCTGAAGGAGCTGGATGGTCAGTGAAGGCTTGGTTGCAAGATCAGTTAGGCCCAGTGGGAGCAGTGACGGTTCAGATTTTAGTAGCAGCTCTGATAGCGCTGTGTGTGATGTTTTGCTTTTGTACTTTGTTGTTGACTTTTGCGAAGGCTATGATATTGAGATGGGTTGGAGTTGTGATGCCTGGAGATAACACTCAGATGCCGTTGTTAACTGTTACTGATCTAGATGAAGATGAACAAGTGGGACTGGATGGAGTATTGATGGATAGATATCCATTTTGAATATCCGAATGTTAAATGTTTTAAATCTTAATGTGATTTTAGTATTTTGTGATGAATCAAAGGGGGAAAATGGTATGTGATTCATTTTATATATCATTTTTATATTTTTAGTTGATATTGATGTTTTAATTTGAATGTGTTGTTTTGCAAAATATACTGTTTGGTCTTTTCTTTTCTTCCAGAAGCATATGGGGGAATGTGTAGAAAGGATTCAAATACTCAAATATGGACAATATGAAAGGACAATATGAATGGACTGGAGGAAGTGAACAAGGAAGGTGTGGAAATGTTCCGATTCCATCATCAACGATGCATTGAAAGTCGACACTGCTGAGGAGATGAAGTGTAGTGGACTACATTCCAGTGTCTACAATGATATATAGACATATTTGCATGTGTAATACATAATTTGTGTCATATTCTTTCTGTATTAATTTTTGAAGAATGATATTTGCTGTTATTGGGTACATGTGGGGATCTCAGATGTTTTTGTTTATTTCATGGATGCTTAGGGATATTGGGTCTAGGCAGGGATAGAGAGAATCCACAGGAGGGTCCGATGGGTTGACCAGCCTGAATGTGGACATTTTTTATTGTATTTTATTTGCTGAGGCTTTCATGTGTATTCAAATTGCATTATAGTTTCAAATGCATTGATAAAGATTTATGAATTGATCTGGAGTACTTAGGTGGTTGCCTGGGGCAGAGGGGCCGTGAGAGAATTTTACTGTCTTGATTGATTGATGGATATTTGGAAAGAATGTCACGCCCTGGCTCGGGGGACTCTTAAATGTTGAGCCAGGGTGTGGAGTTTCTGTTTCATTTTCTATGTTTTCCTTCTAGATCGTTTAGATCTATGTTGGCCAGGGTGGTTCCCAATCAGAGGCAGCTGTAGCTCGTTGTCTCTGATTGGGGACCATACTTAGGCAGCCTGTTTTCACTAGTTTATTGTGGGATCTTGTTCCGTAGGGTTTTGTGTTTAACCTAGGACTTCACGTATCGTTTGGTTTATTGTTTTGGTTCGTGTGTGTACACAAATAAAGTATGTACGCTTATCACGCTGCGCCTTGGTCCGCTTCATCCGGTAACGATCGTGACAAAGAAGGCTGCCAGACAGATTTTTCGCTCTCACACTCCATAAATATTTGTTCATATTTCATAGAAATTTATTTACACTCCATAGAAAAATGTGTTTTTGGTTTATTGTTAAAGATACTCAATAAGATAAATTGTTATTTGTCATAATCCTGTTCTTTTTGTTTTCAAGACTTAATTTGTCTCGAAGGGGGGAATATGTGGTGTCTAAGGAATTTATGACTTTGCTAACGTTTGCAAATGGTATCTTGGAGGATGTTGATTCAGCTTAGGGAAGCATCTGGGGAGCAGTCTTATAGGGGCACCCCATAAAACAGAGGAAGTCTGTTGTGTGGAGTCATGGGATTGGTCTGTATGGGAAAACACCCATATTATGTTACATGGGGCATAGGATATAAATACCACGGTTAAAACAAAGGAGGACAGACAACATATTATTTTTGGTCGTTGTTCTCCAGATGCCTGCAGATGTCTGTAAACTTACGCTGAAATCTTGTGATATAAATAAACCTTTATAATCAAAGTACAGTGTAAGCGGACTCCTTGGTCTCACAGCAAAGATTAGCATAATTCTTTATAAACAACACTTACTTTTGATGTTACCCTAATAATGTTTCGAAACTTTTGTGAAGGTTTGGTGTGGCTATTATTAAGCTTTAGCTACTGCAAGGTAGTGTTCACTGGTGCTCCAAATGTCTCCAACTGTTGAACTTGAGGTGAGGACAGTGCTTAATTTGTCAATCGTGAGGTCCAGGAACACATAGTGAGCGCGAGGGGGTGCTCTGAGGTACCGGAACGCATTGAGAAAAAAAGTGTTAAACACAACGTAGCGGCGCATCAGACAGAGTAAACAGCCAAGTAGCCTACTATCTATGGTGGTGAAACGGACATCACTCTCCAAGGTGCTAATTAATTCAACGCATTTTAGATGTCACTGCAGTATGCCCACATATTTGAGTATAGCTGCGGGGCTTACATAAGTTCGAATTTCTTATAGCTTAATTTTCTAGACATCAATGTAGAGCAACATTTTTAGACCTCACTGCAGAACACCGGCCATATGCATATGCACACATACTCAGCTTTGGGGTTTACAAGACCCACATTTCATATCATTTTCAAGACATCAATGTAGCAGTAGAACAAATATCACAGTATCGGAATATAACTTCAAATAAAATAAAATAAAATAAATGTAGGCTACAGCAGAACACACATATGAGAATATATAGGCCTCCTGCCTATGTGATAATATGACACACATATTCAGATTAATTTCACAATACAGAACAAGTTTGTAAAAAACAAAAAATCCTACCTTAGTTTTCAAAACCTCCCACAATGACTCTTCCCGTCCTTTTAACTCTTGACAGTCAATTTCTTGCTCAAAGCCATGAGCGGGCCTGTGGCTGAGACGTTTAACCTCCTTCTAAGGCTTGTCGGAAGACTCTGGCTGTAGAGTCTATTTTATCATTTTGAGTGTTAACTATAACCTGGGTGTCCTCTTAAGCCTTGTCTACAAGGCTTGTTGCCACCAAATGTGCCTTGGTTTGGGCATGTTCAAAAACCTTTTTTCTGAGGGCTCTTTGTTTTTTGTTTTTAAGTCTGAGGCAGAGGATGTTACTGTACATTCCACCCACTCTTTTGCTAGTTTAATCCCTCCAGTCATTGTACAGCCCAGCTTTGAATTGTACATGACAAGCCAGGTGTCACATCTCCTCCCGTTGCTCACCTCCGGCGCTCTGATTCGAGGGCACCACCTAGGCAAACACAGGAATGGAAACCCAACGCAACCTAATCACATCCAGCGCACCTGCACCTCATCATCTCATCACCACCACTATATAGCCCTGGACTGTTCGTTCATTGTTGTGTGTAATTGTTAGCGTCGTGTCATTTACTCGCGCCTTGTTATTCTCTTTCTCAATGTTAAGTAAACATTTACCTTGTTAATTCCTGCATCTGAGTCCTGTCTCTTATACTCAGTAATCGTCACACCAGGTGCTTGTTCTTCAACTGCAAATTGTCGGTGGAGGATGCGCTGTCCACCCCATAACCTCTATGTACAAATAAGCGAGCAGGTCTGGAATCAGTGTGGCAGGATAGGATGATTACACAGAAGGATCACCGCACTTTTACGTGCTGGTCTTTCTGGGGGGTGAGAAAAATAACGAGGAGGCAACTTCATTTAACGCTGATCACTTTTATTAGAATGTTTACAGTGCGAACAGTGAAACAATTAATAAATCATGCCGCTAAAGGTACTGGATCCAGGCAAATTAAGCACTGGGTGAGGAAGAATGTTTCAGGCCTACCAGAGTTACTCCTATAATCTAACAATATAATGCTTATCTTTATAAAACATATTCTGATAGAAAATTAATGAATTATCCTCCTTCTATAGTAGCCATCTGACATAAAGAAATGCATGTCGGTGTTGTAGCATTGCCGCCAGCATATCTCTATCTCTCTGGGGCTAGGCGTAAGCTTATTTTCCTTTATCTAGGCTATATAATTTGTTATATTAATATCATACAGTGGACACCTGAGCCTATAGGCCTATGTATGCAATGCCCTTAGGTGAACAATTATTGTTTTAGGAAAGTAGCCTAAAAACTAATACAACAATACAAGTTTTTTTTTGCTACACATCGAAACACAGGGAATAGTGTTTTTGTAATTTGTTATAGGGTGTTTTTAAGGAAATGTAAATGTGGCTCATTTGGCAAATATCTCTGTTTATTGATAGCGCTGGCTGTGCCAAGTCGGATCTGAATGCATATGGATGTCAGGTACATTTCTCAAATGTCCGGTAAATTAAAATCTTCCCGGCCATGTTGTCCTGCACCAAATTTTCCTAAAGGAAAGCCTGAAATGTGCAAATCTGTCGCCAATTGGATGGAAATCTGTAGCCACCCTAAAGACTATGGCAAGTGCGCTATTCCAGTGTCACTTTGATTATAACTGCACATCATGGTTCACCAGCAGCGCCAAACATCTAAAGAATAAGCTACATCCCTAGAATAATCACTTTTCTCCCAGGTAAACCGGTATTTCCCGCCCAAACCGGAAGTGTCATTCTAAAGCATATAAAGCATATTAATATGTGTGGATTTGATTAGAGCTTTGATGTTACCTGAGCCTGATGAGCCATGCATTAAATACATTTTATGAGCCCTACATTAGACATTTTATGAGCCCACGCCCATAAAAGCCCAAATGATTGTACCGTTATCCAATACATAGCCTATATCATAGGCTATCGCACATTACACACGACAGAAAAACATAAAAGCCCATAGATATAGCTATGTTAAAAAGAAGTGACCCCCGAAAGCCAGATGGAGATGTGTAAATTAGACGTGCATTCAGTCCTTATATAACTGTACCATATACTGCAACAAATGTAGGGACCACAATGGAAATAAGTCCCGGACTTTATTGTGCAATCCCGGTAACTTTTAAAATGATTGTATATTTTGTTTATTGGTTGTGTGGTGCATTGGCACAGAAAGCTGTTGGTGGAAAATTCGTTACATATATTTTATATAATTATAAAGATGGCATCAAAATGTTGAAAATCTGATATCTGTAATGGATAAGCCTCCTGTAGCTCAGTTGGTAGAGCATGGCGCTTGCAATGCCAGGGTTGTGGGTTCGATTCACACGGGGGGCCAGTATGAAAAATGTATGCACTCACTAACTGTAAGTCGCTCTGGATAATAGCGTCTGCTAAATTACTAAAATGTAAAAAATGGATACGCTGGGAGTCAAGAAGCAGGTGCAGAAGGTGAGTTTAATAATAATAAAAGGCAGATAAACAAAACAGGAAAAACCTACTGAATGAGACAAAACCAATACTGACTGAGGCTACTGAGGGCTAAATAAACGGAGAGTAATGAAGGTGATGATGAGGTCCGGGTGTGCGTAATGATGGTCCGTAGCCTTCTAGCCCGTAGCCCTGCATGGCATCGACTGTGCCACAAAACAAAGTAAATATCCACATTTATAAACACAGGGTCACTACAGTTATTTGTGGTCTTAAACATTATTTTGAGTTAATTCTATGAGGGGGGAGGGTGTTCAATTTATTTTACAGTACAAGGGTAGGGTCATGTGAAAATATTTGTTACTTTGGGAGGGGCATGCATTTTGTTATGACACCTTGAGTTGGACCAGACTCTATTCTCTGTCTGTGTATGTGGGAAAAACTATTGTCTCACCATGCCTTATTTAGTTCACTCTCCCGAACCCCAGGTACTCTCTTCATCTCACCAAAAACAGAAGGTACTGTACATTTTGTACGTCAATATGTTTTTTCCCATTTTTTCAATGTAGGCCTATTGCTTTCATAGTGCTAACACTGTAGGAGGCTCTTATGGTGAAACATGTTTCCTCAGATACATTTAAAAAGCAATAAAGAAACTGAAACAGGTTTTTAAAAGCTTTAGACAACGTATTGAGTGCAAACCACACACTACTTCGAATTAAAGTCAAAATCTGTTCTCATCTTTAAGAGTCTATTGACGCACCCATGCACCAATCTAAGTAACATAATTAAAGAATCCCCATAAAAATTGTCTGTTTAAGCTAGACATATCAGGTTTTTTGCACGGGCTGCATCTCAATCCACCACATTCGCCTATGTCGACCTTCCGCATCTGCGGTGTAAGATGGCCGAGCTACAGCGGTGTTTGTCAAACCATGAGACATCCCGAAAATCTATCTTCTCACGAATGTCTGTAGCATCTCCGTTTTGCTCTACAACCCCCCACAAGTGTCACGGGACTAGTCTGAAATCGGTAACGCTGATGTGCCAACTTCTGTCTGTAGTGTCCGAACCGTTTGAACTACAAACTAATATGACCCAAATATGGAAAAGGGAGACTCTCACGACCAGGGTGGTGTTCTCCATTTTGCTCTACGACCTCCACGAGTGTCACGGGACTCGTCTTAAGGTAACCCATACAAACGATTGGAAGTATGGAGGTATTTTATGCCAACAAAAATAAGGGTTAAATATGTGTCCCAAAAAACAAAAATCTTTCTTGAGCTTTCTTATATCTCCTAGATATAGGACAGACACTTCAAAAACATTATTATTTTTAGCCATTTATGAATGTCTTATTCAATTTGTTTCTGTGGGGTATAGTAATAAAGACCAAATTCAGTATTTGATCAAATCATTAAAAAATATTTTTAAAAGGGGTCTAAAATTCAACAACAAATAGATAAATGATCCATGGTATGACCATCTTAAAACAGTTCCATATGTTAGCTTAGTACCTTCGATACTGATTCCTAAATTAACAGGAAATTATTATTTGGTGAGAATTGTTTTAATTTATGGATTTTTTCCCCATAAAGTAAAAAAATTACATTTCTATATAATCTCTATTATTTTCTTTTGAAAGATATAACCTTTTTCCGTGGTAACTCACCACTCCCTGTGAATCCACATCACCCACTAGGTCTGCCAACATCACCTTTATTTTACACAGTCTACTCTTTTTAAATGTTATTTATTTTGATAAGCATTTGGGGAGTTATATTTCAATTTGAGTGACATTGAAATACAATTTTCTTGGGTTTGAGTTATGAGTTCTTGGTATTCAACCTGGTGCTGCACGCTCTTCATTTGGCCTTGTAGTGTCTCAAGAGACCATCCCATCCCCTCTCCCCCTGCTTCCCCCATCCTCTCCACTTTGAAGTAGGAGTTGCACCCCACTCATCTCCGACTCAGTGGGAACACACATCAGTATGGATGGAAGGCAGACAAACACTCAGGAATTCTGATTTTCCTCTCGGAATTTGATATTCTCTGTTTACACAGTGAGGGAAAAAAGTATTTGATCCCCTGCTTATTTTGTACGTTTTCCCACTGACAAAGACATGATCAGTCTATAATTTTAATGGTAGGTTTATTTGAACAGTGAGAGACAGAATAAAAAAAAAAAAAAAAAAAAACACATCAGAAATGTTATAAATTGATTTGCATTTTAATGAGGGAAATAAGTATTTGACCCCCTCTCAATCAGAAAGATTTCTGGCTCCCAGGTTTTTTTTACAGGTAACGAGCTGAGATTAGGAGCACACTCTTAAAGGGAGTGCTCCTAATCTCAGCTTGTTGCCTGTATAAAAGACACCTGTCCACAGAAGCAATCAATCAATCAGATTCCAAACTCTCCACCATGGCCAAGACCAAAGAGCTCTCCAAGGATGTCAGGGACAAGATTGTAGACCTACACAAGGCTGGAATGGGCTACAAGACCTTTGACAAGCAGCTTAGTGAGAAGGTGACAACAGTTGGTGCGATTATTCGCAAATGGAAGAAACACAAAAGAACTGTCAATCTCCCTCGGCCTGGCGCTCTATGCAAGATCTCACCTCGTGGAGTTGCAATGATCATGAGAACGGTGAGGAATCAGCCCAGAACTACACGGGAGGATCTTGGCAATGATCTGAAGGCAGCTGGGACCATAATCACCAAGAAAACAATTGGTAACACACTACGCTGTGAAGGACTGAAATCCTGCAGCGCCCGCAAGGTCCCCCTGCTCAAGAAAGCACATATACAGGCCCATCTGAAGTTTGCCAATGAACATCTGAATGATTCAGAGGAGTACTGGGTGAAAGTGTTGTGGTCAGATGAGACCAAAATCGAGCTCTTTGGCATCAACTCAACTCGCCGTGTTTGGAATAGGAGGAATGCTGCCTATGACCCCAAGAACACCATCCCCACCGTCAAACATGGATGTGGAAACATTATGCTTTGGGGGTGTTTTTCTGCTAAGGGGACAGGACAACTTCACGTCATCAAACGGACGATGGACGGGGCCATGTACCGTCAAATCTTGAGTGAGAACCTCCTTCCCTCAGCCAGGGCATTGAAAATGGGTCGTGGATGGGTATTCCAGCATGACAATGACCCAAAACACACGGCCAAGGCAACAAAGGAGTGGCTCAAGAAGAAGCACATTAAGGTCCTTGAGTGGCCTAGCCAGTCTCCAGACCTTAATCCCACAGAAAATCTGTGGAGGGAGCTGAAGGTTCGAGTTGCCAAACGTCAGCCTCGAAACCTTAATGACTTGGAGAAGATCTGCAAAGAGGAGTGGGACAAAATCCCTCCTGAGATGTGTGCAAACCTGGTGGCCAACTACAAGAAACGTCTGACCTCTGTGAAGGGTTTTGCCACCAAGTACTAAAGTCATGTTTTGCAGAGGGGTCAAATACTTATTTCCCTCATTAAAATGCAAATCAATTTATAACATTTTTGACATGCATTTTTCTGGATTTTGTTGTTGTTATTCTGTCTCTCACTGTTCAAATAAACCTACCATTAAAATGATAGACTGATCATGTCTTTGTCAGTGGGCAAACGTACAAAATCAGCAGGGGATCAAATACTTGTAGCAGTAGAAATAGTGTTCAGAAACAACTGACAGACAGAAAGAGACTCCAGGAATAAAGGGTTCAATCAGGTCCTATTCCCCCTTTCCCCAGAACGTGCTAAAGGCCTGATTCAGTGGCTGGTGACTGAGATAAAATAGTGGAGTTGAACGGACCAGCGAGGTGAGAGCATTAGCATACCACACACCTCCGCAAGGCGTGGGGCCCACGGGCTCTGGAGGTTGCACTCATAGAATTAGGAATTAGAATACTAAAATGGACATGAACGTTCTTATGATGGGATTAAGGTCAGCCATTTCAATCAGGGAGTTGGTCAACCATGGTTTGCCGGTGCTGTGAGAAGATATTGTGTAAAATAATGAATTTGAATAATTTATCTGCACTGTATGTTTGTTAGATAACTAGCCAGCCAGTTTTAGAGGAATGATTCCATAAATGTTTCAAATTAACTGCCAATATGCCAACATCCCATTCATACAATGCAGTCAATTCACAGCCATATACTGAAATCAGTAGATGATAGGGCTTAGACAAGTTGTACATGCAACAAATACTGACATTGTATCATATAATAGCACTCTCAGCTTTCAAAGAAAACACAAATGTATGCATTTATGGTCTGTTTACATACACTGAGTGTACAAAACAGGCATGGACTCTACAAGGTTTCGAAAGCGTTCCACAGGGATGCTGGCCCATGTTGACACCAATGCTTCCCACAGTTGTGTAAAGTTGGCTGGATGTCTTTTGGGTGGTGGACCATTCTTGATACACACAAGGGAAACTGTTGAGCATGAAAAACCCAGAAGCGTTGCAGTTCTCGACACAAACCAGTGGGCCTAGCACCTACTACCATACCCTGTTCAAAGGCACTTCAATCTTTTGTCTTGCCCATTAACCCTCTGAATGGCAAACATACACAATCCATGTCTCAATTGTCTCAAGGCTTAAAAATCATAGCTCTCACCTGGATTCACCTGGTCAGTCTATGTCATGGAAAGAGCAGGTGTTCTGAATGTTTTGTACACTCAGTGTATATTTTAGAGCCTAAGAAATGTGTATTAAACCCATATAAAATTATTATATGACAATATTTTAGGTTAACAATAATTCTATTAAACAATTTCTGAGGTATCCCATTAAGTTTTTTTTTCCTGCATAAGTAAAATCAGGATTGTGCCTCTACTGCCATTAATTCCAGTTAGACTGGTTTGAATTTCTCCCTGACCAATATGGCTGCCATTTTCACCCCCATTCTGGAACTTTGAGGGTTTCTGACAGAGCCCCTCTAGTAGTTGAATAGGATCTCCCCCCTTCCACCCAGATAAGATATGAACACATCATCAGCCATGTCATAAATGTTTGGAATGAAAGGAGATTAGCTGTAAAACTATAACATTTTCTCTCAGCCTCATGGCAGAATATATGGGATAGCATGAGATTAGCTATAAAACTGCACATGTCCCTCTCCGCCCCATGGCAAAATGTGTAGAATTGTAGAAAGTTAGCTGTTTCCCAGAGAAAAAAAAGCTGAAAAAAGGGCCCTTTCTCAGACCTGGTGAAACTGTGGTAAGCCACTGGCTGAGAGAGGTGAGACCAGGTGAGACAAATAGAGACGAGATCAATACGAGTTGAACTGAAGTGACCTGGCCAGAGAGAACTGCAGCAAGGTAAAGTAGTCCTCCTCAACCACCCAGCAAGCCAGCCACCACATCCAATTAAAGTGGACAAGCACTCAGGGGCATTAAGCACCCATTATGTTAGAGGGGGTACGAAGTACGTAAGGATGGGGGGAGCCATAATAATTATGCCTAATTCTATGTAAAACTTTTTTACCTGTTCAATTGTCATTTTAATGAGGGTGACATTCTGACTGTTGTAAATCACACATCTCAATATACTGCACTAACATACCTAGGATTTTACATCCAAATTACAACACAGTACATGGGATCATGCCACACATCATCAATACAGGCAGGCACATATCATGGCATCATGGTTATTACACAAATATCATGATATTATCATAAATTGCCAGATTACATTTGTACCAAGTATTTTTCTGCATATCTAAGAATACCTCTTGAGCTGTCTGTATCCTCCTGACTGCTGGTTCTTTTTTTAAAGAAACGAAATATGCTTCTCTGCTAAAATCTGGGTAGAAGATTGAAAGGAATGTGAGTCTTATTCAGTACATTTAAGTCTAGAAACCTTGCCAGCAGGCATGCCAGCTAAGATAGTAAGATAAGCTACTCTAACTTGATTAATAGCCTGAAATGGCTTGGTGGCTAGTTATGAGGATGGGAGATTGGGAACCTATCTAGCTGGCAAACTACCGCCAACTTCATTGAATGGCTAGGTGGCTAGTATTGCAGAGAAACAACAAAACATTTATTTATTTATGTATTAATTAAGAAGGAATCAATAGGCTAAATAGCTTTATCAATTTCATTTACAAACACACCTCATGCGAGTCCTGCCCATAACCGGCAGCTAAAATCAAATCAAACGCTGTGTGTCTTTGCGCCGTGGTCCACCTTGGAAGGAACCACTTGCTAGGGAAACAAATACCCCCATCCACAGGGCACGAGTGGTCACTGAATGGTTTGATGGGCATGAAAACGATGTAAACCATATGCCATGGCTTTCTCAGTCACCAGATCTCAACCCGTCTTAACATTTATAGGAGATTCTGAAGCGGCGCCTGAGACAGTGTTTTCCACCACCATCAACAAAACACCAAATTATGGAATTTATCGTGTAAGAATGGTGTCGCATCCCTCCGATGGAGTTCCAGGCTCGTGGCGGCCCAAAGCCCTATTAAGACACTTTATGTTGGTATTTCCTTTATTATGGCAGTTACTTGTAGTGTACATTTGTCAGGTTGTTTTTGCTAGCTAGCTAGCTTCCTTAAATTCAAGGGATGGGAGCGCCAAATTATGTAGTAATGCCGAAATATGCAGAGCTTATCCCAGGTTTACCCACACAATATGTTTAGGAAAAAAAATTATGACATTGTCTCAATGCAACAAATTAAGCTGCTTCAAGCTAGGCAAATCAGCGACACCTATGCTGACCCTGACCATTAACATAGGAGTCAAGAACGGCCGCATGCGTCAACAATTTGAATGGATTTGAATGGAGGGAAAGGAAGGCATGAATACCAGGTTTTGATGCACCTTTAGGACATTTTTAGATTCTGAGAAAAAAACAACCAACAGAATCTTTAAAAAAAAACATAGATAACAAAAAATAATGATTTTAGATTATCACAGGGTAAGCACTGTTTACCCTGCCTACCCTGCCTACACTGACTGGTGGCAGTAGTGGCACTTAAACCAGATATCTGAACCCATAGAATGTCCAGGATTCTATTATATTTTGAACGTGTGATGCTATTTTCTGAAATCTCACAATGACTTTAATGTCTTTTTACATGCTTGATGACGTGAAACTTCTTTTTATTTTTTATTTTATGACTTGCACATAATACTTGGCTGTGAAAAAAATTGAAAATGTAACCATTGGATTTTTTGTCTGCATGACTTTTGTAATATATTGTACATGGCCTTTATAACTTCAACACACTTTAATCCTTGGCAGTGGAGAAAAAACACTTCAGCATTTGTTTACTCATGAAGGCCACATCTTGAGAAACACACATACCAACTGGGCACAGATGTCAGCTCAAATGTCACCATGTCATTGGATTTACTGTAGGTTAAAAGTTGGGTGACAAAAATACTAAATGCCCTTAAGTTGATGACCTTTTGCAAATCCAATCAGTTTTCCACGTTGATTCAAATCCAACGGTTACAAGACAAGATGGCGCCGACAGATATGGCAGCTCTGCTTCTATACTTTGCAGTATTTTGTTTTTTTTGTGTGTTATTTATTACATTATTAGGCCAGGATTTTTATTTTATTTTTTACATTCGGCCGGAAATAACA
This sequence comes from Coregonus clupeaformis, assembly GCF_020615455.1. Taxonomy (NCBI): domain Eukaryota; kingdom Metazoa; phylum Chordata; class Actinopteri; order Salmoniformes; family Salmonidae; genus Coregonus; species Coregonus clupeaformis. The sequence goes on along the minus strand of NC_059210.1, from coordinate 2,488,707 downwards.
TTTGGATATCAGAGCGACGGTAACTCACCAGTATTACGACCAGGAATACGACTTTCCCGAATTGGATCCATTGTCCGTACCCCCCAGGGCAATTGAATTTATTCCAGAGGCTGCTCCAAAACACCGCCGGCAGAGAAGAGGTATTCTGAGACTTCTAGTCCGACTCAGGAGGCATGCATACCATCCACTGCTTCCGAGTATATTACTCGCTAATGTTCAGTCTCTGGACAATAAAGATATCCCGTGTAGCTCAGTTGGTAGAGCATGGCACTTGCAACGCCAGGGTTGTGGGTTCGATTCCCACGGGGTGCCAGTATGGAAAAAAAAAGTATGCACTCATTAACTGTAAGTCGCTCTGGATAAGAGCATGACTAAAATGTAAAGTAGACGAGCTCAGGGCGAGGATCTCCTTCCAGAGAGACATCAGGGATTGTAACATACTCAGATTCACGGAAACATGGCTCTCTCGGGATATACTGTCCTTGTCCAAACAGCCAGCTGGGTTCTCAGTACATCGTGCAGACAGGAATAAAGAACTCTCTGGGAAGAAGAAAGATGGGGGTGTGTGTTTCATGATTAACTACTCGTGATTGTGATAACATACAGAAAGTCCTTTTATTCACCCGACCAAGAATACCTCACAATCAAATGCCGACAGTATTACCTCCCAAAATAATTATCTTCGGTTATAGTCACAGCCATGTATAGTCACCCCCTCAAGCCAATACCACGTCGGCCCTCAAAGAACTACACTGGACTTCATGCAAACTGGAAACCACATATCCTGAGGGCGCATTTATTGTAGCTGGGGATTTTAACAAAGCCCATTTTGAGAAAATGCTACCGAAGTTCTACCAACACATTGACTGTAGAACTCGCTCTGGGAAAACATTGAACCACTGCTATTCAGCTTTTCGAAATGCCTAAAAGAAACTCCCCCGCACTCCCTTCGGCAAATCTGATCACAACTCCATTTTGCTCCTCCCTTCCTATAGGCAGAAACTCAAACATGAAGTACCCGTGCTAAGGTCTATTCAACGCTGGTCTGACCAATCGGAATCCATGCTTCAAGATTGTTTTGATCACGCGGACTGGGATATGTTCCAGGTAGCCTCTGAGAATAACATAGACGATACGGTGACTGAGTTCATCAGGACGTGTATAGGAGATGTTGTACCCGCTGTGACTATTAAAACCTACCCAAACCAGAAACCGTGGATAGATGGCAGCATTCGCACAAAACTGAAAGCGCAAACCACCGCATTTAACCATGGCAAGGTGACTGGGAATATGGCCGAATACAAACAGTGTAGCTATTCCCTCCGTAAGGCAATCAAACTGGCAAAACGTCAGTACAGAGACAAAGTGGAGTCGCAATTCAACGGCTCGGACACGAGACGTATGTGGCAGGGTCTACAGACAATCACGGACTACAGCCACTTCGTGGACACCGACGTCTTGCTTCAGGACAAGCTAAACACCTTTTTCACCCGCTTTGAGGATAACACTGTGCCACCGACGCAGCCGGACTGTGGGCTCTCCTTCTCCGTGGCCGACGTGTTAACCGTCGCAAGGCTGCCGGCCCAGACGGCATCCCTAGCCGCATCCTCAGAGTATGCGCAGACCAGCTGGCTGGAGTGTGTATTCAATCTCTCCCTATCCCAGTCTGCTGTCCCCACTTGCTTTAAGATGTCCACCATTGTTCCTGTACCCAAGAAAGCAAAGGTAACTGAACTAAATGACTATCGCTCCGTAGCACTCACTTCTGTCACCATGAAGTGCTTTGAGAGGCTAGCTAAGGATCATATCACCTCTACTTTACCTGACACCCTAGACCCACTTCAGTTTGCTTACCGCCCCAATAGATCCACAGATGATGCAATCGCCATCGCACTGCACACTGCCCTATCCCATCAAGGAATACCTATGTAAGAATGCTGTTAATTGACTATAGTTCAGCATTCAACACCATAGTACCCTCCAAGCTCATCATTAAGCTCAGGGCCCTGGGTCTGAATCCCACCCTGTGCAATTGGGTCCTGGACTTCCTGACGGGCCGCCCCCAGGTGGTGAAGGTAGGAAACAACACCTACACTTCGCTGATCCTCAACACAGGGGCCCCACAAGGGTGCGTGCTCAGCCCCCTCCTGTACTCCCTGTTCACCTATGACTGCGTGGCCACGCACGCCTCCAACTCATCATCAAGTTTGCAGACGACAGAACAGTAGTAGGCTTGATTACCAACAATGACGAGACAGCCTACAGGGAGGAGGTGAGGTCTCTGGGCGAGTGGTGCCTGGAAAAGAACCTCTCACTTAGCATCAACAAAACAAAGGAGCTGATCGTGGACTTCAGGAAACAGCAGAGGGAGCATGCCTCTATCCACATCGACGGGACCACAGTGGAGAAGGTGGAAAGCTTCAAGTTCCTCGGCGTACATATCACTGACCATCTGAAATGGTCCACCCACACAGACAGTGTGGTGAAGAAGGCACAACAGCGCCTTTTCAAACTCAGGAGGCTGAAGAAATTTGGCTTGGCCCCTAAAACCCTCACAAACTTTTACAGATGCACATTTGAGCATCCTGTCGGGCTGTATCATCGCCTGGTACGGCAACTGCACCGCCCGCAACCGCAGGGCTCTCCAGAGGGTGGTGCGGTCTGCCCAACGCATCACTAGTGGCAAACTACCTTCCCTCCAGGACATCTACATCACCCGATGTCACAGGAAGGCCAAAAACATCGTCAAGGACATCAACCACCCAAGCCACGGCCTGTTCACCCCGCTATCATCCAGAAGGCGAGGTCAGTACAGGTGCACCAAAGCTGGGACCGAGAGACTGAAAAACAGCTTTTATGTCAAGGCCATCAAACTGATAGCCATCACTAGCTGGCTTCCACCCGGTTACGCAACCCTGCACCTTAGAGGCTGCTGCCCTATATACATAGACTTGGAATCACTGGCCACTTTAATAATGGAACACTAGTCACTTTAAAAATGTTTACATACTGCTTTATTCATCTCATATGTATATACTGTATTTTAGTCAATGCAACTCTGACATTGCTCAATCTAATATTTATATATTTCTTAATTCCATTCTTTTACTTTTAGATTTGTGTGTATTGTTGTTAAATTGTTAGATACTACTGCACTGTTGGAGCTAGGAACACAAGCATTTCGCTACACCAGCAATAACATCTGCTAAATATGTGTATGGGACCAATACAATTTATTTGATTTGATCACATATATTTTGGAGGTTGAAATGACATGGAAACAACGTTGATTCAACAAGTTTTTGCCCAGTGGGTACTATCCATAGAGACCTATAGAGTGGAGACTCATGAAAGGGGGTTCTGATTGGATTGTTAGTTATGAATCTGAAGTTGTATCGGCTGATTTGCTCGGACTCAGCTCAAGGTATCTCTGTTTACCAAATGACACCCTATTCACTATATAGCACACTAGAGAATAGGGTGCCATTTGGGACGCATCCATGGTGTACCAAAGTGTATAGAAACTTGAAAGAGCGCTGATATTGGGAACATGTCTAGTACAGTATATATTTTGTCTCTGTTCATCTTGTCACAAACCTTGAGTTTGGTTTGCACAGCAATAAGATTGATGTGTGTGTGTGTGTGTGTGTGTGTATGTGTGTGTGTGTGTGAGAGAGTGAATGTGTGTGTGTGTGTGTGTTTGAGAGAGAGAGAAAGAATGAAAGAGAAAGAGAATGAGAAAGAGAACAGTAACATACTGTACGTTGATTCTCATCTTGTCTGGCTTTCTAACATATTGTGTTTGCTCATATGCTCTATTTTTGACATGTCCCTCTGACTCACACATACTGCTGTAAGGTGGACAGACCCATTCTCACGCAATACATTGTCAGCTCAGCTCACACCAGTGAAAGAAAATAAAATCCTTCAATACTAATGTACCCCAGACAGCTTATCAAAAACATGTTTTTACAGTCATTATTTCTAATGGAAATGATTTGCATCTTCTAAAGATACACAGCAAGATTATCAGCCCTTTTTATGACAGAAATGAAAAAAGTGCTTCAGCGTCACCCGCCACCACAATTAGAACTCCATTATTCAGCCTGTAATTTGGTTCTTGTGAAATGTTCAATTATGAATCCCAGCTAATGAATAGCACTGAAATATGTTATCTGGGAAGCGGCGGATCCTGGGTCGTTTGCCGATCCAAATCCAAAAGGAAAACATACAAGTGCATTTTCATAACGCCACTTGACTGTCTCTGGCTGCATTTCTATGCCACTCTCATATTGTGCAAAAGCCAGCATCTTATGGAAGCATCCCATAGTGCAAATCTCTCTGATGCCTAATATAACACTATTCGTCACACACACGCACGCAAGCACAAACCATACACACACACACGCACACACACCACTGTTCCACTATATTCAGTATTGACAGTATGGAATGAACACTTCAGGAAGAGCAGACAATCACTTGCCTACTTATTATGGGGCTAATAACCACCATGGGGCAATGCTTGTGAAACATCTGAATAGTGATTACCTCAGTGCCTTGTATACATGTTCAATAAAAATGCTTGTTTGTTTGCATAATGCACATATTTATTCTAATAATTAGTCATAAAAAAAAAATACATATCCTATCTGGGGAGGGGGGAGGTTAACCATAGAGATCCTATTAAATTGTCATAAACCCTCAAAGTTCCTGAAAGGGGGTGAAAATGGCAGCCATATTGGTCAGGGAGAAATCCATACCAGTCTAATTGGAATGAATGGCAGTGGAGGCATAATCCAGATTTTACTTATGCAGGCAAATAAGAGTAAGGCATGTAATATATCAGAAATTGTGTAATAGAATTGTCAACTTAATATGTTGTCATATAATCATAAATACATTTTATATGGGTTTTATAAAAAAAATCTATATAAATAGCCTCTAAAATATGCACTGAGTGTACAACATAATGAACAACTGCTTTTTCCATGACTGACCAGGTGAGTCCAGGTGAAAGCTATGATCCCTTATTTATGTCACTTGTTAAATCCACTTCAATCAGTGTAGATGAAGGGGGGAGATAGGTTAAAGAAGGATTTTTGTATGTGTGCCATTCAGAGGGAGAATGGGCAAGACAAAAGATTTAAGTGAACATGGGCCAGCATCCGTGTGGAACGCTTTTGAGTGTTTTGTACACTCAATGTACATACATAACTGTTCTCTTTGTTCTTCCATCAATCAACTAAGAGCTCTGACTAGATCATTACGGGTCAAATTATGTTCCACTTCACCCACCTATACCAGTCATGATGGACACAGTCTGACCGCGGTGGTGAAATGAAATATAGACTTTTCTCCTACACTCTGAAGACCATGAGAGATGTTGTGTGGACACCTAACATAACATCTTTGTGTGTGAGAGAAGTGTGATAGGCTATCCACTGGGCACAAACTGGTTGAATCAACGCTGTTTCCATGTCATTTCAATGAAATTACGTTAGATGTTGAATTGACGTCTGTGCCCAGTGGGAACTTTATAGTTGGTCTAATGCAGAAAATAAATCTCTCTCCCCCTTTCAAGTCCATCATTGTACCTCTTTTTATATCTTAAGGCATATCTGAAAAAGCTTAAGAGAAATTGCTTGGTTCAGACAAAATGGCAATTGATCGGCGTGGACAGAAAGGACTCTTCATCTCCTTGATCAAAATAAAACTCCCTCTATCTGCACTCATTCCCAGTTGTTGCTTGTCAGTTGACAAGGTAATGAATGGTTGATATGGGTTTGTCAATCCGCTAGTGCATTTCAATTTAGATGTTTTGTGAGGATTTGTCAAATTGTATTTCTAAGGATGTCCACAAACCACAAATGATGTATTGTGAGTTTTTCCAGAATGCTTTCTCATAACCTTGGACGTGATTTACTTTTATACTTGGAATAGAGCTACAGTCTAGACTATTCATGTCAGTACTATTGAAAGCATGTTTTTGGAATTACTAAAGAAATACCAGAAATGTCAGCTGAAGACTGGGAATTATCTTAAACAACAATGCCTTTACTTTCAATGCACACTATACAATATCTGTGTAATTTCAATGCACTATCCAACCTCTGAGTGAAATTTGTAATGTTTGTGAGCGAGCGTTGCGCCATTTCCTTTCCAGTATAGTTTGTCACCACACACTGAAATATGCATAAACCATATTCTTCTTATACACTAGTAAATGAACATGACATTTTTTAAATAAATGTAATCTTTAATTACCTAGGTCATGAATATAGATGGTGAATATCATGCATTTTGAATGTTCTCACAGTCTACCTCAATATTTCATCAATGTCCCCTCCATGCCATATGGCAGGGTTCTTCAATTCCGGTCCTGGAGGGCCGAAACACTTCTGTTTTTTATTTCTACCTGGTAGTTAATTGCACTCACCTGGTGTCCCAGGTCTGAATTAGCCCCTGATTAGAAGGAGAGGATGAAAAACAGAGGTGTTTCGGCCCTCCAGGACCGGAATTGAAGAACCCTGCCATATGGTGTATTACCATTAACCTCTTGAGATGAAAAGATTGGGCACTAGGCACTAGGCGAAATCGGGCACTAGGCTGTTTAAACCCCCAAAAGGTAGGTTTTTTTATTGATTATAACTAAAACTATAAGTCTGACATTTCAGTCTGACATATGACTGGATTCAGCTCGCTGCTGTGCTTCCAACGATGTGTATTATACCATCCAGTGGGTGTAAGTGGTACTACACCACCTGGTTTCAAAAGTGTGTCTGCTACATTTCTGCTACATTTTAATTGGCTCAGAGAGGCTCATGTGATATTAACAGCACTAGACGAACTTCCGTGTGAGGTAACATTAAACGTGTCTCAACCGGGGCAATCCAAAAACATGTATTTTGTCTCTGTAGGACTTGACATAAGCCCCCCAGGCCTTGTGAGTTGTATGGTATATCTATTGTCCAAGTCAGACAGAGGGGGCCAACAGTAGCGGTGCGTGGGTAAAATCACTGGGGAAGCCAAGCCAGGAAAAAAAAAGTGTTGTGTTGTGATAAATGCGTTGTTTGCTCTATAACATTTTACATTTACATTTAAGTCATTTAGCAGATGCTCTTATCCAAAGCGACTTACAAATTGGTGCATTCAACTTAGGATAGCCAGTGGGACAACCACCCTTTTTTTATGGAGGTGGGGGGAGGGGGTATTCATCCCCCTTGGCGTTTTTCCTATTTTGTTGCAATACAACCTGTAATTTAAATGGATTTTTATTTGGATTTCATGTAATGGACATCCACAAAATAGTCCAAATTGGTGAAGTTAAATGAAAAAAATAACTTGTTTCAAGAAATTCTAAAAAATATATAACAGAAAAGTGGTGCGTGCATATGTATTCACCCCCTTTGCTATGAAGCCCCTAAATAAGATCTGGTGCAACCAATTACCTTCAGATGAGACTAAAATTGAGCTTTTTGGCCATCAAGGAAAACTCTATGTCTGGCGTAAACCCAACACCTCTCATCACCCCGAGAACACCATCACCATGTGGCGGATGTTTTTCATCGGCAGGGTCTGGGAAACTGGTCAGAATTGAAGGAATGATGGATGCCGCTAAATACAGGGAAATTCTTGAGGGAAACCTGTTTCAGTCTTCCAGAGATTTGAGACTGGGACGGAGGTTCACCTTCCAGCAGGACAATGACCCTAAGCATACTGCTAAAGCAACACTTGAGTGGTTTAAGGGGAAACATTTAAATGTCTTTGAATGGCCTAGTCAAAGCCCAGACCTCAATCCAATTGAGAATCTGTGGTATGATTTAAAGATTGCTGTACACCAGCGGAACCCATCCAATTTGAAGGAGCTGGAGCAGTTTTGCCTTGAAGAATGGGCAAAAATCCCAGTCGCTAGATGTGCGAAGCTTATAGAGACATACCCCAAGAGACTTGCAGCTGTAATTGCTGCAAAAGGTGGCTCTACAAAGTATTGACTTTAGGGGGGTGAATAGTTATGCTCGCTCAAGTTTTCAGTTTTTTGGTCTTTTTCTTGTTTGTTTCACAAGAAAAAATATACTTGCGAGAGTATAAATTTTTTGTTTCGCTCGCTCGGATGCTTTCTCCAGTGAGATACATTCAGCCTCTTCCAAATTGAAGGAAAATTATGAAACACAGAGAGATTAAAGATAAATGATTTTATATGTTTTTTCCTTTTTTATTGGTACATTTTTGGGGGAAGCATGGCTTCCCTTGGCATCCATGAATACATGTCACTGGGGGCCAACCATATAATTAGAAATGTGAATACTAGAATGGACATGAACCTTCTTATGATGGGATTAAGGTCAGACATTTTGGTCAGGGATTTGGTCAACCATGGTTTGCCAGTACTGTGATAAGATATTGTGTAAAATAATGAATTAGAAGGATTTATCTGCACTGTATGTTTGTTAGCAAGCTAGCCAGACAGTTTTAGAGGAATGATTCCATACATTTTTCTAATTAACTGCCAATATTCCATTCAAACAATGCAGTCAATCCACAGCTATACACTGGCTGAAATCAGTTGATGATAGGACTTAGACAAGTTTTAAATGCAACAAGTACTGATATTGTATCACATAATAGCACTCACGGCATTTTAAGAAAACAAAAATGTAGAGGCTATTTATACAGAAAATGTGTATAAAACCTGCATAAACTGTATTTACAGTATAATTATATGACTATTTTAGGTTGACAATCATTCTATTACACAATTTCTGATATATCACATGCCTTACTTTAATTTTCCATTCATTCCAATTACACTGGTTTGGATTTCTCCCTGACCTATATGTCAGCCATTTTCATCCCGTTCTGGAACTTTGAAGGTTAATGACATAGCCCCTCTAGTAATTTAATAGAATCTCTATGGGGCCAACCAGGGGAGAACGACAGCCCCAAGGTCGACCGCGGTAATGCAGGCATTGTTAGCAGAAAATAGGATCCCCCATTGGAATGGAAAAATGACAATCTTCGTGGTGAATCTTCGTGTATGTAAAAAATAAAAAAGTATGTCCTTGAACCAATTATTTTAAAATTGCACACAGAAGTTCTGAGGATAATTCAGTTGCTAATGTCATTCTGCAGTACCCCGGTAGGCCTTCAACTTGAGTTTCTCAATGGCAGCATTGGCAGTGTGGAAATCTAAAATTAGTTAGAAATGTGTGTGTGTGTGTGTGTGTGTGTGTGTGTGTGTGTGTGGGGGAGGGAGGGAGGGAGGGAGGGAGGGAGGGAGGGAGGGAGGGAGGGAGGGAGGGAGGGAGTGTGTGTGTTTATGTAGGGGTAATGCTACGGAAACAGATTGATGCTGAGACTCAGATTTTTCACTTTAAAATGAATGCCAAACAAAAACCAATGATTGCAAAGTTAAACAAACCATACAACTCTGTGCACAAGGACTACTTTTGACAATTTCCACGTTTTTTCTTACAATAGATTTACTTGAAGAACAGTGCAGATGCAAAGTTTGGTAACAGAATGACGGTTTGTGCTGTTTATGCTGTCCTTCTGTTACCAAATATTTGTTTAACTTTGTATTCATTGGTTTTTGATTGACATACATTTTAAAGTGAAAAATCGGAGTCTTAGCATCACTCTGTTATTGTGGAATTACCCATAGGCAAACAAAAAAAGGGGGTGCAAGGGTTAGGGGTAGGGTAAGGGTTTATGCTAGGTAGTGTTCAGTATGGTGGAGGGAGGAGTGTCCTTGTAGTTAATGGCTTCTCCTATTGGTGTGTTTAGTGATCAGTTGTCTTTTGCTTTATTTATGTTTTTTTTTTGTCTTAGTAGGTCCAGCCAGAGACAGAACAATGAATCTAAGACCCTTTTATTACCATCTGACTTGTTTGTATTCAAAATCTGAGTTGTTGACCAATAGCATAAGCTAAAAGTTAACTTCCAGTCAGATCATCAGACTTAAGGGATGTGAGCACAACAACTCTTCTTCCCAGAGGTGTGTAGGGGGATGGGAATAATGCATGTGGCAGGGTAGGAACTATAGTTGTTGTTAGTGTTTCCCTGGGGACCATGTTTAGTGCGGGACCGACTGAAAGGTATAAAAGCACCCCTTGGTCCTTCTCAGTAAAGAGCTTTACCCATAGAGATGCATAGGGATCTCAACTTGTATCTGTGCTATATGGCGTCTGTGATAGCATGGTCAGCGCCATTGAGGCTAGGGATGGGTACAGTTAATCGATTAATCGAATATCCGAACGGACGTTAGTATTCGGTTACTTGCGAGAGTATAAATCTTTTTTGAAGAAAAAAAGTATAACATTTTAACAATGAAAAGGCTTTGTCTGAATTAAATCAAATTATCAATGTGACATTGCTACTACATACAAGTATATACTAAAGCTGGGTGATATTGCCAAAAAGTCATATTGCGATAAATGTAACTATTTTGCTCGAAAATGATAAATATATAGATAAATTATGTTTTAATAGACAATTACTTTACAGTAGCGGCAGGGCTCTAGATATATTTTTTTCTGTGCCAATTAAGACAACTGAGATGGTAGCCTATGACTTAAAAATTCTGCTATTTAATCTAACATATCCAGGGAGTGCATGATTGATATTTTGATGTGCAACCTGTCCAGAATGATCAGATTTTCGACAACTTTGTGCATTTTGGTCTAGGCTATATTATTCACCACCTGAGAAAGTGGGAACTCAAAACACTTGGCTAGATTGCTAACTCTAAATATGATATTGTTGCTAGATAGCCATGTCGGCTAATTGATTAATATATCAGTAAATGTATTGTCCTACAAAACAATTATATGTCCTCAACTCCGCTCCGCTGGCACGGTTGTAAAGTGGTGCCAATATTGAAAGGTGAGAAATAAATGATATACTCACAGAAGGCTGTGACTCTCCTCTATGTAACTAGAACAACAGTAGTTGCTTTGAAAACTATATTTTTGCTGCGATTGCATTTTGAGCAATGGTCCATGTGCACAGTGGGGAAAGGAAGTGAGAGTGGCTCACTCACACAGCAGCCGACAGCGAAACAGGGACAGGCATACACTGTACTTTCATAGCAGTAATCAACATAATGGGAAAGGGGGATACCTAGTCAGTTGCCCAACTGGATGCATTCAACCAAAATGTGTCTTCCACATTTAACCCAACCCCTCTGAGTCAGAGAGGTGCGGGGGGCTGCCTTAATCGAGGTCATCGGCACCCGGGGAGCAGTTATTGTTGGGGGTTAAATGCCTTTCTGAAGGGCAGACAGCAGATTTTTTCACCTTGCCGGCTCTGGGATTCGAATCAGCAACCTTTTGGTTAGTGGCCCGAACGCTCTTAACCGCTAGGCTACATGCCGCGTAATGCATAGGCTATTGCTGTTGACCAAAGAATTTTGAACAATCTACAGGAACCTTTTGTTGAAAAATCACCGGGAATTACCAACATAAGCAAAATGCTTCAGTAAGAGAAAGACAATGTCGGTGTCGGTAATTTTCAGTTTATCGTCCCAGCTCTACTATACACCATGACATTTGACATTCTTAAAGGTAGACTCAGTGAAATGAAGTAGATGCAGAAAGTAAACAGCATAGTGGGTCAATTTCTGCAAAAACTAAGCGTGTTGAAGTGCGAGACTCAACTTCTCTGTTGTTTTGGTGCCCTGGCTACCGAGCTGTGAACAGCGTGAAGTGAACCCGTGCACATGTGCAGATACTGTGTGTGAGAGAAAAAACAGATATGGACCAGTCTTGCATCTCGCTCATCTCAATATCTACAGTGCTGCTTGTGGCAAGTCATTTCATTTTCAGCTTTAATATTGCAGATAGATTTGGGGTTTTATCAAATTAAGTGTTTGCATCACTTCTAATCCCCCTTATTTTTTATTTTTTTAAAGAAAAGGAAAAAAAAGAACACAACAAACTTTTGAATTTAGTTTTTATTTGAATGACGAGCATGCCATAAAAAAACATACCGGTAGCCTGCACACGTTTCACATGTGTAGCTTGTTGTTAATGTCGGGCAATCAAAGCGGCACTACAGTCAGAGGCTCAATATGTAGACTAGCAGGTGAAGTAGGATATTTCTAATCATTGCAAAATGGAATAAAAATTATGGAATGAAGTTACTTTAATGAGAAGGACTAGACTACAACGAGCAACCAACAGGTAGGCTGTTGTTTAATCTGAATGGAGTGGTTGTAGACAAGGATGTGGAGCGCAGCAAAATAGCTTCAATTAGCCTTGCTAGCTAGCTAGTTGGCTAACTTAGCTGGCTAGCGTAGCTAGATTCTTTACATCGATTTGATGTAGTCAATACAGGCATTGCCAGATGGTATGATAGATAACCTAAGGCAGCAACAAGTTTGTCTAATTAGCACGAGTATGGCTACTTTCTCTCCCTCTTCCTCCCTTCCGTCTTACACCGGCCCCTAACCTTCCCCCGCCCTGCTGCAGCAGCAAACAGAGCTTTCCGAGTCATGCAGCAAACAAGTGCTGTTTAGAAAAAAAAGTTGTATAAAAGTTTCACAAAAAACACATATTTAGACTATTCAGATATCCCCCCCAAAATGCATGATATTATACGAATAGTGAAAATATTTCAAAAGCCCATCCCTAATCTCCATTTTAAGTAGTACATTTTCGTCTTTTGATGTTTGAATAAAGTGTAAAGCTAATATTGGTGATTTACCGCCACCTGCAGTGCTTCGAGTCTTGGACCAAATATTGTGTATCATTAATTTATTGTGGCCACTACATGGCAGTGACATAGCTAAAAGGCCATTTACAAACTAGGCAAACAAATTTGAAGAAGAAAACAATGCTATGATCATTGGCTAATTGCTCCCAACCCATATGAATCCCCACCCAGTTGACTACTTTAAAATGGTGGAAGCCTTCAGTGGCAATGTCCATGCATAAACAAGTTATTTACAAGTAATGATCTCTATACATCGCTATGGCTTTACGCCCTATGTCGCTGCTGTACAAGTCTGTCTGTGAAGTAAGCATTTTGTGAACATGCTCATGCTGTTTGAGAAGAAATGTTTGGGGTGTGGTCCATTGTTCTGAAAGTTGGTTTCATGTGTTTGTAGAGGCTTTGCTGGCTTTGAGGTCCAAGTGGTTTATTGGAAGTGCCCTCCCTCCACTGTAGCACTGTGAGTGAACTATGAGCATCCTGTGTACTTCATATTGTTCATGTTTTGTATTGCTATCCCGTCCTTACAAGCAAACATAAAACCAAGATATTTTAATAAACTTTGCTTGTTTTTTGTATCTGCCTCCTGACTGTTTCCTTTAAACGGGTCTAGAGCCTATGACTTTGAATAAATGTTACATCATTCTTGTCTGTCATAGATCTGTTACAACAGGGCAAAAAGTATTTCATATTGTGTGAGCGAAAACTGTGTCTTAAAAGTTCAAACTGTGCAATGGAGTATAATTGATTATCTTTTTTGTCTTACAGACAATACCGGGTGGTGCCTGGGATCCTTTCTGGAGTGGATTCTTCTTCGAGAGGAACATAATTCCTTTGCCTGCATGTGTCATTGTAGAAAAACTGTATCCCGTGAACAGTATCCCTCTTGATGGATTGGACATTATGCAGAAGATGACTCAAGAGGAGCTGGATGGCAGTTTGATCATGACAACGCTTCTCCCACAGCTGTACAAGTGTTCCCTGAACTTACTGTATGTTTCTTTGGAATGGCAATTTCATCATGACCACCTCTCCCATCATCTGCTGATCACCAGTTCTCTTAGCTACAGATTGTTACACCAGCTAATGTGATCTAACCAAAGATTAGTGGTATCCATTACTGGGAGTTACAGGATAGGTACTGTTTGGTGTAGCACATAATTTTTGACCAACCTTAGCTTGGCGAAGCTGTCTTCATCCTCAATTCGTGGAAACAGGAGTCAGTTTGAATTTATTAAAATAATACTTGTTTTGCTACATGAAGTAATCCAACAATGTGGACACCTCCATCTTGTCTATTTCAAGTCTTCTCTCATTGATCTAGACAGGTGGCTGTCATCAGTTCTTACACAGTATGTATTGTTGTGTATGGAAGATTGAAGAGAAATGACATAACAATACATTTACTGTCTCTAAGCACAACCAAAAACCCCTTCCTCATCTCAAAGACCTGTAAACCTCCCCCAGCCCATTGACTTTGACAGATCATTCTTGTCAATAGTAGCAGGGGATTTTTGTAGACCTGTCTTTGTATTGTGTTTTGAGAATCTGCAGAGAGAAGAACGAGGTGGTTGTGTCATTACTGTTGTCTTGATTTTATACCTTTCAGTGTCCCTTGCTGGTTTCTGTCCCACAATCTTGTTGTGCTCCATAACCGCAAGGTGTGTCCCCTCCCTCATGCTTGTGTACCCAAAATACTGCCACTTTGGGGTATTTTTCAGCAGGTTTTACAAAGAGAAAAGAAAAAGGGGTAGACTAAAATGATTACATGGTCTGGAAGGTACTCTGTGGTTCTCAGGCTACATCTAACCACCTGTAACCCCATAACACTACCCAATTCATGTTTATGGCATGCTTACTGTAAATTGAGCTATCTTAGCCGTCAGCTTGAAAATATTTGCCTTCATCTTGTGCAGAGCTTGGGGCTGGAAACACATGCTGGTGGAACCAACTAACCAACCATAGACAATTTATACACATTCATCATTACTACCAACACACTGAGAGTGAGTTAGCTATATCGACAAAGTGTTTTCCAGACAATGGTGGAATAAATGGCTACCAGATTGAGTTACTGTTATTTGCTAATGTTAGCTAGCTTACGTTAGCTAATGTTAGTCAAAGATAGAACGAACAAACAAACATCTTTATTCTGCTGAAGGTAACTACCAGTGTTTCAGTGAGTACCATAGCATAGGTGAAGTTGATTGACAGCGTGTAACCAAAATATAGATAGCTATATGATTTTGCTGATTGCTTTCAGAGTTCAATACAGGACTGTAACGCTAGCTAACGTAGCTAATTTACCTAGTCCAGCTAACGGTACTTTACCTCTATTTGAGAATCTTCCATTTTGTTGTGAAGGGAGAAAATGATGGTATCGCATCACTTCTCAGCTGTCTTCTAAATGGATTCCCCATTCATTCAGCCTGAAAATCCCTCTGATAATCTTTGGTCACCTAAGCATCATTCTTGATAGCCGCAAACCACTGGCAGTATCTGGGTAAATCTCTGGTAGGTAGAACGGTGAAAGATAACACATAGCGCTTGTTTGTAATTAGCACAGCCACACAGAACACCACACGAGCATGATGACAAATGTTAGTGAAAAACAAGTGTTCAAAAAGTAAATTGCCTAGAGAAGTTCTTAGATTACTGTGTGTTGGTCATTCGACATTAAAGAACGCAATGAACCAAGTTTGTGGGCACGCCCCATCTACCTAGCGGGGCGGTATCTGCATTCACTATGAATGCTGGACTTTGTGGTTCACTATAAGCAGACGAATACACAGGAAGTCGAAACTTCCCGATTCTACCAGTGAAATGAAAATGCGCCCGTTCTTTTGGTTTCGATAATGTTGATGTTTACGACAAAAACGTAATGTTGTTAATATAGTAATGACTATATGCTGTGGCAGAGCCAGGGTGAAATTCCCCTTAACTTGTATTTTTCATTCGGTACATGGGAATTTAACAGCAAAAGTTATTTTTATGTGCACTACGTCATCACCCACAGCCTTTTATCTGGAAAAAGTACGTTTGATGGAAACACATCTCTGATGGAAGAATGCGCAAATTGTTTTATTCAGAGTTTTGAATATTTGCATGAAAGTTTGTCGCAAATTGGATGGAAACCTAGCTACTGAGATGACACAACGCCAGTAAATAAAAATAATAACAGGATATTTACTTTGTATAATCTATATAGCAAGTGTGAAAATTGCCCCTCAGGGCTGTACATAGGGGAGAGTGGGGTAAATTGAGCCAAAGGGTTAGTTGAGCCACCCCTTGTTTCTAGGAAACCATTGTTAGGTTCTGAACAGAGTATAAACTCAAACGGACGACTAGAAAAAGCTCAAACCACGTTTATTCAACCCACTGGGTGCTTCAGCTGCAAGCACACTTTGCACATGATCAAACAGGCATTATATGTCAAGATGAGGTTAGGGAGGTAACTTCTCAGAACTGCTATCTGTTGCCCAACACTGCATAAATGTTGTGCTGTTCCTCTTTATCCGATCACTTCTCCATGATGTTTACAAGTGACCTTTTGTTCACATTACTGAACAGACTTTGGTTATAAACACTGTTCCCCTTTTCTCTCACAGTTACTTTCCATGAACAAAGTCCCTCTTCACCCCTCAGTGACCAATAACATATACATTCATTTTGCACATAACATAATCAATAAGGCCTTATTTAGTTACAGGAATAAGTATATTTCAAGTCAGAACTCAACACCATACAAAATTAATAATGTGACCAAATATTTAGGACGAGCCGAGGTCATCATTTCATGGAGTCTGTGAAGGAAGAAAGCACATGGAAAAAGTGGTAAGCAAGTTAGGTACAAATGAATTTATTGTGTTATAGGTTTCATGATGCTTGTATCTAAACCAAAGTAGATAGTTTAAAGATTGTTTTGTACATCAGTTGAGGTCTCTATAAGCTACAATATGAGGTCCTAAACCTACACTATACAGTATATACAAAAGTATGTGGACACCCCTTCAAATTAGTGGATTCTGCTATTTCAGACACACCCGTTGCCAACAGGTGTATAAAATCGAGCACACAATCATGCAATCTCCATAGACAAACATTGGCGGTAGAATGGCCTTACTGAAGAGCTCAGTGACTTTCAACGTGGCACAGTCATAGGATGCCACCTTTCCAACAAGTCAGTTTGTCAAATGTCTGCCCTGCTAGAGCTGCCCTGGTCAACTGTAAGTGCTGTTATTGTGAAGTGGAAACATCTAGGAGCAACAACGGTTCAGCCGCGAAGTGGTAGGCCACACAAGCTCACAGAATGGGACCGCCGAGTGCTGAAGCGCGTACCGCGTAAAAATAGTCTGTCTTCGGTTGCAACACTCACTACTGAGTTCCAAACTGCCTCTGGAAGCAACGTTAGCACAATAACTGTTTGTCGGGAGTGTCATGAAATAGGTTTCCTTGACCGAGCAGCCGCACACAAGCCTAAGATCACCATGCGCAATGTCAAGCGTCAGCTGGAGTGGTGTAAAGCTCGCCGCCACTGGACTCTGGAGCAGTGGAAATGCGTTCTCTGGAGTGATGAATCACGCTTCACCATCAGGCAGTCCGACGGATGAATATGGGTGTCCGGTGGACGAAGGCCCTTTCCTGTTTCAGCATGACAATGCCCCCGTGCACAAAGCGAGGTCCATACAGAAATGGTTTGTAGAGATTGGTGTGGAAGAACTTGACTGGCCTGCACATAGCCTTGACCTCAATCCCACCGAACACCTTTGGGATGAATTGGAACTCAGACTGCGAGCCAGGCCTAATCACCCAACATCAGTGCCCGACCTCAGCAAGTCCCCACAGCAATGTTCCAACATCTAGTGGAAAGCCTTCACAGAAGAGTGGAGGCTGTTATAGCAGCAAAGGGGGGACAAACTTCACATTAATGCCCAGGATTTTGGAATGAGATGTTCGACGAGCAGTTGTCCACATACTTTTGGTCATGTAGTGTAGCATGAAAGTGTATCCTTGTAGCTGTGTGGGCTAATATAGTCCAAATGTTTGCCTTGGGTTAAGTTGAGCCAATGACCATGGGGTAAGTTGAGCCAATGGCCACCATACCCCCATATAAATTATAATTACATTTTGTCAGTGTTATACATAATATATTTTTGCAATGTGCCATGCATATGAACTCAAGATAGTGCCCCATGTTTACAAACGTAAAACAAGCAAAGGTCTAGCCCCCCTTGAGGTTCTTGAGAGAGCAACCAAGGAAGTGAGAGAAGGGAATAAGTTAATTTGAGCAGCAGTAAGAGATGAAATAATTGACTGAATGACACTGAAAAGGTACATTGACAAAAAAGAAAATGAACATGTACATGTACATGTGCGAAAGAGAGGCAATTGGTAAAGTAGCAGAGGCACACAAGGTCATATCTGATGACATCTAGTCTGAGCTTGCTAAACATATGAAGAATCTCTCAGACCAGTTTCATGGGCTCAGTAGCCTCAAATGCAGAGAACTTTCCTACGAATTGGCACATCAAAACAACATCCCTGTCCCAGACAACTGGTCAAGAAATGGAAGGGTAAGTGATATTGAACAGAGAGATCTATATACAGTATGACCGAGGCATACATTTAAGATATACAATATACCAGAACCCCATTCCAAGATTTAAATTTTGATCTACCAGCACCATCACCCTCTGTCACAGGACACCATCACCTACTTACCCCAAGGCGGCTCAACTTACCCTGTCTCTATGCTCAACTTGTGCCAAGATTCTGAGAACACTTTTTTTGGACAACCTATGTTTTCAAAACTGTTATGTTTACATACATTCTGATTATTTCCAGCGATACACATGATCCTGAAATATATGTCGATATCTTTGTTAGGAAGAGAGTTATATTTCCCTTGATGTAGTGATGCTGAATGTAAAAAATGGCTCAACATACCCAACTCTCCCATAGGTCAAAAAACAGACATGACAGTCCTAGGGCCAGTCGCAGCATTTGCAGCTGTCCCTGAAGACTAGGTCAGCGAGGCAGCTCTGGATATAGGTGATGCCGTTGGCACAGTTATAGAAAGAGCTCGGGGAATCTGCTTTGACATACAGCCCGCCAGCCCTGCCTGCACAGAAACCACCACCGGGTACAAGGGTAGTAGTGGTGGTGGCCTTGGTGGTGGCCTTGACTGTGGGTGGTGCCCCTGACCATGGGGTGTGTGTAGGTGGCAGGGGAGGTAGTTCTGGGTGAAAATAAAATGTAATATGTCTATTCAGAATAGCACTTGACTGCAAAAAAAACATTGATATGTTTGTATATACACTGCTCAAAAAAATAAAGGGAACACTTAAACAACACAATGTAACTCCAAGTCAATCACACTTCTGTGAAATCAAACTGTCCACTTAGGAAGCAACACCGATTGACAATACATTTCACATGCTGTTGTGCAAATGGAATAGACAACAGGTGGAAATTATAGGCAATTAGCAAGACACCCCCAATAAAGGACTGGTTTTGCAGGTGGTGACCACTGACCACTTCTCAGTTCCTATGCTTCCTGGCTGATGTTTTGGTCACTTTTGAATGCTGGCGGTGCTTTCACTCTAGTGGTAGCATGAGACGGAGTCTACAACCCACACAAGTGGCTCAGGCAGTGCAGCTCATCCAGGATGGCACATCAATGCGAGCTGTGGCAAGAAGGTTTGCTGTGTCTGTCAGCGTAGTGTCCAGAGCATGGAGGCGCTACCAGGAGACAGGCCAGTACATCAGGAGACGTGGAGGAGGCCATAGGAGGGCAACAACCCAGCAGCAGGACTGCTACCTCTGCCTTTGTGCAAGGAGGAGCAGGAGGAGCACTGCCAGAGCCCTGCAAAATGACCTCCAGCAGGCCACAAATGTGCACGTGTCTGCTCAAACGGTCAGAAACAGACTCCATGAGGGTGGTATGAGGGCCTGACGTCCACAGGTGGGGGTTGTGCTTACAGCCCAACACCGTGCAGGACGTTTGGCATTTGCCAGAGAACACCAAGATTGGCAAATTCGCCACTGGCGCCCTGTGCTCTTCACAGATGAAAGCAGGTTCACACTGAGCACATGTGACAGACGTGACAGAGTCTGGAGACGCCGTGGAGAACGTTCTGCTGCCTGCAACATCCTCCAGCATGACCGGTTTGGCGGTGGGTCAGTCATGGTGTGGGGTGGCATTTCTTTGGGGGGCCGCACAGCCCTCCATGTGCTCGCCAGAGGTAGCCTGACTGCCATTAGGTACCGAGATGAGATCCTCAGACCCCTTGTGAGACCATATGCTGGTGCGGTTGGCCCTGGGTTCCTCCTAATGCAAGACAATGCTAGACCTCATGTGGCTGGAGTGTGTCAGCAGTTCCTGCAAGAGGAAGGCATTGATGCTATGGACTGGCCCGCCCGTTCCCCAGACCTGAATCCAATTGAGCACATCTGGGACATCATGTCTCGCTCCATCCACCAACACCACCTTGCACCACAGACTGTCCAGGAGTTGGCGGATGCTTTAGTCCAGGTCTGGGAGGAGATCCCTCAGGAGACCATCCGCCACCTCATCAGGAGCATGCCCAGGCATTGTAGGGAGGTCATACAGGCACGTGGAGGCCACACACACTACTGAGCCTCATTTTGACTTGTTTTAAGGACATTACATCAAAGTTGGATCAGCCTGTAGTGTGGTTTTCCACTTTAATTTTGAGGGTGACTCCAAATCCAGACCTCCATGGGTTGATAAATTTGATTTCCATTGATAATTTTTGTGTGATTTTGTTGTCAGCACATTCAACTATGTAAAGAAAAAAGTATTTAATAAGATTATTTCATTCATTCAGATCTAGGATGTGTTATTTTAGTGTTCCCTTAATTTTTTTGAGCAGTGTATTTGGACAAGTAAGAAATCGTTTAAACGTGATTTACCAATGTTGAGGAGTTTGTGAAGATGGCTGATCAGGGAATAGTTGCCCTGTCCACATGACTGTCCAGCAAAGTCATCCAGGTCCAGATTCCAAACCATGGCCCCTCCAAAGCCGTTTTCCTTTAGGTAGCGGACCTTAGGAAGGGAGAGTGAGAGCATAAGAAAATAACAGGAGTATGGAGTTTCTACTGATGTCTTTGATTCTTTTGCAATTTCTTAGCTTAGTTAGATGTTTGGTTCACCATTTTGGATTAAAACCCAGAAACACTGCAGCATACCTTTGTGTCATAGCTCTCCCTATTGTCAAATCCCACCCACTCATTTCCTTTAGAGGCATAGGGAACCTTTTGATCGTCAATCCACTGTACACTGGCTCCTTGGAGGAAAGTACAGATCTGGAAACAGGAGGGGCAACAGATTACCTCAATTGAAAAGTGAACTATCAATTTGATACCTTTCAAAGTTCACAAAAAATACGTAATTAAGCCTTATTACCTCATAATAAGACCAGAAACCAGCCTCCCTGGTGAAAGGTCCGGGTGAAGCAGCACCATTGGCTGACGCTCCGACACCACTATCTCCAGAGGCGAGCCGGAATGAACGTCCATATGTAGCAAAGCCCATCATCAGCTTCTCAACAGGGGCTCCCTGATCTCGCCAGTATTTCATGGCAAAATCCTGCCAGAGAGAGAGAGAGACAGAAAAGAGAGACTTTGAAACTAATTTTGCATGAATGTATATACAGTACTTTCTTTACACTCACATTTGATAGGCTTTATTTAACATGTAGACAAGAAGCGTGATTTAGCCCCTTTCTCACTGTGTTGAAGTAGATATGGTCTCCTGTGTCATGGGATCCCTGGTATAGAGGGCTGTTGTGTCCTGTGAAGGTCTCCCAGGATCCATGGAAGTCATAGGTCATCACATTAATGAAGTCCAGGTATCTAAAGACAGAAAGGTCGTTCCATATGATTTCATATATCAGCTTTCAAATGATATCAAACTCAACAGTTTATATTTTTCAGTGATAAAGACATTAACATCTCATGGTAGGGTGGGGTTTGAAAATGTTGTCAACTTTGAGCACCTCTAGCTCCTGAATGTTTTGGCATTCAGGTCCAAAAAAAGTCACTTTCTGACCACTTCCACCATGGGCAAACATGTATGAAAGGTTTCATTCAAATCAAAAGGGGTGTAGTCAGACAGTGATTGAAATGATGTGGAACGACCCAGAAGACAAGTTAATACACATCCATTAATCCAAATGGGATCCTGTTCATCATATGATGGTTTATCTAAAATGTGACTACAGTGGTTATAATGTTAAAATCCATATTTACTTAGCAATGTCTGCAATTTCATAGCCAGAATCAATGGTCCCTTTCCCAGCAGCCACAGCAGCAGTAAGCAGCAGCCTGGGGTGGCTGAATTCTTGGCCTTCAGCCTCAAAGGCCTCCAGGAGCTCCTACAAAAACAACAGATGTATTTTTTGTCATATGGCATTACATGTATTGTAATTTCTTTACCTCATCCCTAAATAAAAGTATAGTAGCATTGTTTCCCGGCTCAACCCTAACCCTAGCCTTAACCCTAGCCCTTACCCCAGCTTCATGTCCACACCCTGGCCTAACAATAACCATAGCCATATCGCTAACCCTAACCATCACCTTGCACAACAGTGTGAATCTGTGCTTGTCCTCTGGAGGGCTGCCCCGTGCTCCAGGGTACTCCCAGTCCAGGTCCAGCCCGTCAAAACCATGCCTCTTCAGGAAACTGATCGAAGACTGGATGAACTTCTGCCGATTGGCAGGTGATGAAACCATGATACTGAACCTAGGGAGAATTAAGGATGCTCAATCAGGTTGATGTTACTAAATATGAAATATATTATGAATACATAAAAAATATACTACCTGTTACCCATGTAAATATAATAAATAAAAGATCTCACTGTTGTGTGCCAAATATCCATCCACCGACAGCCAAAAGTGTTTTGAGCTGAGGATTTCTGTTGGATGACAAAAATACAATTACTATTGTCAGTAAACAATTACCCATGAACATCTCAGAATGTCTTGGGAAAAGATGCAAACCTGTCTTTAAGTCCGTTGAAGGATCTGTAGAGGGTCTCATCATTCCACTCAAAGGTGGCAAGCTCATTGGCAGGGTTGATAATGGAGAAGGCGTAGATCAGGTGAGTACACAGGTTAGGGTCAACATTAGCCGGCAGGTACTTCCCAGTTCCAGGTCTGTACTGGGACCAGTTGGTAAAGTAGCAGACCAGTTGGGAGGTAGAGCCTTAGACAGGAACAGAATGCGGTGTCTATCATATATGAGTCACTGTCAACATTTCCCAGGGTGACACAACTTCATGGTAGCATCTTTGTTATATATCACACAATAATTCTAGATGACTAATACAAACATCATTCTCTTGATGAATACTGAGTGACAATTCAAATAAAAAAAATCCTCAAATGTTAATATAATAATGTGTGGGAAATGTCATAATGTTGTGGAAACTCACCCAAGTGGGACAGAGCCAAGCACAGACCTTAAAAAGCACATATTGAAAGTCAATAAAAATAAGAAGAATTTCACACAAAGAGAATATATGTGAACATATTAAGAATGTTTTTACCTGCGAGTAAAGTGACCTTGCTCATTGTGCCTGCTTCTCTGCTAGATCGGTCGGAGGGCTTATTTATGTCTCTCTTAAAACGAGGAAGAAGAAAATGGTGAAATGACAGCTATTTGATATTTGTTCCACTCTCTATGACTAATTATTAACCCGAGTTAATCATCTGACTTTCCCAAAAATAACTCTGTCATTGTAGTGGGAAATATTTGTATACATTCCTCACCTGACCTCATAACTAGACTATGTAACTTGTATATTAACGAAGTCTAGAAAATTGTATTATTGAACTCCATAAGATAAATAGCAATGTGCAAAAGGACTATTGTTGAGTTACAGGAATAGGCATTTCAAGAAAGGTCTAACAATTGAATATCAATGCAAGTGTATATAATAACATTATAAAATGAATGAATTCCATTATACAAGGCAAAACCATTCCTTAATTTAGCCTAAATTACATGACATTACATGCATTAACAAGGCATTAATAACCTCGGCATGATCAGAGAGAGGGGAAAAGACAGACAAAGAGAGGATCCATGGCTCCAAAGTCCTTGGGGAGGAGTGAGAGAGAGTTTACCTCACCACAACAGGAACCAGTAGTGGTAGCTTGATCTGGGAGGATAGCTTAGAGCATCTCTCTCTTTTCTATCCATTTCCTCTTGCTTGGATTGCTCACCGTTTTGAAGGACGACTGAAATGGGCAGGGCATTTGTGTAAGGTAAGAAAAGTGAGTGGGAAGATAAAATATGATAAAAGAGATGCAAAAAAGGGTTTGGTGGCACTTTATTTTAAAATACAGAACCAGTCAAAAGTTTGGACACACCTACTCATTCAAGGATTTTTCTTTATTTTTACTATTTTCTACATTGTAGAATAATAGTGGAGATATCAAAACTATGAAATAACACATATAGAATCATGTAGTAACCAAAAAAGTGTTTAAAAATATTTTATATTTTATATTTTTCAAAGTAGCCACCCTTTGCCTTGACGACAGCTTTGCACATTCTTGGCATTCTCTCAACCAGCTTAATAAGGAATGCTTTTCCAACACTCAGTTCCCACATATGCTGAGCACTTGTTGGCTGCTTTTCCTTCACTCTGCGGTCCAACTCATCCCAAACCATCTCAACTGGGTTGAGGTCTGGTGATTGTGGAGGCCTGGTCATCTGATGCAGCACTCCATCACTCTCCTTGGTCAAATAGCCCTTACACAGCCTGGAGGTGTGTTTTGGGTCATTGTCCTGTTGAAAACAAATGATAGTCCCACTAAGCGCAAACCAGATGGGATGGTGTATCGCTGCAGAATGCTGTGGTAGCCATGCTGGTTAAGTGTAGCTTGAATTCTAAATAAATCACAGACAATGTCACCAGCAAAGCACCCCCACGCCATCACACCTCATCCTCCATGCTTCACGGTGGGAACCACACATGCGGATATCAGACGTTCACCTATTCTGCGTCTCACAAAGACACAGCGGTTGGAACCAAAAATCTCAAATTTGGACTCATCGGACCAAAGGACAGATTTCCACCGGTCTAATGTCCATTGCTCGTATTTCTTGGCCCAAGCAAGTCTCTTCTTCTTGTTGGTGTCCTTTAGTAGTTGTTTCTTTGCAGCAATTCGACCATGAAGGCCTGATTCACACAGTCTCCTCTGAACAGTTGATGTTGAGATGTGTCTGTTACTTGAACTCTGTGAAGCATTTATTTGGGCTGCAATCTGAGGTGCAGTTAACTCCAATGAACGTATCCTCTGCAGCAGAGGTAACTCTGGGTCTTCCTTTCCTCTGGCGGTCCTCATGAGAGCCAGTTTCATCATAGCGCTTGATGGTTTTTGTGACTGCACTTGAAGAAACATTCAAAGTTCTTGAAATGTTCCGTATTGACTGACCTTCATGTCTTAAACTAATGATGGACTGTCGTTTCTCTTTGCTTATTTTAGCTGTTCTTGCCATAATATGGACTTGGTCTTTTACCAAATAGGGCTATCTTCTGTATACCACCCCTACCTTGTCACAACACAACTGATGGGCTCAAACGCATTAAGAAGGAAAGAAATTCCACAAATTAACTTTTAACAAGGCACACCTGTTAATTGAAATGTATTCCAGGTGACTACCTCATGAAGCTGGTTGAGAGAATGCCAAGAGTGTGCAAAGCTGTCATCAAAGCAAAGGGTGGCTACTTTGAGGAATCTCAAATATTAAATATATTTTGATTTGTTTAACCCTTTTTTGGTTACTACATGATTCCATATGTGTTATTTCATAGTTTTGATGTCTTCACTATTATTCTACAATGTAGAAAATAGTAAAAATAAAGAAAAACCCTTGAATGAGTAGGTGTGTCCAAACTTTTGACTGGTACTGTACATATTAGTATTACTAATGAGATGTGCTTGCTGAAAACAAGTTTTGACAACTTTCCCAACAACTTACATAAAAACCTAGACGTGGGTTACTTATCTGCTATTTAAATCTGAAATCAGAATAAAAATATATTCTACCAATCCAATCAATGTTACAGCTGTTTTAGTAACAAAATCAACTATTTTCTCTAAACTTTAAAAACAACTGACATTTTTACCACTTACCCAACAACTTAGACAAAAACTTAGAGAGTATGATAAAATGTTCTACTTCTCTGCTTTTCAAATCTGAAATCAGAGCAGAAATATATTTTACCAATAATACTGATTATGCCACACAACTCACCCCCAACCCACTAAACACTTTCTATAGCTAACCAATGGCCTACCTATCTAAAACATTTACTATTACTACTGCAATGTACTGCTACTAGTACTTCTGGGCTACTAACTACTACTACTACTACTACCTAGTCTCACACTGAAGGCTACTATCAACTATTTATAAAACAGTCACTCCCTCTACTACACCAGCCCAAAATGTTCAACACTAACAAACTTCTAAACTTCTTCCACTAGATGGAGAGAGATGGTAAGGTGAGAGAGGGGACCACTTAGACTGGTCCCAGATCTGTTTGTGCTATTGCCAAATCCATTGCTTTCATTGTCAAGCCAAACACTATTTGGCATGACAATTCCATAAGGAGAAAGCATAAAAAGACTGGCACACAAGCTGCTAAAATAAACAGTGGCACGTATTCATATATGCCAAGGGAAGCCAGGCTTCCCCAAAAAATGTACCAATAAAGAAAGAAAAAAACATATAAAATAATTTATTTAGTCTCTCTGTGTTTCATGATTTTCCTTCAATTCGCAAGAGGCTGAACATATCTCAACGGAGAAAGCATCAGAGCGAGCGAAACAGCACACCTCTGTCTCTTTATGTGTAGCCCATATATCTGATGCTGTTTGGTCAAAAAGAGTATGATATTCTTGCCTCCTGTAGAATAAAAGGGAAGCTCGCGAGCGTTTGGCCTCCCTTGATAAAAAAAAGTATACAATAATAGCTAATCAGCATTGAGCTAAACTGAGTGAGCCAAGGGAGCCAGTTTCGATTTGGCTTCAAACCAATCACATCAAAAGCCAATTGTCATTGAATTGTTGCATCTTGTTGTGCTGTTGTCCTCCAGTGGCTAGCTAGCTAGCTAAAATTGTTCATTTCTTAAATTAGCCATGGATGGAGACAGGGATTTGGACTTGTGGTTTTACTTAATTCACCGTATTGGCCAATGATTATAACAGCAATTCTGATCCAACCATAAATTCATACATTGTGCTTCTGGCCTGAGAGGATGGAAGTTCAATACGTAGCTAGATGTAGTTGGCTAATGTTAACTAGCTGGCTAATCGTTGCCCATGAAAGGAAGTTTGGCTGGCAAGCAACATTGTAGCCAGGTAACCTAGTACAAATAAAACTAAAAGTGTGTACTGTATGACAGAGTTATAGACCGTTTCGGCAACATGAAAGAGAGGAGGATGGCACTGACATTTCTCCACAAGTAGGGTGTCAACATGCTTTTTCTACTTACGCACACACACATACACACAGAAATCAGTACCATGCTTACGTTGAGTGGACTAAATTGTTTTTGGAATCTTTTAGTTGTCACTGTATTAGACTAAGCATAGGTGATTTGATAATGTTGAAATGTTGAAGTTGAAGGTGGTGGAATAGTGGAGGCAGCTCCTGTTTTCTTTGCTACTTGCGGTAACTCTCCTGTGTTCTAAATCAATAGTTGTTTAGCAGTCCAAAAATGTCAGAAACATTAACTTGATAGACCATGCTGTAGGTCATGTAACTGTTTGTTACATGCAATATGTTTTGTGGACTCCTCCAGACAGATGTTGCTTTCCGGTTTAGTGTGATTGTGTGTTCTTATTGTCGCGGCCTTAGGTCTATATATCACGGTGGCAAGGCATATGTACTAACACGTAAGTTGTAATATGGCTTTATTTTCCTGGCTTGGCTTCCCCAGTGATTTTACCCATGCGCTGCTACTGAAAATAAAAGGCTACACTATGGGAAAATAGAAATGTACAGTACTACAGTACAATCGACAATCAATCACCTTAAAAAAATGTATATCACCTTGCATACCCTATTCACAATCTTTTCTCACAACCCTACAGTTTGACAACAAAAACCCATCAGTTACTTATGTTATAGCTGTCATTTTTAACAAAACACTACTGTTACTGCATTTGAATGGCGACAATAATGATGATTGATAAAAGGCGGAAGAAGTGACCAAACAAAAAAGTAGAAAATAGAAACTACGAAGGGTGAAGCATTGTGACAGCAATCCGTCAGTCAGTCAGGCAGTCAGGCAGTCAGTTATTCATCACCAGGTGAATGGTAACCCAAACAGGTTTTCCTAATCTTGGGGCCTTCATGGAATGGTGTTCTGATGCTCAATAACAATAAGGAGATTTAACTGACAAAGGCAGCAACAGCAGAACACAATGGTGGAGTCACAGTTGATTCCACAGAGGAACTTTAAATATGCAACACACCAGACTCTACAAAGCAATACTTTTTCCATGGCCAATTGTTCCGAAAATTACTTAACATTCTTTATAAACTGCTCAATTGTTAAAGAAAACTCTCTGGGTTCTATTGACGGAATTCTCTAACCATGTGATGGCAGGTGATGTAAAGCCATAACAAGTGAGGTTTTTTTCAATAACAAATTATGATCAATAACATCAAAGGCTGCGCTTCACTGAAATCTAACAATATTGCTCCAACTATCAGTGACTGCGGTAGTGGTGTAAATCAGGGTTTTCCAAACTCGGTCCTGGGGCCCCCCCTGGGTGCATGTTTTGGTTTTTGCCCTAGCACTACACAGCTGATTCAAATAATCAACTCATCATCAAGCTTTGATTATTTGAACCAGCTGTGTAGTGCTAGGGCAAAAACCAAAACGTGCACCCAGGGGTGGCCCCAGGACCGAGTTTGGGAAACCCTGATGTAAATAGTGACTGTAGTAGTAGTAGTAGTAGTAGTAGTAGTAGTAGTAGTAGTAGTAGTAGTAGTAGTAGTAGTAGTAGTAGTCATTATAATTATAAGGCCCGTACAGAGCTAGGCAAAAAAGTGTTCCAGTATTCTGCCCCCTCTACTTGGAACGAGCTATAAAAGGACTTGAAACTACAGGAGCTTGTCTCCTTCAATTACTTTAAAGCTAGGGTAAAATCTATGTTGGAAAATGATTTAGGGGCTGTCAATGTTTTGACCTCTAGTTGAACCAGTCCTCTCAAAACCAATGTGCCTGTTCAATTGTCATGAACCCTGCGTCCTGAGTCTGTTCCTGCCTGTGTTGCCGTTTTTCTGCTCTGAATCTCCTGTTTCCTGAAGGTTCCTGAACGCACCCTGTCCGGTTGCTGGGCGACGTTGCTAGGCGGGTGATCTCTCGATTACCCGCACCTGCTTCTCATCAGCTTCGGCACACCTGGTCCTGATCATCACCCCTTCATAAGCTCTGACCTGACATCCATTCCCTGCCGGATCGTTAGCCATGAACAGTATGTTTTGTCAGCGTATCAGCCTCTGAGTTACTAGCGTTAGTTTTGTTGTTTTGCACCTTGTTGGCCTGCCGTGTACTTACCTCAGTTTTTTTCTGTCTACAGTCATTCCCCCGGGACCTTCACCCAACCCCTGCCTGGTTGTCGGCGGCTGCCGTGCCATCATTGGATCTGCCACTTCACCTCCACCAACTCATCTCCGCCGCCCGCTCTGTCTCCTGGATTACTCTGCATCTTTTTTGAATCTATTAATAAATACTCACCTTCGTTCAACTCACCTCGTCCTGGTCTGCTTCTGGGTTCTGTCGTAGTGAACCGTGACAGAACGATCCGGCCAGAAATGAACCCAGCGGACCTGGATTCTGTTCGCCATGCCATTACCCATCAGGAAAAGATGTTGGGACAACACAGCACGGCGCTACAGGAGATAGCGTTGTCGGTTCGGAACTTTTCTACCAGTCTGACGAAGATCCAGGCTCAGCTCAGTTTGCCGGTGGAGAATCCACCACCCGGTTTCACCCTCTCGCCTGCCGCTTCTGGAGCTGTGCCCTTCCGTGAGCCCAAGGTTCCGACGCCTGATAAGTATGAAGGGGATTTGGGAAGATGCCGTTCCTTTCTTATGCAGTGTGGATTAGTGTTCGATCTACAGCCCCACTCTTACGCCACAGACAAGGCTAGGATAGCCTTTGTTATTGAATTGCTGCGTGGTAGAGCCCTGGAGTGGGCTTCAGCCGTATTGGAACGACAGGACACCTGCATGGCGTCATACCAGGAGTTCACGGCAGAGATGAGGAAGCTGTTTGACCATCCAGTCCGAGGTAAGGACGCAGCTAAGCGCCTGTTTTCTCTTCGCCAAGGAGCTTGCAGAGTTGCCGACTTCGTAATCGAATTCAGGACATTGGCTGTGGAGAGTCGGTGGAATGAAGAGTCATTGCAAGCTGCCTTTTATCAGGGGTTGTCGGCGCAACTCAGGGATGAGTTGATCTCCTATCCAGAGCCTAGTGACCTGGACAGTTTGGTAGCTTTGTCTATTTGGGTGGATAACAGAGTTCGAGAGAGAAGGAGGGAGAAGCAATGGGGCCCGTCCAATCAATCAGCTTCTCGGTTCCCAGTCGGGTCAGGAGGTGGACCAGAACGCGTCGATCATTGTCCACCACACGGGATTAGTGGAGAGGTCCTGCCTCCAGATTCTGAACCCATGCAAGTGGGGCGGCACGGGTTAACCAAGGAGGAGCGCCAACATAGACTTGAGACCAACCGCTGCCTCTACTGTGGGAGTTCGGGACATTACATCTTTACTTGTTCCCAGCGGCCGTCAAACTGCCCGGCTCGCTAAGTTTGGGAGGACTTTTAGCGAGCCGGTTTAAACCTC
Organism: Coregonus clupeaformis; assembly: GCF_020615455.1. Classification (NCBI taxonomy): domain Eukaryota; kingdom Metazoa; phylum Chordata; class Actinopteri; order Salmoniformes; family Salmonidae; genus Coregonus; species Coregonus clupeaformis. Next base: position 2,458,094 of record NC_059210.1, on the reverse strand, counting down.
TCAATACCCCTGTCAGACCCCGTTTCCCGGCTACCCTCATGAACAGGAATCAGAGTTTAGCGATTAACACTTTCGTCGATTCAGGTGCCGATGGCAGCTTTATTGATACCGACATGGTGGAACAGCTGGGGCTTCCCAAGGAGCGATTACCGGAAGCCATTGAAGCTACCACTCTGAACGGCAGTAGTCTGGCACGTGTCACGATGAGGACTGAACCGGTTAAGATGCTGTTGTCAGGGAATCATTCTGAGGTTATCTCATTCTTCATTCTGCCTTCTCCCCATGTTCCTCTGGTCCTTGGTTACCCCTGGCTGAAAGAACACAATCCCACATTCGATTGGGTGACTGGCAAGGTAACTAGTTGGAGCATTGATTGTCATGCTAACTGCCTCAAGACTGCCTGTTCCCATTCTGTTCTCAGTCAGGTCATTGAGGCTAACCCCCCAGATTTGTCCCTGGTTCCCGAAACATATCACGATTTGGGGGAAGTGTTCAGTAAGCAGAGGGCTCTGTCACTCCCTCCCCACCGACCATATGATTATGCCATAAACCTGTTCCCTGGAGCTGCCTATCCCAAGGGACGGTTATACAGCATCTCCCGACCTGAACGTGAGGCTTTGGAGACCTACATAAAGGAGTCCCTAGCTGCTGGTCTCATTCGTCCCTCGTCATCACCCCTGGGGGCAGGATTCTTCTTTGTGAGTAAAAAGGATGGCTCTCTTTGACCTTGTATTGATTATCGGGGGTTGAATGATATCACGGTCAAGAACAAGTATCCCCTGCCCTTGATGAGCTCTGCTTTCGACTCCTTACAGGGTGCTACTGTGTTCACCAAGCTGGACCTACGCAATGCGTATCATCTGGTCCGGATCAGAGAGGGGGACGAATGGTTGACTGGTTTCAATACACCGATGGGTCATTTAGAGTATCAGGTGATGCCGTTTGGACTGACCAATGCCCCAGCAGTGTTCCAGAGTATGTTGAATGACGTCCTGAGAGATATGATCGGTCTTTTTGTGTTCGTTTACCTGGATGACATTCTTATCTTCTCTAAGGAGCTTTCCAGCCACGTCCAGCATGTCAAGCAGGTTCTGCAGCGATTGTTGGAGAATCGCCTGTTTGGGAAGGCCGAGAAGTGTGAATTTCACGCCCACACTACATCCTTCCTCGGGTACATCATCTCCAGGGGAGAGATTAGGATAGCCACTTCACCTCCACCAACTCATCTCCGCCGCCCGCTCCGTCTCCTGGATTACTCTGCATCTTTTTGAATCTGTTAATAAATACTCACCTTCGTTCAACTCACCTCGTCATGGTCTGCTTCTGGGTTCTGTCGTAGTGAACCGTGACATTACTTTAGTTAATAAATATATATTTTGGTACTCCTTGTCTCCACGGTGTCTCCCTTTTTGTTACGAACTTTGAGCCGGTTCATGACACAACCTACACATTTACTCCCTTATATGTACATGATTAACATCTTTCGATGTCACGCCACCACCATCTTCCAAAGTCCAAGTACCACACATAGTTTCCTTACAAGGGCTACGTGCGCTTCTCTAGGTGGTGCCTCTGTCTCTTATCCTATTATATTGGTGGCGTGACTCAGACTCTTTCTTAAAAAGTAATATACATACACACATTAAAGAACAGTTACACACTGCATGGACTATATTCACTATTCACGCATGCATCTGGATTACAAAGTATCAATCATGTTTACTATGTTTTACCTTTATCATTACACAACATTTGTATTAGAAAATCATCTATGTTAGTAGCCCATGTGCCTCACCTTAATGATTTGGTCCCTTTTCCCCTCTTAATTTCGTCTACTGTTCTGACTTGGTGGTGCAAATGTAGCCTATAGCCTGTTTTAGAGAAATGTAATCATCAAATATTGTAAGAGCTTTCATTGTCTACTTATATGCCCCCTTTATTTGTCCTATGGTTCTGACTTGGTGTACAGGGAGAATACTTTAAGAACGGCCCATGTTCTGAATATTATCGCTGTACATTTCAAAAGTGCTGAACAAATAGTTATATTGACTACGTCTGTCCTAGCTCGCTCATTAATATCGTAATTGAAATTACGGATTGCCTCTTATCCGCTCGTCGTCCCCTTATGCCATAGTTTGTACATCTCAATTGTCAGTAGAAACAACATTTGTTTAAGCAAGTCAGCCATATCAGCCATGTTTTTTTAAAAGGCAGTAAAAGGCTGAATTAACTGGTTCACTGCCAGACAAGGCTCCGTTGATAGCCAGGTGTAGCAGCGGTAAGGTGTTGGGACTGCTGTTGGCACCGTTTGTCACCATTATAGTGCAATTCATGTAGTGTTGTGTTGTGGAGTGGCTTTGCTGGCATGCATCAACATTTGTTTTAGTTTTTTTGCCCGACCAAGATTTAAATGCTAAAATTGCCACTGTGTAAGACACACATGCAATCTGCCATCTGGGAATCTGTTCAATGTTCCTAATGTTGATATAACCATTGGTTCTTAAAGAGGCAATCTGCTATTCAAACAACAACAAAGCTGTAACCCCACCACTGTTTTCAAAAAAAGATGAAGAATTGGGGGTGGAGAAATGTAACCACTCTCAAATTCATCGATAGAGCTATGGATACAAAATGAAGATTTTAGCCATATTTCAGAGGCTCAACAGTGTTTGTTTAAAATTACACTGTTTACAAACAATTGAGTAGAACAAGCTAATATTTGTGGAATGACAATTGGACTAAGCTCATGAGGCATTTATTATATAAGTTATATTCTTCAAGAATCAATGGGTGAATGTAAATAATTTGAAAGTCAATAATCTGATGAAGCAATCACAGATTGACCCTTTAAATACTATAATTTATGTCACAAGAACATAGCACGACTGTTTTACCCTATCATAACCCAAAATATACGGTTGCATTGTTTATAACAGGAACATAAACCATGTATAATGATAGTTACCGGAGTTGTAACTCCAGTTCTATGAGTGGCGCGGAGCCCCATAGGGGAGCTCTGCTCCTATTGGTTTACCCCGCTGCCTAGGCAGCGAACAGCCTGAGACAAAATTATGCACACACCTGCAGCCAATAGGAGTACAGGTGTCCCTATAAGAGGGGACGCTTCCCCCTCAATCAGCCTCCAGATAAATTATCTTCAGCGAGACTAGAGAGGGTCGGCAGGGCCTTAAGTCCTATGGGGCTCTGCTCCACTCATAGAACTGGAGTTACAACTCCGGTAATTATCGTTCTATATCGTCACAATTCCGTCAGTATTTTATAACCGGTCCAATAGTAATGTAACAAAGTTACAATGGACCTCGGCGGACCTCGGCGCGATGCTTCCCCTCTCCTTCCTTCCACGATGCACCAAGCCCTGTCTGGACCCTGGTGTGGAAGACCCCGAACCTGGAGAGGGGCTGACGTCTGGGCCTGGATCGGCAATCCTCCCGCGATGCACCAAGCCCTGTCCGGACCCTGGTGTGGGAGGCCCCGACCCTGGAGAGGGGCTGACTTCTGGGTCTGAAGTGGAGCCGCTGACCGGAGCTGAACTGGACCCCGGTGGAGCGGACTGCTCTGGCTCCGGAATGGAGCAGCTGACCGGAGCTGGATCGGGAACCGGTGGAGCGGACTGCTCTGGCTCCGGAGTGGGGCCTATGACCGGAGCTGGACTTGGCACCGGTGGAGCGGACTGCTCTGACTCCGGAGTGGAGCCGCTGACCGTAGCTGGACTGGACCCCGGTGGAGCAGAATGCTCTGACTCCGGAGTGGAGCCGCTGACCGGAGCTGGACTGGGCACCGGTGGAGCGGACTGCTCTGGCTCCGGAGTGGAGCCACTGACCGGAGCTGGACTGGGCACCGGTGGAGTGGACTGCTCTGGCTCCGGAGTGGAGCCGCTGACCGGAGCTGGACTTGGCACCAGGGGAATGGACTGCTCTGGCTCCGGAAAGGTGCAGCTGACCGGAGCTGGACTGGGCACCGGTGGAGCGGACTGCTCTGATTCCGGAGTGGAGCCGCTGACCGGCACTGGACTGGGCACCGGTGGAGCGGACTGCTCTGGCTCCGGAGTGGAGCAGCTGACCGGAGCTGAACTGGACCCCGGTGGAGCGGTCTGCTCTGGCTCTGGAGTGGAGCAAACTTCCGGACCCGTATCCATCCCCATCTCTGGAGCAGGACTAAACGCTGTGCCCAGCCTGGGCACCGACGCAGAGGAAAATTCCAGCCCTGTAGTAGGACTGGTTGCCGGCCCCAGACTGGGCACCGACACGTTTAGGAGCTCCTGCTCCAAAACGGGGCTGTACGTCGTACCCACCCTGGGCACCGACGCAGAGGTGGTTTCCAACCCTGTAGTAGGGCTGGTTGCCGGCCCCAGACTGGGCACCGACACGCTAAAGTGCTCCCTGCAGGGGACCGTCGCTGGAGTTCGGGTGAGTTGTGTCGTTGGAGGAGGTGTAGAAACGCCACCTATCTCCCATCGCTCCAATGTACTCACCACGCGCTCCATTGCGCTGCCGAGAGCCTGGATCCTGCCTGCCGTTGGATACGTTCCTCCAAAGATCCGGACGGACCGACTGTACCTGCTGACTCCATTTTAGGTGCGTGTTTCTGTCCTGGAACGGGCCGTGCCAGACTGGGAACACGCACCACTGGCTTGGGTGCGAGGAGCAGGCACGGGCCGTGCCGGACTGGGAAAACGCGCCACCGGCTTGGTGCGAGGAGCAGGCACGGGCCGTGCCGGACTGGGAACACGCACCCCTGGCTTGGTGCGAGGAGCACTGGGAACACGCACCACTGGCTTGGTGCGAGGAGCAGGCACGGGCCGTGCCGGACTGGGAACACGCACCACTGGCTTGGTGCGAGAAGCAGGCACGGGGCATACCAGGCTGGGAACTGGCGTTGGAGATGTACGACTGTTCCAGTCCTTCTCTCTCTGCACCCAATCCTCCTCCAGTGAGGACTCCTCCGGGAGCCCCCACGAGTTAGGGAACAGAAACTCATCGTCGGCCTCATCCTCAGACTCCTCAGTGTAAAACTGTTCCCATTCCTCTTCCCATGGGTGCAGTGGTCAGGGCTCTTCTCTCTCGATCCCCGACCACCCCTCTAGCCCCCCCAAACATTTTTATTGGGGTTGCTTCTCGGGCTTCCTCAGCGGTTGGTCCCATTGGCATGGCATTGATCCTCTCTTGCCAAGGCCTGTACCTTCGCCCAGGGTCCTTTCCCAGCGAATATCTCCTCCCATGACCACCATTTGCCCACCTGTGACAAAGCTATTCGCTCCGCCTCGGTGGTGGGATCTTCTGTCACAAACGTTGAGAGACGGGTCGGACCAAGGTGCAGCGTGAAAAGCGTACATGTTTATTAACTAAATAAACATTCAACAAAACAAGAAACAACGTAACGTGAAGTCCAAAAGGCTATACACATACCAGCCTAACAGGAACAAGATCCCACAACTAAGGTAGGCAACCAGGCTACCTAAGTATGATCCCCAATCAGAGACAATGAGCGACAGCTGTCTCTGATTGGGAATCACACCTGGCCAAACATAGAAACACAACCTAGAACTGCAACCTAGAAATAGACTAACTAGAACATAAACATAGAATATATAACATAGAAACTCACGCCCTGACCAAACCAGCTAAATACAACCGGCCTCTCAAGGCCAGGGCGTGACAGTTACGTTGAGATTCCACCTTAATTCGCTCTAACAGTATGGGAAAAGGAATTATTCGATAAATATAGCAACTCCTCTCTTACTGCAGAAAAAAACTAATTTCAGGCCTCATGGGCAGTTTTATTTGAATTGTAGTACCCAGACTGAGAAAATCCCCTAAGCGTTTTTTAGTTATAGTTTGTCACGGATTCAGCCGAAGCTGTTCCTCCTCCTTGCTCAGGCAGGCTTCGGCGTTCGTCGTCACCGGAGTACTAGCTGCTACCGATCCATGTTTCTATGTTCTACTGGTTTTGTCTGTATTGGTCTCATCTGTTTCCCATTATGTAATTATGTCTTCCCTATTTAACCCTCTGGCTCACACTGTGTTGTGCGTGTTTGTTCATGTTTTGGTTGTCGTATGTGAGCGGGTTTGTTCCTCCTTGCGTGGAGGTATGTTCATTAAGTTACCTACGAGTAAAGTACGTTTTTTGATTAGCTCTGTGTCCTGCGCCTGACTTCGTCCTACCGCATTACACTGACGCCTTGACAGAAACAAGCACCAATATGGAGTCAGCAGGTACAGCCATTCCGGCCGGATCGATGGAGGAACGCGTCCAACAACAGGCGACCATGATCCAGGCTCTCAGCACCGCAATGGAACGCGTGGTGAATACCATGGAGCGATGGGAGAGAGGTGGTTCTCCTATACCTCCTCCAACTACACAACCACCCATACTGCTGTCCACCTTTTCACCACCTGGGTCCAGTGGGATTCGGCTCTCGCTCCCGAGGGCATACGACGGTACAGCTGCCGGGTGTCAGGGTTTTCTGCTCCAGGTAGAGCTATACCTGGCAACCATCCACCCGGCTCCCTCGGGATATGAGAGTGTGTCCGCCCTCATCTCCTGTCTGTCGGGGAGAGCGCTTGAGTGGGCCAACGCCGAGTGGGGAGGAATAGACACAGCATCTGTACGTTATGAGGAGTTTACCCGCCGCTTTCGGGCGGTATTCGATCATCCACCGGAGGGGAGAGCGGCGGGCGAACGTCTATTCCACCTCAGAAAGGGGAAGAGGAGCACACAGGATTTTGCACTGGACTTTAGGACTCTGGCTGCCAGCGCAGGATGGAATGAGAGGGCCCTTATCGACCACTACCGATGCAGCCTAAGGGAGGACGTTCGTCGGGAAATAGCCTGCAGGGACACCAACCTTAACCTGGACCAACTGGTGGATATGTCTATCAGGCTGGATAATCTGTTGGCCACCCGCGGACGTCCGGATCAGGGGTCGTCCATTCCATCCCCCAGCACCTCCGATCCTACCCCTATGGAGCTCGGAGGTACTGCTCTTAGGGAGACCGGTAGAGGGGCCGTCCCCTGCACCAACTGTGGCCGCAGAGGACACACTGCTGGTCGGTGCTGGGGAGGGTCTTTAAGGAGTCGAGGCAGTAAGCAGAGCACTGGTGGACCGTTTCAGGTGAGTAGGCACCCGATTCACCCAGAGCTCCCTGTTGCGCATATGTGTATTGAAGTTGTATTTCCAGAGTTTTCCCCTCATTCCCAGCATAAGGCGCTAGTAGATTCAGGCGCAGCTGGGAACTTTATTGATTGTCAGTTTTCCCGTAGTTTAGGGATTCCTATTGTGCCTGTTGATGTGCCCTTCCCTGTATATGCCCTAGATAGTCGCCCTTTAGGGTCAGGTCTGATTAGGGAGGTCACAGCTCCACTCTGGATGAAGACGCAGGAGGGTCATGAGGAGAATATTAGTCTCTATCTGATTGATTCTCCTGCGTTTCCAGTGGTGTTGGGGCTTCCCTGGTTAACCTCTCATGACCCCACTATTTCATGGCAACAGAGGGCTCTCAAGGGATGGTCAAGTCAGTGCTCAGGGAGGTGTGTAGGTGTTTCCGTAGGGGCGACTACAGTGGAAAGTCCAAACCAGGTTTCCACCATGCACATTCCGCCTGAATATGCCGATTTGGCTCTCGCCTTCTGTAAAAAGAAGGCAACTCAATTACCACCCCATCGACAGGGGGATTGTGCGATAAACCTCCAGGTAGGCGCTGCACTTCCCCGGAGTCACGTGTATCCTCTGTCACAGGAGGAGACGGCGGCTATGGAAACATATGTCTCCGAATCTCTGGGGCAGGGATACATTCGGCCTTCCACTTCACCTGTTTCCTCAATTTTATTTTTTGTGAAGATGAAGGATGGTGGCTTATGCCCGTGCATTGACTACCGTGGTCTTAATCAGATCACAGTTAAGTACAGCTATCCTCTACCTCTGATTGCTAGTATGACGGAGTCATTGCACGGGGCGCGCTTCTTCACTAAATCTCAGGAGCGCGTACAACCTGGTGCGTATCCGGGAAGGAGATGAGTGGAAGACAGCATTCAGTACCACCTCTGGGCACTATGAGTACCTCGTCATGCCATACGGGTTGATGAATGCTCCATCAGTCTTCCAATCCTTTGTTGATGAGATTTTCAGGGACCTGCACGGACAGGGTGTAGTGGTGTATATTGATGACATTCTCATATACTCCGCTACACGGGCCGAGCATGTGTCCCTGGTGCATAAGGTGCTTGGTCGACTGTTGGAGTATGACTTGTATGTCAAGGCAGAGAAATGTCTGTTCTTCCAAGAGTCCATCTCCTTCCTAGGGCACCGCCTGTCCGCGTCAGGTGTGGAGATGGAGATTGACCGCATTTCGGCCGTGCGTAATTGGCCGACTCCAACCACGGTGAAGGAGGTGCAGCTATTCTTGGGTTTTGCCAACTACTACCGGAGGTTTATCCGGGGCTTTGGTCAGGTAGAGCCTCCCATTACCTCCTTGCTGAAGGGGGGACCGGTGCGACTGCAGTGGTCAGCTGAGGCGGACAGGGCTTTTGGTCACCTGAAGGACCTGTTTACCTTGGCTCCAGTGCTGGCTCATCCGGATCCCTCCTTAGCATTCCAGGTAGAGGTGGACGCGTCCGAGGCTGGGATAGGAGCTGTACTGTCTCAGCGCTCGGGTACGCCACCAAAGCTCCGCCCCTGTGCTTTCTTTTCGAAGAAGCTCAGCCCGGCGGAGCGCAACTGTGACGTGGGGGACCGGGAGCTGTTAGCTGTGGTTAAAGCTCTAAAAGTGTGGAGGCATTGGCTTGAGGGGGCTAAACACCCTTTTCTCATTTTGACTGACCACCACAATCTGGAGTACATCCGGGCGACGAGGAGATTGAACCCTCGCCTGGCAAGGTGGGCTATGTTCTTCACTCGTTTTGTGTTCACTCTCTCTTACAGACCAGGTTCCCAGAACGCTAAGGTAGACGCCCTGTCCCGACTGTATGACACAGAGGAGAGGTCTATGGACCCTACTCCCATACTTCCGGCATCGTGTCTGGTGGCACAGGTGGTATGGGAGGTTGACGTGGACATCGAGCGAGTGTTACGTACCGAGCCCACTCCTCCCCAGTGTCCAGAGGGTCGTATGTACGTGCCGCTCGAGGTTCGCGATCGATTGATCTATTGGGCTCACACGTCACCCTCCTCTGGTCATCCTGGCATCGGACAGTGCACTGTCTTAGTGGGAAGTACTGGTGGCCCACTTTAGCCAAGGACATGAGGGTTTATGTTTCCTCCTGCTCGGTGTGCGCTCAGTGTAAGGCACCTAGACACCTGCCCAGAGGGAAATTACAACCCCTACCCGTTCCACAACAGCCATGGATTTTGTTACGGACCTTCCCCCCTCACAAGGGAACACCACGATCCTGGTCGTTGTGGATCGGTTTTCTAAGTCCTATGCCCGGTCTCCCTATGGCTCTACAGACTGCTGAGGCCCTATTTACACACGTCTTCCGGCACTACGGGGTACCTGATATTGTATCGGATATTGTATCGGATTGGGGTCCCCAGTTCACCTCAAGGGTCTGGAGGGCGTTCATGGAACGTCTGGGGGTCTCGATCAGCCTGACCTCAGGTTTTCACCCCAAGAGTAATGGGTAGGTGGAGAGAGTTAACCAGGATGTGGTTATGTTTCTGCGGTCCTATTGCCAGGACCGGCCGAGGGAGTGGTCAGGTTTTATCCCCTGGGCAGAGATGGCCCAAAACTCACTCCGCCACTCCTCCACTAACCTTTCTCCATTTCAGTGTGTGTTAGGTTATCAGCCGGTCCTGGCACCTTGGCATCAGAGCCAAATCGAGGTCCCTGCGGTGGATGAGTGGTTTCGGAGACCTGGAACGCTGCCCATGTACGCCTGCAGTGGGCCATCAGGCGACAAAAGGCGAGCGCCGACCGCCACCGCAGTGAGGCCCCGGTGTATGCACCGGGGGACCGGGTCTGGCTATCGACCCGAAACCTGCCCCTTCGCCTGCCCTGCCGGAAGCTGGGTCGGCGGTTTGTGGGGCCATTTAAAGTCCTGAGGAGATTGAACGAGGTATGTTATAGGTTACAGCTTCCTCCTGAGTATCATATTAACCCCTCGTTCCATGTGCAGGCCGGTGGTAGCTGGTCCCCTCCAGGAGTCTGAGATACGGGAGGTTCCTCCGCCCCCACTGGACATCGAGGGGGCACCGGCGTACTCGGTCCGTTCCATCCTGGATTCGAGGCATCGGGTGGGGGGCCTGCAGTATCTCATGGAGTGGGAGGGGTACGGTCCGGAGGAATGGTGCTGGGTCCCTAGGAGGGACATCCTCGATCCCTCCATGTTGAGGGATTTCCACCGGAGTCATCCGACTCGCCCTGCACCGCGTCCTCCTGGCCGTCCCCGAGGCCGGTGTCGGCGCACGGCTGGAGCCGCGCGTCAAGGGTGGGGTACTGTCACGGATTCAGCCGAAGCTGTTCCTCCTCCTTGCTCAGGCAGGCTTCGGCGTTCGTCGTCACCGGAGTACTAGCTGCTACCGATCCATGTTTCTATGTTCTACTGGTTTTGTCAGTATTGGTCTCATCTGTTTCCCATTATGTAATTATGTCTTTCCTATTTAACCCTCTGGCTCACACTGTGTGTTGTGCGTGTTTGTTCATGTTTTGGTTGTCGTATGTGAGCGGGTTTGTTCCTCACTGCGTGGAGGTATGTTCATTAAGTTACCTACGAGTAAAGTACGTTTTTTGATTAGCTCTGTGTCCTGCGCCTGACTTCGTCCTACCGCATTACACTGACGCCTTGACACAGTTAAAGTCGGAAGTTTACATACACCTTAGCCAAATACATTTAAACTCAGTTTTTCACAATTCCTGACATTTAATCCTAGTAAAAATTCCCTGTCTTAGATCAGTTAGGATCACCACTTTATTTTAAGAATGTGAAATGTCAGAATAATAGTAGAGAGAATTATTTATTTCAGCTTTTATTTCTTTCATCACGTTCCCAGTAGGTCAGAAGTTTACATACACTCAATTAGTATTTGGTAGCATTGCCTTTAAATTGTTTAACTTGGGTCAAACGTTTCGGGTAGCCTTCCACAAGCTTCCCACAATAACCTGGGTGTATTTTGGCCCATTCCTCCTGACAGAGCTGGTGTAAATGAATCAGGTTTGTAGGCCTCCTTGCTCGCACACGCTTTTTCAGTTCTGCCCACAAATGTTCTATAGGGTTGAGGTCAGGGCTTTGTGATGGCCACTCCAATACCTTGACTCTGTTGTCCTTAAGCCATTTTGCCACAACTTTGGAAGTATGCTTGGGGTCATTGTCCATTTTGAAGACCCATTTGCGACCAAGCTTTGACTTCCTTACTGATGTCTTGAGATGTTGCTTCAATATATCCACATCCTCATGATGCCATCTATTTTGTGAAGTGCACCTGTCCCTCTTGTAGCAAAGCACCCCCACAGCATGATGCTGCCATCCCCGTGCTTCACGGTTGGGATGGTGTTCTTCGGCTTGCAAGTCTTCCCCTTTTTCCTCCAAACATAACGATGGTCATTTTGGCCAAACAGTTATATTTTTGTTTCATCAGACCAGAGGACATTTCTCCAAAAAGTACAATCTTTGTCCCCATGTGCAGTTGCAAACCGTAGTCTGGCTTTTTTATGGCGGTTTTGGAGCAGTGGCTTCTTCCTTGTTGAGCGGCCTTTCAGGTTATGTCGATATAGGACTCGTTTTACTGTGAATATAGATACTTTTGTACCTGTTTCCTCCAGCATCTTCACAAGGTCCATTGCTGTTGTTCTGGGATTGGTTTGCACTTTTCGCATCAAAGTACGTTCATCTCTAGGAGACAGAACGCGTCTCCTTCCTGAGCGGTATGACAGCTGCGTGGTCCCATGGTGTTTATACTGCATACTATTGTCTGTACAGATGAACATGGTACCTTCAGGTGTTTGGAAATTGCTCCCAAGGATGAACCAGACTTGTGGAGGTCTACAATTTTTTTTCTGATGTCTTGGCTGATTTCTTTTCCCATGATGTCAAGCAAAGAGGCACTGAGTTTGAAGGTAGGCCTTGAAATACACCCACAGGTGCACCTCCAATTGACTCAAATGATGTCAATTAGCCTATCAGAAGCTTCTAAAGCCATGACATAATTTTCTGGAATTTTCCAAGCTGTTTAAAGGCACAGTCAACTTTGTGTATGTAAACTTCTGACCCACTGGAATTGTGATACAGTTAATTATAAGTGAAATAATCTGTCTGTAAACAATTGTTGGAAAAATTACTTGTGTCATGCACAAAGTAGATGTCCTAACCGACTTGCAAAAACAATAGTTTGTTAAAAAGAAATTTGTGGAGCTGTTGAAAAACAAGTTTTAATGACTCCAACCTAAGTGTATGTAAACTTCCGACTTTAACTGTAGATGCATGGAAGGGATAATTTGGCAGAGTACAGTGTGAACCTCAAAACCCTCTCTGACTGGCTGAAGAAGAAAATGGCATTCAGTATGGTGGTGCACCACTTCCAGCAACCTGTGCACAGCATCCAATCGAAGCTATCAGCTGCTTTTTCTCTCATGCATTTTCTCTCAGGAGTGCGACAGGAGTCCACGTGGAGTGAGCATGGAGAGAGATCTGTTCCAAACTTCTCCCATGTTGCTGGTATACTGGTTGGCAAATGGACAATACATAATAGGCATGTGGTGGGGCTCAGATGAGACATTAGTCTGTCTGGGAAAATCAGACATTAAAATTGGGACATTATCATGGGCCTTCCACTCTGAAGAAGACAATGAAGAGACGCCAGAAGAATGAGTGCCTGAAGGGGGGGGGTTGGTCAACTGTGCCCATAATTGATTTAGGCTTGTCTAAAAAAAATATTTTGGGGTATCAGGTTGATTGTGGAGGTCTATACACTGCTAAATGTATAATAATTTAGATTAAGAATGCATTAAGATACTGATCTGTAATTATAATCCTGTTGAGAAAGTTAATACTAAAATTATAAAATGAATTATACTGTATGTTAATATGAATGTACATTCTGCCAGTGTCGATGTGTGCTAAGTTTAGGGTTTTAACTTTGAGTGATAGGACTAATGTGAATCACTGAAGTATTGTCATTCTAAATTTGGGTTGGATAACTGAATGATTTTGAAAACTGACTAGTTGATTTGAGTAAGTGTATAGTATGTTAATAAATATATGAGTGAAGCAATTTATGGATTAGGGATTATTGTTTTGGTTGTTGTTATGCTAATTGTGACATGGGTAAAGAAGTTGTGTACTAAAGTTATTGACACTATTCTCAGCATGCCCTGGTGAATGGAGAGGGTAAACTCTGATCCTGAGAGTGAAACTTATCCTAATCTATTTGACCTATATCCATAACCAAATTACATTTTTGATGGTAATGATAATACTCAGGAACTATGCTAATGGAACATAGAATCCATAGGTGTTGCCTTATAAATAATGTCATGAGCCCTCTCACTCCACCGGGTTACCACCTTAATGTGTTTCCACTATCTTCCACTCTGCTCATCTCTCTCTCTCTACTCAGCCTAACGAGCTCCACCTGTCCCTGCTCTGCTCGGCTCTAATTACTCTGCCAGCTGCGCTGCATTACCCACTAACCTCTCCCAGTATTTAAAGTCCCGTCTTTCAGCTCTCCTTTGTCAGATCGTCTGCAAAGCTCACACCCGGAACCTGTGTGCTCGCGCTTCTGGCTCACCCCTGTTTTGTGACCCCGGACCTGCCTGATTCTTGGATACTCTTCTGCCCCAGGAAAACCAGACCTGCTTTCTGCCATTCACGACTCCTGACTACTCTTCGACCCCGGTAACTCTGACCAGCCTTCTGCCTGGCTACAACGTATTTGGATTTCCCTTGAACTGTACTTCTGCCTGTTTTCATCCGCCCGTTGTGTCTGTGTTTCTCCCCCAGGACTTCTGGACCACCAACCACCGGCGTCATCGGACGCATCGCTGCCACTGGGGGAGGCACAGACCCAGCACATCGGACGGGATAACCCCCTGGAGCCTTCACTCACTCCCTACATCCCTTTCCCCTTAAGTTTAAATAAACTTTCTGGTGTGACGCAATTGTGGTCCTCTTGTCGTCTGTCTGAACCGTGACAGTACGATCTGACCATCATGGACTCAGCGCACACTTCCCCGACATGGAAACCGAAGAACCTGAGCAACCCACCGCCATGCTACGCCTGGAATACACTGAGAGAGAGCTAGGCCGCATGAGCGGCGACATCACCTCTCTGCTTCAGGTCGGCTACCAACAGCATCAGCAGTTCCAGCAGCACCAGCAGCAGTCCCAGCAGCAGCAACAACAACTCGCCAGGATCATCCAACTCCTCACCAACCTTACCCCAGCCAGTCTGCCCACCAGCCCTGCCTCCGAGTTACCTGCCCCGGTCATTTCAGCCGCTGCCCCGGAACCCAAGATTGGAAACCCCGAGCGGTTCAACGGCGATTCTACCCAGGTCCGGCCATTCCTGACTAGCTGCCGACTTCAGTTCTCCTTGCAGCCAAGGACCTTCGCCACGGAGGGGGCTAGGGTCGGGTATGCCATCACTCACCTGACGGGCCGAGCTCGACTCTGGGGAACAGCAGAGTTCGAACGTCAAACCCCCGCATGTGCAACCTTCGACCTGTTTGCTGAGGAGATGCTGAAGGTGTTTGACCTGGATTCACCAACCGCAGAGGCGTCTCGTGAACTGTTCAGTATTCGACAAGGCAGACGTGCAGTCGCAGACCATTCCATCGACTTCCGAACCCTGGCAAGACGAAGTTCTTGGAACACACCATCGTTGGTGGACGCTGCGTTCTTCCATAGCTTGGCTGACTATATCAAGGACGAGTTGGTCTCCCATGAACTGCCTTCCACTCTTGATGAAGCCATCGCACTGACTGTCCAGATCGACAGAAGGATACAGACCCGTCGTCGTAGAGGGGGCGCCAAGGTCCACCAACTACCGGCATTCGGGAGATCCGACTGGGCTCCTGTCCGCTACTGCCACTCACCCAAGTCAGCTTGATCAGTCTGAGCCTATGGAGATTGGGCGAGCCTCTCTCACTCCTGCAGAGGCGCCAGCGCCGCTTCACCTCAAACCTCTGCCTCTATTGTGGAGGTGATGGACATCGTGTGGTAACCTGCCCTTTAAAAGCCGAAGCTCACCGGGCATAGGGGAGTCGGTTGAGCTCAATGACCACCCAGTCCTCCGACCGCAAACCCTTGCTGCAAGTTCACCTCCGCCTCTCTGACTCTACTCACACCCTGGCTGCTCTGGTGGATTCTGGCGCCGAAGCCAACATAATGGACATCAAGCTGGCACGCCAACTGGGACTGGAGAACCTCCGTTTGACACCTCCTATTCCTGCCCGGGCACTGGACGGACACTTACTCGGATCGGTCACTCATGTCACGGCCCCGGTCTTGATGGGTCTGTCCGGAAACCATCAGGAAACTATCCAGTTTCACCTGCTCCCCTCTCCAGGCCAACCCCTCATCCTGGGTTACCCATGGCTCCGCCCGGCACAACCCTCAGCTCGACTGGGTGACCGGGGTGATCAGGGAGTGGGGAGAGGACTGCCACCGAACCTGCCTGCTTGCTGCCGCACTACCCCCCTCGGCCAGTACCTACTAACTCCGCCCCTGACCTCCCATGTCCCAGAATGCTACCATGGTCTCAGAGAAGTGTTTAACAAAGCAAGAGCCACATCTCTGCCCCCTCACCGACCGTACGACTGTGCCATCGACCTCCTCCCTGGAACAGCCCCTCCAAGGGGCCGTCTTTATTCGTTGTCTGCTCCTGAAAGAAGGTCCATGGAGGACTACATCAATGACTCTCTGTCCACAGGATTGATCCGTTCATCTTCATCTCCGGCTGGTGCTGGCTTCTTCTTTGTGGGGAAGAGGGACGGATCTCTTCGCCCTGCATCGACTACAGGGACTCAACGACATCACAGTGAAAACCCGTTACCCCTCTCCCTCTGCTCACCTCTGCTTTTCGAGTTGCTCCAGGGAGCCACTGTTTTTACCAAGTTGGATCTCAGAAACGCTTACCACCTAGTGCGGATCCGGGAGGGAGATGAATGGAAGACCGCATTCAATACACCAACAGGCCACTACGAGTATCTGGTTATGCCTTTTGGCCTCACCAATGCTCCTGCTGTGTTCCAGGCTCTAGTGAATGATGTACTGCGGGGACATGTTAAACAAGTTTGTCTTCGTTTACCTGGATGACATCTTAATCTACTCCAGAAACCTGTCTGAACACACCCGCCATGTCCAGCAAGTCCTTCATCGTCTTCTGGAGAATTCCCTCACGCCAAGGCAGAGAAATGTGAGTTTCACGTCAAGACAGTGGCCTTCCTGGGGTACATAGTGGCAGAGGGAAGTATCCAAATGGATCCTGCCAAAGTATCAGCAGTCACGTCATGGCCAGTTCGGAGAACAGAAAGAAGCTGCAACAGTTTCTGGGGTTTGCTAACCTCTATAGAAAGTTTATCCGGAACTACAGTACGTTGCTGCCCCTCTCACTGCTCTAACCAGCACCAAGCAACCCTTCACCTGGACCCCAGCAGCGACAAGGCCTTCAGTACCCTCAAGGTAAGGTTCACCTCCGCTCCCATCCTCCAGATGCCTGACGTGGACCGGCAATTCATTGTGGAGGTGGACGCCTCGGATGTGGGAGTTGGTGCTGTGATTTCTCAGTGGGCTGCGGAGGATAGGAAGCTCCATCCCTGTGCCTTTTTCTCACGCCGGTTGTCCCCCTCTGAGTGCAATTACGACATAGGGAACCGAGAGCTGCTGGCTGTGAAGCTTGCCTTGGAGGGAGTGGCGTCACTGGCTGAGAGGGTCCACCATTCCATTTCTCGTTTGGACCGATCATAAGAACTTGGAGTACATCCGCACGGCCAAAGCGGTTGAACTCCAGGCAGTCCCGCTCGGGCCCTGTTCTTCACCAGGTTTAATTTCACTCTGTCATACCGGCCTGGATCACGCAACACCAAGCCAGACGCCCTCTCCCGTCAATTCCAGAAGGATGACAACCCCTCCAAGGATCCTGTGTCGATTCTGCCAAGTCCCTGCATCGTAGCAGCTCTGACCTGGGCTGTTGAGGAACAGGTGCTGGAAGCTCTCCGTAACCAGCCCGGTCCCAGCACTTGCCCAGCTGACCGCCTTTTGTCCCCCAAACCTAAGGTCCCAGGTCGTTCAGTGGGGACATGACTCCCGCCTAGCTTGTCACCCTGGCTCCACCCGCACTTCACAACCTGCTCGCCCAGAGGTTCTGGTGGCCCGCTCTGAGAAAGGATGTACGGGAATTCGTCCAAGCCTGCCCCATCTGCAACCAACACAAGTCGTCCTGCCAGCCCCCAGCCGGATTGCTGCAGCCCCTGCCTGTGCCCAGACGTCCTGGTCTCACATCGCCCTTGACTTTGTCACGGGCTGCCCCCTTCAAGGGGCAAGACCGTCATTCTCACCATAGTTGACCGATTCAGCAAGATGGCACACTTCATTCCCCTCCCCAAGCTCCCAACCGCCAAGGAGACCGCCCAGGTGGTCCTGGAACACGTCTTCCGGATCCACGGACTGCCAAAGGATGTAGTTTCTGACCGTGGTCCACAATTCTCCTCCGCTTTTTGGAAGGAGTTCTGTCACCTGCTGGGAGCCACAGTCAGTCTGACTTCCGGATTCCATCCCCAATCCAATGGGCAGTCAGAGCGGGCAAATCAGGAGCTCGAGAAGGCACTGCGATGCATGACTTCACTGCAACCCCCACTCCTGGTCGCAGCAATTGACATGGGTGAGTACGCACACAATTCTCTGACCTGCTCTGCCATCGGTATGTCCCCCTTTCCAATGTGTTTATGGATACCAGCCTCCTCTATTTGCCAGTCAGGAAGGGGAGGTTACTTGCCCATCTGCACTTGCGTTTGCCCGTCGATGTCGCCGCACCTGGTCACAGGCCCCGAGCCACACTTCTCAGATCCGTTGCCAGCTACACTACCGGGGCCAACCGTCGGAGAATCCCTGCTCCCACCTACCATGTTGGTCAAAGGGTGTGGTTGTCGTCAAGGAACCTGCCACTCAGGGTGGAGTCGCAGAAGTTGGCACCTCGGTTCATTGGCCCATTCCCTATCATAAGAGTGATTAGCCCAACTGCTGTCCGGCTCCAACTGCCTAATTCCATGAGGGTGCACCCCACTTTCCATGTGTCTAAGATTAAGCCCATTCATGAGAGTCCGCTGGTCCCTGCTGCGCCTTGTCCTCCTCCTCCACGGCTCGTCGATGGTGGTCTGGTTTACACCGTCCGCCGCCTGCTTCGGTCCAGACGGAGGGGTAGGGGTCTCCAGTACCTCATTGACTGGGAGGGCTATGGACCTGAGGAAAGGACCTGGGTGCCAGCTAGTCGGATTGTGGATAGGACTCTCATCACCGCCTTCCACCAACGGCATCCTGATCAACCTGCAATCCGTAGGGGCCGCCCCAGAGGGATCCCTAACCGTCCTGCCCGCTCGGCTTCCTGTCCTGTGCCTGATCCTGTCTCGGGACCTGTCCCATCTCCCGACCACGGCCCTCCGGCTTCCTCCGAGGATGAGGGCGTTCGCTCGGGACCGTTCGGAGGAGTTCTAGCCCTCCTCCGGCTCCCCTCCTCCCGCCCGGCGTGGTGTTGCTCTTGGGACTTCTGGGGCCGTCCCTGGGGGTTCTGTCATGAGCCCTCTCACTCCACCGGGTTACCACCTTAATGTGTTTCCACTATCTTCCACTCTGCTCATCTCTCTCTCTCTACTCAGCCTAACGAGCTCCACCTGTCCCTGCTCTGCTCGGCTCTAATTACTCTGCCAGCTGCGCTGCATTACCCACTAACCTCTCCCAGTATTTAAAGTCCCGTCTTTCAGCTCTCCTTTGTCAGATCGTCTGCAAAGCTCACACCCGGAACCTGTGTGCTCGCGCTTCTGGCTCACCCCCTGTTTTGTGACCCCGGACCTGCCTGATTCTTGGATACTCTTCTGCCCCAGGAAAACCAGACCTGCTTTCTGCCATTACGACTCCTGACTACTCTTCGACCCCGGTAACTCTGACCAGCCTTCTGCCTGGCTACAACGTATTTGGATTTCCCTTGAACTGTACTTCTGCCTGTTTTCATCCGCCCCTGTGTCTGTGTTTCCTCCCCCAGGACTTCTGGACCACCAACCACCGGCGTCATCGGACGCATCGCTGCCACTGGGGGAGGCACAGACCCAGCACATCGGACGGGATAACCCCTGGAGCCTTCACTCACTCCCTACATCCCTTTCCCCTTAAGTTTAAATAAACTTTCTGGTGTGACGCAATTGTGGTCCTCTTGTCGTCTGTCTGAACCGTGACAAATAATGGGATCATGATGTTTGTCCTGGGTCATTGTTCATTAGGCACTAAACTTTAATAAATGTTACTTAAACCGGGAGTCACTACCTGGATTTGTCCAACAATATATGCTAATTTTAGTTTCTACAGATGGTGTTATGAGGATGGAAATAGTTAACTCCACCATGCTGACCAATTGGCGTATGCTCAGTATCAACATGATGACTTTGTTTCGTACTTAAACTATATTTGAATGGTTAAATCATTCCCAATGAAAGATAATTTATGTTAAGGTTAAAAGTTCAATGAACCAACGGAGGGAGGTTACATGGAAATAAGGTACTCGACATTGAAGGGTTTTGATTCTCTGTTTTTCTTATTTTTAATAATTCATATATTCTGCAACAAATGTTAGTAAGATTTGCCATGTTTCTGTTTTTCCTGGAAGGAACAAAGTCCCTTGAGAGGGGAATGTGAGAGAAAAATTAACATGAAACATGTTTGCCTGCTTTGTTTAACAAATAGTAAGAAATGTCTGTCCTACTAATGCTGTGTTTTGTAAAGGGATGGTTTCTACTAAAGCTCCCTGCAGCTAGTCTAGGCGTGTGGTCAAGGACATGGGATTTACTCAAGATAGGGGTATCTGGAGCTGGCAATTGATTTATGAATGGCTAGGTGATAAAACCAACAGCCACATTTCATTTCAGGATTAATGGTGTGTGAGAGGGCGATGTCTCTGGTCTGACTGAGCATACATTTTCATAGACTGAATTGTGTCTGTAACCCAGCTAACAAGGAACGTAACTGAGACATTTGTAACATTCCCCCTAAGTCTTCCAGAGGTACTGAATGTCATAGCCCGTTTGAGACATTATAGGCACATTCATAACGTTTCTAATAAGTATTATAGAGGTTATAAATATCTGGTCGCTATACAGACATCATGGGAACATTAAAAACGTTCCTTGGTAGTCCATGAAAGGTTCTGAATATCATGTTATTTTGGAGATATCCTAGGAATATTTCATAACGTTACATTTAGAGCTATGGTTTGTCTTCATATAACGTTACAATCGGAATGATAGAAATACATTTTGGAACGTCGTCTGTAAGTCAAGTGGTGGTACACTTGTAACATTGTCTTTCTAAGTGTGTAGGAACATTTGTTACGTTCTAAATAAGTACTTTAGATCCCAAGATATTGGGGCCAGCATACTTGTGCTTGGAGTAAAGGAAGTGGATCCAGCTCTTCCCCTATGCAATTTATTTGTCCATAATTCTACTGATTTAATAAATGTATGGAAATTCATAATGTAATTTTGACCTTAGTATAGGCCTATGGAAGAGGGAACAATACCTAAAAATAATATTTTTGTATTATATTAATTTATGAATGTAGCCTATAACAATAATACTAATTTTTTAAAATCATTATAAAGCAGCTAGCAGTAGTGGTGGCCTGATGACGGTTCATCCTGAATATTCCTTTTGACTCCATTATCCGTCATTGCAAATATAAAAGTGGATGTGGCAACTAACAATACTAATTGGTAAAAGTGAAACAACACAGCTGAACAGCGAAGACGCCATCGACTCCGACTGACCGAACACAGTTCATTTCTTGGAAGTTTTTACGAAAGGTAAGTTATCCAGCGTGTACTATATAAACCAAGTAAGTTAGTGTACTCCCAGCTCCCCAGATAAATACATTTTGATGTCAGGCTATCTAACTAGCGAGGAAGCTTGCCAGTTAGCTAATTAGCCAGTTGGCTAAAAGATAGTTTAGCCTAGCTACATTATTTGGATAGTGCCGCGTGTAACCACAGCCTGTGTTACAGGGTTCAGTAATCATGTTCGTAGGTCCTGATGAAGAACAACATTGACCTCTGCGGGGTGTTTCAGCATCTTGTGACTCAAGACTGTATTGGACTTTACACACCACCACAAGGAGCACACAAATGCATCTCATTGCAAAGAGCAGTCTTGTTAAGCAGGCCATGGCACTCGTGTTGTGCTTACCATCTTGCACAGCCTGTAGCAAGCCCCATTTAGCTAGTTTTGCAAACTATCTTGGCTGGTAAATCAAGAGTCTGAACAGTGTGGAATTGGTGTTTTGTTTTTCTGCTCAGGGCACACAGCGTTATTATGTTGTACATTTTGTAAAAGAGAACACTGTTGAAGTTGTACCAGAGCAGTGGGTGGAGAAGAGAGATGGGGTGAGTTAATCAGTTAAATGGTTTACCCTTTTCAGGCAAAGAGATAGATAAATAGTTAACCTTAAACAGAGTCTCATATCTTGCAGGTCCTGTGTTGCTACTGGCCAAGAAATGCCAGCGCAACAATGATTAAGAGAGGAGACCGGCCTGACAAAATATTATGGGAGAAGTACAGAATTTCCATCTTTTCATCCACTGGTAAAATAATATTTGACTGTATCCATCCACTCCCGTTTATATTGCAATGCATGCTTGGTTGTGTGGCTCTGGAGCAGGTTGCATCAGTTGAACATACTCCTATACGTAAGGCTAGTTACAACGTAGAACATGTTCTAAGCCAGGCCTAAACCTGTGTCAACACCTGGTTGTAAGTAATAGCTTTTGCTACGGCAGGGTGTAAAAACTAAGTGTAATGTGGGGTAGACGTATAGTATAAATCTATAAATAGTTTCCAAGGTAAGTGTTTCATGACTAGTCATGTCGCATCTTGTTCAATTTTCTAAATCATTATGTCGGGCGTAGGTAGGCCCAACTTATCTCTACCTTATTAGCGTCTAACTGGTGCAACACACTCCTGGTCAGTAGAGTCAGTAACTTCCCCCTCTTAAGTACTATATGTATTTGCTGAAAGTATTACTATGTGAATTACAAATCCTCATTACCCTGTTTTGCCAGTGTTAATAGGAAAGTATTTATGACTATGTTTATTGCATGTACAGACAATTACTCTGTGGCAGAGCAACGAGCCAAACGGGGGTTGACACCTCCAATGTTGAATCTGACAAGGAACCAGCGAAGAGGGCAGTGACTAAACCAATCAGATTCCGTGTAGAGCCACCTGGTGAGGATTTCTTAACTGCTCTTATTCCATTGTGTGTATTACATCCATCAGGAAGTAGATGAAATAAATTACAATTTTTTTGTATTGTGCTTCGTAAGATGATGATGGAAGTGAAGCACTCCAGAAAAAGACAAATGAACCCAGACTAGCCCAGTTTACAGTGCCCCATCTTCCACCAGCCCCTAGTGGTAAGATCCTGCATTAGGCTACTAGGTCATTAAATGTATAATCAGCAAGTTGATGGTAAATTTGACACACATTCAAGTATGTGGGTGAAGAAAAGCTTACAGTTAATGCAAGTACTAGTCTTAAATTGAGACGGCATGAAATCATAACCTAATGACATTTGATATGACAAGAAATTACCACACCCATCTGATCTTGACATACTTGATTATTAGTCACATTACCAAAGTGTAACAGTTCTTTATTTTATTTTATTAGCAACTTCAAGAGCCAGTGTCTTTGAAAAGACCCTACAAGGTACATAATGTTTCAAGTCTGATAAACAAGCCTCCTTTCTCAAAGTTCTGTTCCCACCAACTGTATGGGATGAACAGGAAAATCTGTGTGTACTATAAATGTGGTAATCTGTGATATTCTCTGAAGTTACAGATGAAGAGGACTTGAGGCCATGTGCCACCTCAAGCCAGAGCAACAGTAAGTGTCTGGTTGTAGTTTGTTAGGGTAAACAATTGAATTGTATGAAGTATTATAGCTTTACAAACCTTTAAAAGCAACTCAACAGAATACAATTACCATCACATTTTTGCATATTAGGTTATTTAAAGTCTTATTACTACTTTGTGCATAATATTTGGACTTTCCAAATACTTGTGGTGCTGTGTATGGGTGAAACTTGTATTTAAAACAGTAGTGAAATCACCATATTCTTCTGGGGTAAAACAGAAGTGTGATGCCATGTTTGTAAATATCTGTATGTATTTGCCATCAAACTAAAAGCATTATTTAAAACAAAAAATTATGCTTAGCATTTATTTTTGTTGGGATTCATTAACCTTCCGACTGAGCTCCTGACTGACATCCCTTCACTTTTGGTTCTGTGCCAGTTTCAAAAGCATGCAAAGTATGTCTTAATGTTTTCCCTTCTGTTTTCTCAGTTAGTCCAAGTGGCAGCCAGGAAGAAGCTGGCCAAGACAGAGCATCAGAATCAGGTTTCTTTAGCCATCAAGATATTGATCTCGAAATTGTAAATGTAGAAAGTTTAAATAACAGCATGATTTTTTACTTATATTTTAGACCAAAAGCTGCCATCCCTGCTTGATGATCCTGTGGCTTCTGAGATGCCCGCTGGATACATTAAATATATTATGTTAGCCTATATGTTACAAAATGTTGCTTCTCTTGTATTATCAACATAAATTCCAAATTGTATGGCTGTCAGCAGCTATATGGTTATCAATACTACTAATATATATGAAGGGTGGATATTTTGATCGAGGTATTTCACATGGCCTTGATCCATGTCCTGCCTGGTACTCATGGCTTGTATCGTCACGCTGCTTGCAGCTAAACTGTTGAGTCTTTTATTATTTTGCAGATCTTCAAGTAGTGGAGATGAGGATAATGGTGAAACTGGAGATGATCCGTACAGAGTTCAGGACCGCTCTGAACCAAGTTATGGAGGCCATAGAGGCCCGGCAGCCAAAGGAGTCGGAATCCTTGGGGCAACTTGAAATGCTGCAAAACCCTGCAGAAACAAATGAGGAACGGAAGGATATCTGTGATATCTGTGAAACACCATTTAAAATGTATCTGTTTGTAAAAGATGGGAAATCTACATCAAGTATTTTAACAGCAATTTACAAAAATAAGTTAGCTGTTTATCAAGAGCCCCTTGAATGCGTCCAGATTTGAGAGAAGATTGCAACCTGCAATATTATTGAATCCAAATATCTTAATGTCAATGAAATGCAGTTGTCATATATGCTATATGCCTATTTAGTGTTTGGATTGATTTCCCAATGAACACTTAACTTATCTTAAGAAGAAACGATCAGCCCTCTGCCTGTTTACACAAGTTTTAGCCCATGATTACATGATACACTACAAATATGATTTCTCATTACTATCAAACAGAACTGTATGGCCAGCTGTTTTAGCTTAGGAACACACAAATTAGTGGGATTTTTAAAATATTTTTTTTATTTTTTCTCAGATCCGATACCTGACCCTCTGCTGTGGCCTGGACCTTTGCTCAGGAATCAGACAAATGATGAGAAAAATTGGAACAGAGGAGCTGTGGACAGGCTACTCCTTGAAGGGCAGGAAGGGGAAGAGGGCCTTTAATGAGCTATCAATCTGTGATGCTGTCACAAGTAAGTAAATGCACAAGTTTAGATCGTTATTTATTATTATTTAGTAGATAGTATAATTGGTCAAGTGATGGTAAGTCAAATGTGTATTTATTAACATTTCAAATGACTTAAATCAGTAACAAGGCAGTTACAAACTAAATGTGAAATCCTACCAACTGTTAAGATCGGAGAGAGAGGACAAAGGAAAGGTGAAGGAGAGAGGTCTCAATGAGAGAGGTCTCACAATACACAATCTCTGCCTCAGCCAGCATAGGTGGAAAAGTAATGATATGACATATAATGTACCATTTCAATTCTTTTTCACAACATAGGAGTGTCCCTGAAAGCACACCCCAAGGCTACCTACCAAGATGTAGATGACAAAATAGCAGATGCTCTCTAACATGCACCAGCTCGGCTCAAGAGTAAGAGAAAGGTATGATTAAAAATAACAATTTTATTTTTTTACTTCACTTTAATCCAGTCGGTCAGTGTAGGTAAATTATTGTGCTACTACAAAAGGAATGTAGTAGAGAGTCGACGTTAAACCATTTAGATCATTTGTTTACGGAAAATAATGACCAATTTGTGTTATTGTGACTTCCAGGAGCGGGTCGAGGAAGCGACAGTGGATGAGGATGGAACAGCAGCACCTGAATAAACATAACATAGTTATTCACTTTTAGCTTTAAGCAGTTTTACAGTTCTTGACTGGAGTGCAGTGTTCATGTTTTTACTGACTTGTTATTTTGTGAGCTTATTGCTGTGATTTTGTTTACGAATCTATTGTGATACAGTTTAAGTAAAAAAAATAAAATATAGAAAAAAGACCTTCTTATTTTCTGGAATTTTGCATATTTCGTCAGTGGACACCTACCGACAGGATACTGTGTATATGTTCAGGGTAGATTAAATGACGTGTTTTAAGGGGCCTCCCGAGTGGCGCAGTGGTCTAAGACACTGCATCGCAGAGCAAGCTGCGTTGCTACAGATGCTGGTTCGATACCTGTCTGTGTCGCAGCCAACCGTGACCGAGAGACCCATGAGGTGATGCACAATTGGCCCAGCGTCGTCCGGGTTAGGGGAGGGTTTGGCCGGCCGGGATGTCCTTGTCCCATCAAACTGTTACGTACCTTATTGGTACTGTAGGTACCCACTGACGAAAGTTACGATCTCATTGGTTACCAGAAACTGCATTTTATGGAGCTCTCAACGTACTTTCTGACGTTTAGCAACGTTATGAGGTTGACCTAAAAATACACATATTTAACTGTTTAACATCCCCCACATTTCTACGTCCTAAAAAGACTTGGGACGTACGTTTTGTCAGTGGACACCACAGCTACGTAGAAGGCACGTTTCACAATAACTTTATCATGACTTATGTAGGGACTAAAATAACTTTGTGGTCACGTCCTGGAACGTAATTTTGTAGCGACTCCTGTGGCAGGCCGGGCGCATGCACGCCATAACGTTGCTAAACGTCAAAGTACATTGAGAGCCCTACAAAATGCGGTTTCTGGTAACCACTGGGAAGGTAACTTTTGTCAGTGGGTACCTATAGTACCAATAAGGCACGTAACAGTGTGCACGTTCAGGGAAGATTCAAGATTCATCTCTTATAACGTTATTGAATAACGTTATTTAACTGTTTAAAAAAAAGTTTTGTCAGCGGACACCACAGCTACTGTACGTAGAAGGAACATTTCACAATAACGTTATCATTACTTATGTAGGGACTAAAATAACTTTGTGGTCACGTCCTGGAACGTAATTTTGTTAGCTGGGAAGGTACCAGGGATGAGATCTGTTATGAATAGTTGATAAGAACCTTGTCTTGGGGGCCAAACCCTGGTTTCCATACAATGAGAACAGTCTTCATAGCAGATACTGTCTGCTGTGAATTATTCATTTCTTTCATAGAAATCCTAACCTTTTTATTCATTCCACACATCTGCTGTTTGTCATGTATCTTTGCTATAACATATCTTTGTATTGTCTGTATTTCAGAGCTCTCCGCCCAACACCCAAGAGTGTTGGGTCGACCAGCCTCACTTACTACCTTATTAATACGTTTTGAATAAAGTAATATCCTGATTGGTGATTGACCTTGTCTCTCCTCATTATTGATTAGAATTTCCACAACACTGGTCAAATTAGCTTTTGAATTCCCTGTCTTTTTCAGCTTCAGACAAAAGCTAATATTTCACTTAAAACAGTTTTTTGTATTAATTTTAAATAGAAGTGGGATAGTAGCCTTTAGTGGGATAGTAACAGTAGAAGTGACTGCAGTAGTGGTGTAAATAGTTACTGAATCCCAGTAGTAGTAGTAGTAGTAGGATTGACTGTGGTAAAAGCAGTGTTGGGGGATAACGTAGTAATGTAACGCATTACTTAAAAAAATGGGGTAATATTATTACAGTTTTTTTCAGCTTGTTATATATATATTGTCTCTACCAAGTTCATGCTGTAACTCGTTTCCTGTTATAAATTGATTGCTCAAAGTAGCCTTACTGAAAAGATGGGCCTTATGTTCTGAAACGATGTTGTCACAGCAAGTAAATTCATGATGGTTATGCCAGCCTTCTAATGTTATTTATTTTACAGTTTACCATACAACTTCAATTAAACGGTGAGTCTCAAAGAGCCGCCTGTCTCTTTTAGTAGCCGGGCAATGGTACATTTCAGCAAATAAACGCCTGTTTGAAATAAACGGCAGGTCTAAATGAATTGTTACCATGAATTACCATGAATTGTTTACGAGGTTTAATGTTTGATTTGTTACATTAAATAATTGAGTAATGACTCGAAAGAAATTATGGCAATCATCCATTTTTATCGACAGTAACAAACTGCTAGCAATTGGCTGCTAACAGCTGAGAACTGCTAGCTATGTCACACCCTGATCTGTTTCACCTGTCTTGTGATTGTCTCCAACCCCCACCAGGTGTCTCCCATTACCTCATGTGTATTTATACCTGCGTTATCTATTTGTCTGTTGCCAGTTCATCTTGTCCCGTCAAGTCCTACCAGCGTGTTCCGTGTTTCCAGTGCTCTAGTTTTTGCTTTTTCTAGTCTTCCCAGTTCTGACCTTTCTGCCTGTCCTGACCCTGATCCTGCCTGCCGTCCTGTACCTGTCTCCCAAGGAGCCACCATTGGAAGACACGAGGGGTTACTACAAAGTCTTATGGAGGGACTCCATACCCTGGCAGAACGCCATGACCATGCGTTCAATACATTGCTGGAAATATTCAGCGGATTCCCAACTAGGCAGCAAGCCACAACAGTAACCCCCCATACTCTCAGCAACCCCGCCACCAGCGGCGCTTCTTCCCAGCCTACCTAAGTCCCGAGAACCTCGCTTACCTCCTCCGGAGCGCTATGCTGGAGATTCTGGAAAATGCCGGGCGTTTCTCTCCCAGTGCTCCCTCATCTTCGAGCCGCTCTGACCGCTCGAAGATGGCGTACTTGATAATGCTGATGTCCGGGAGGGCCCTCGCCTGAGCTACGGCGGTGTGGGAGCAACAGTCTACCTTTTGCCTCAGTCTGGAGGAGTTCGTGGCGGAGGTACGAAAAGTGTTTGATTCTCCATTGTCTGGGAGAGAGGCTGCTCGTAAACTGCTCAACAATTAACTATGCAAATTAGCAAAAGCTGTGTGGATTAAGGAAATTGATGCCTGGCTCAAATAGAAGCCTGTCTCTAATAAGCGTCCGTGGTGTTCAGTGATTTAAGCAAAAAAAAGGCCCAGGCTATTAATTGAAGTTTACGGTATTTCATTTAGAGGCTGCAAGTAAACCTATATTGTAGCCTATAGTCCAGGCTATTTCAGAAAGGTTCGAAAACATTTTCTTCAGTGATGGACATTTCATTTATTATCACTGCTATGATAAGACCAATCAACATTTCACAAGTGTTGGTGTTTTATTATGCTACAAGCTATTGTCACAATGAGACCTAATCGCACTATTTTAATTCTGCTTGGAATGATTCAATAATAATCTCCAAATGCGTTACTTTGATTGAAATCCCAACACTGGGTAGAAGTAGGCATAATAGTAGTAGATAATAGTAGCTGTACACTGCAGTACACTGCAGTAGTAATATTGCAGTGTACTGTGGCGGACTTACCATTAGGCAGAATAGGCAATTGCCCCTTA
The DNA here is from genome assembly GCF_020615455.1 of Coregonus clupeaformis. Lineage (NCBI taxonomy): Eukaryota > Metazoa > Chordata > Actinopteri > Salmoniformes > Salmonidae > Coregonus > Coregonus clupeaformis. The sequence continues at coordinate 2,429,187 of NC_059210.1, read as the reverse complement.
GGCCTCACATCATCAAGGGGCCTTGTGAGCTGGGCAAAATAAAATAAAAAAATTCTAATAATGAATAATTTACCTGCTGATGCCCCTCCCCCCCATGCTCCGCTCGAGGCAATATTAATATTGTTTTCTCATAATAGTAGAAACAAGTGTCATTAATCAGCCACGGACTGGTTCATAATAATGGAGTATTCCACCCTGACAGAGTTCCCGTGCATTGTTTCACGCAATATGATTGCAAACGTGACTTTCATGAAAATGAAGCTGCAGTAATGAGGTGCTTTCAGAGCAGGGCAAAGAAAATACAAATAAATCAAGATTTAACATAAAAATGGCATTTCATACTCTTTTTGGACAGACAGCATCAGATACAAGGGATACATACAGGGCTCTATTTTAACAAACCTAACACAATGGTAAATCTAAGCGCATGCGGTAGCACTATAGCTTCAGGGGTGTGTCAGAAATATACAGTGGGAAAAAAAAGTATTTAGTCAGCCACCAATTGTGCAAGAGGCCTGTAATTTTCACCATAGGTACACGTCAACTATGACAGACAAAATTAGAATTTTTTTTCCAGAAATCACATTGTAGGATTTTTAATGAATTTATTTGCAAATTATGGTGGAAAATAAGTATTTGGTCAATAACAAAAGTTTCTCAATACTTTGTTATATACCCTTTGTTCGCAATGACACAGGTCAAACGTTTTCTGTAAGTCTTCACAAGATTTTCACACACTGTTGCTGGTAATTTGGCCCATTCCTCCATGCAGATCTCCTCTAGAGCAGTGATGTTTTGTGGCTGTTGCTGGGCAACACGGACTTTCAACTCCCTCCAAAGATTTTCTATGGGGTTGAGATCTGGAGACTGGCTAGGCCACTCCAGGACCTTGAAATGCTTCTACGAAGCCACTCCTTCGTTGCCCGGGCGGTGTGTTTGGGATCATTGTCATGCTGAAAGACCCAGCCACGTTTCATCTTCAATGCCCTTGCTGATGGAAGGAGGTTTTCACTCAGAATCTCACGATACATGGCCCCATTCATTCTTTCCTTTACACGGATCAGTCGTCCTGGTCCCTTTGCAGAAAAACAGCCCCAAAGCATGATGTTTCCACCCCCATGCTTCACAGTAGGTATGGTGTTCTTTGGATGCAACTCAGCATTCTTTGTCCTCCAAACACGACGAGTTGAGTTTTTACCAAAAAGTTATATTTTGGTTTCATCTGACCATATGACATTCTCCCAATCCTCTTCTGGATCATCCAAATGCACTCTTCAGACGGGCCTGGACATGTACTGGCTTAAGCAGGGAGACACGTCTGGCACTGCAGGATTTGAGTCCCTGGCGGCGTAGTGTGTTACTGATGGTAGGCTTTGTTACTTTGGTCCCAGCTCTCTGCAGGTCATTCACTAGGTCCCCCCCGTGTGGTTCTGGGATTTTTGCTCACCGTTCTTGTGATCATTTTGACCCCCACGGGGTGAGATCTTGCGTGGAGCCCCAGATCGAGGGAGATTATCAGTGGTCTTGTATGTCTTCCATTTCCTAATAATTGCTCCCACAGTTGATTTCTTCAAACCAAGCTGCTTACCTATTGCAGATTCAGTCTTCCCAGCCTGGTGCAGGTCTACAATTTTGTTTCTGGTGTCCTTTGACAGCTCTTTGGTCTTGGCCATAGTGGAGTTTGGAGTGTGACTGTTTGAGGTTGTGGACAGGTGTCTTTTATACTGATAACAAGTTCAAACAGGTGCCATTAATACAGGTAACGAGTGGAGGACAGAGGAGCCTCTTAAAGAAGAAGTTACAGGTCTGTGAGAGCCAGAAATCTTGCTTGTTTGTAGGTGACCAAATACTTATTTTCCACCATAATTTGCAAATAAATTCATTAAAAATCCTACAATGTGATTTTCTGGAGAAAAAAAATCTCAGTTTGTCTGTCATAGTTGACGTGTACCTATGCTGAAAATGACAGGCCTCTCTCATCTTTTTAAGTGGGAGAATTTGCACAATTGGTGGCTGACTAAATACTTTTTTCCCCCACTGTATTTGCTATTTTCACTATCATAATTATCGGCGCACGAAGGGCTGGCTTTGATGAATAAACAAGTTATGTGTGTGTCGCGGCTTGGCCCCTCGCTGGCCAATCAGAATGTGCTCCATGGTTAAATATGTGGTTGCTTCAAGTTGTGTATTTACGGTCTTTTATGTATTCCCTTGGAATCAACTCCAATTCCAATGTTAGTCCTTTATAGTGTGTTAAATGGCTTACAGAAATGAAATAACCAAATGTAGACCTACAGTTGAAGTCGGAAGTTTACATACACTTTAGCCAAATACATTTAAACTCAGTTTCACAATTCCTGACCTTTAATCCTAGTTAAAATTCCCTGTTTTAGGTCAGTTAGGATCACCACTTTATTTTAAGAATGTGAAATGTCAGAATAATAGTAGAGAGAATTATTTATTTCAGCTTTTATTTACTTAATCACATTCCCAGTGGGTCAGAAGTTTACATACACTCAATTAGTATTTGGTAGCATTACCTTTAAATTGTTTATCTTGGGTCAAACGTTTCGGGTAGCCTTCCACAAGCTTCCCACAATAAGTTGGGTGAATTTTTGCCCATTCCTCCTGACACAGCTGGTGTAACTGAGTCAGGTTTGTAGGCCTCCTTGCTCGAACACACCTTTTCAGTTCTGCCCACAAATGTTCTATAGGATTGAGGTCAGGGCTTTGTGATGGCCACTCCATTACCTTGACTTTGTTGTCCTTAAGCCATTTTGCCACAACTTTGGAAGTATGCTTAGGGTCATTGTCCATTTGGAAGACCCATTTGCGACCAAGCTTTAACTTCCTGACTGATGTCTTGAGATGTTGCTTCAATATATCCACATCATTTTCCTTCCTCATGATGCCATCTACTTTGTGAAGTGCACCAGTCCCTCCTGCAGCAAAGCACCCCCACAGCTTGATGCTGCCACCCCTGTGCTTCACGGTTGGGATGGTGTTCTTCGGCTTGCAAGACCCCCTTTTTCCTCCAAACATAACGATGGTCATTACGGCCAAACAGTTCTATTTTTGTTTCATCAGACCAGAGGACATTTCTCCAAAAAGTACGATCTTTGTCCCCATGTGCAGTCTGGCTTTTTTATGGCGGTTTTGGAGCAGTGGCTTCTTCCTTGCTGAGCGGCCTTTCAGGTTATGTCAATATAGGACTTGTTTTACTGTGGATATAGATACTTTTGTACCTGTTTCCTCCAGCATCTTCACAAGGTCCTTTGCTGTTGTTCTGGGATTGATTTGCACTTTTCGCATCAAACTACGTTCATCTCTAGGAGACAGAACGCTTCTCCATCCTGAGCGGTATGACGGCTGCGTGGTCCCATGGTGTTTATACTTACGTACTAATGTTTGTACAGATAAACGTAGTCCCTTCAGGCGTGGAGGTCTACCATTTTTTTCTGAGGTCTTGGCTGATTTCTTTTGATTTTCCCATGATATCAAGCAAAGAGGCACTGAGTTTGAAGGTAGGCCTTGAAATACATCCACAGGTGCACCTCCAATTGACTCAAATGATGTCAATTAGCCTATCAGAAGCTTCTAAAGCCATGACATCATTTTCTGGAATTTCCAAGCTGTTTAAAGGCACAGTCAACTTAGTGTATGTAAACTTCTGACCCACTGGAATTGTGATACAGTGAATTATAAGTGAAATAATCTGTCTGTAAACAATTGTTGGAAAAATTACTTGTGTCATGCACAAAGTAGGTTTCCTAACCGACTTGCCAAAACTATAGTTTGTTAACAAGAAATTTGTGGCGTGGTTGAAAAACAAGTTTTAATGACTCCAACCTAAGTGTATGTAAACTTCCAAACTTATTGTGGGAAGCTTGTGGAAGGCTACCCGAAACGTTTGACCCAAGTTAAACAATATAAAGGCAATGCTACCAAAAACTAATTGAGTGTATGTAAACTTCTGACCCCCTGGGAATGTGATAAAATAAATAAAAGCTGAAAAAAATAATTCTCTCTACTATTATTCTGACATTTCACATTCTTAAAATAAAGTGGTTATCCTAATTGACCTAAGACAGGGAATTTTTACTAGGATTAAATGTCAGGAATTGTGAAAAACTGAGTTGAAATGTATTTGGCTAAGGTGTATGTAAACTTCCGACTTCAACTGTGTGTCTTATTTACATAATCGGAACCATCTTACAGATCAGATCGAAATCACATATCTCCAGAAGTTGCATTGCAAGCGCACCACGGACATTGTCACCATAAAACCAGGAAGGTGAATCATTCTAATAAGTTTGGTTGTAATAAAATTAAACAAAAAACAAGCAATCCATTGTTTTTTTCAACAACAAATTGTAATGTCAAATGTAATGTAATCATAAAATCGGCAGGATAAAAAAGACACGCATTGCTGTTATAGTAGGCCGAAGGGAGGGCTTGGGTTTTGAACATACGAAACAGAAAACAAGCCATTTTTACAGGTTACAGATAACTTCTAAATACGAGGTTCACCGGTATTCACCAAGGTTGTTGTCTCTCATTTCATGATGGGCATGGGCCACGTAGCCTACATCATGGAGGGAGTTTTAAGCACGTCCAAAACAGGACCTTCATGGCTAAAATAATGTGGGCCTGCCTACAATATAAACTGAATGTCAGCTCACTGTTTTACTCCTCTCAAACTTCATATTTTAATAAAGCTTTGGTGATTAAGATTTATTTCCAAGCTGTCTCAGGAGCCAAACTCTTTATCGACAGTCTTGACTACTTTGTGATTGCGTTGGACAGCCTTCATTAAGAGGAGGTGAGGCTATGCTTGGTTTTTAATCAAATAAAACAAAATGGGAAAAACAAATGTTTTTTATGTTTCTAAATATGAAGTATACAGGCACCAAAAGCATGTTAAGCTACTCTTGTTCCATGCGCATATGGGCAGTGTGCGTCACGGCTGAATAGGCTGCGTTTCCACTGTCAAAATACATGCCATAAAAAACTGCGTTACCGCTAAAACCAGCTTTTGGTTGGTCTTAAATATCCCTATCAGCGCTGCCTGAAATTAGCACTTTGTATCATGTTTTTAAGGACACATCTCTAATATTTCCACCCCACTCATCTGAGCACAAGTGAGCTGATATAAGACAGGTAAATTGCCGAACCTGGAGTTGGAGATGGAAAATACCAGTGCGCCAGTTTTTACATGACGAAATTGCTAACTAATGTGCGTTTGACACTAGCGCCGCCTTAACGGCAGCCAAAAATAGAGCCCATAGTACAACAGAGGGGTGCTGTTTCGCTCACTCTAATGCTTTGTCTGGTGAGATAGTTTCAGCCACTTGCGAATTGAAGGAAAGTTGGTGGGTGCATAGTGCACTGTTCGGATGCTGGAATTATTTTGGATGAATGTGCGAAGGTCACCTACTTTTTGAAGTGATTTGTTGGACAATCAGATGAACACTGGTTGTGTTCATGGCACATTAAAAGGAAATACACCTGTGTTTACTATAAAACCCTGGCCTCTGTTTGGGGCCTCCAAATCACTAAGTCTGCCCCTGGGTATACTTATAGTCCGGTAATCATATGGGTTAGCTATAATAAGTGGGATAGCTATTGTGGTGGGATAGCTAGTGGGTAGGAGTGAGCTGAGTGGGATAATCAGTCTTAGAATGTGCTCCCCTAGTTATATAATCTGAAAGTTCCATGGCAATTAATTCAACAGTGGGAAGTAAGCTACATTTATTAAGTTAATGCGGTTAGTTAAACAACTGTATCGTTTGATTGGTAAAGTAATAGAGTATTGCCTTGAACTCCTCAGATCATACTGTCTCTGTGTAGGGTTTAGAAACTCTTGCAGAGGACTTGTGTGGTCATGCAGGAGGTCTTGGCTGTGGCTTCATCCCGCCTGCTCTCCAGAGATGAGAAGGAGTGCCAAAGATGCGGCAGCATCATCTCTGAATGCCTTCTAAGTCCTTAGAGAGACACTTTGGAATTTGATGTAGTTACTAAATCAGTTGTATTGATTTGGTAGAAGATATTTCTGTTCTAAATTCTGACGCAAGACACACTAAAAGACACACTAATTAGTGTGTGTGTGGGGGGGTTATTATCAAAGATGAGTGAGTGATCTATCCACTTAACACACCTTTCTGAGGAATAACGTCAGTGTGTGTGAGGGAGTGTGTTTATGTAGGTAAACAGAAAAAGAAGGTGCAGATGTCTCTCCCATGTGTTTTGTATTAATATCTGTGGAGTGTTGGAGTGTGTTTCTGTTCATGAGTAGAGAATGTTACAGTGTGTTTGATTAAATTGCCAATGGCATTTTTCTAATATTCTGTTGTTTTGTTGGCGTTCAATTGATTTAGTTTCTGTACTGTTGAAGTATACAGCTGCTGTATTTTCTGTGAACCATTTCAAAGAAGTGAATGTGTGTGGAGTCAGAAAAATGCTAATGTGTGTGTGTGTGTGTATGTGTGCGTGTGAACGTGTGTGGAAGAAAACTGGCAGATGTGTGTGTAGCAGTGTGTGTCTGTACCATCTGCAACCCTCCCTTTCTGCATCACTGGGGCCCCACACTGCAACAACATCAATTAAGTGATGCCGTTGTTGCAGCGGCAACTGGCGCCCGAGGAGCGAAGCATCATCCGTAGGTGTGGGTGTGTACAGTAAATACACACATTTGTTACAGACAGACTTTTTTCTATCCCCCCGCACCCCTCCCCAACGACCACCTGACCTTACTTGAAGATGGGCACATCTAAATTCCATCTCCCGCATTCACCTTGGAGAACGTATTAGGGCTTTGCCAGGGATTTACAGATAAAGGGAAAGCGCACACCTGGGCGTCTCTATCTGGGTCAGGGGATTGGAAGTCATGCTACGGAAGAAAGCGTTCGCTAACCCGTATCACTAGAAAGACAGGTCTTTTTCATAGTCATAGCCATCCTATGGGTTCACTTTTCAGTTATTGGTATCTGCTAAATGTCAGAGTGTACTTCATATTTATTATTATGTATCTGCGGTGGCGGAGACCTTTTACATGTGACATGAAGAGGTATGCATTACCTGGTATAATTCATAGTCATTGTGCTGCATATTCACTGTATATTATTACAGTGTGTCACCTAAATAAGGCCTGGGCCCATATCCACAAAGCATCTCAGAATATGAGTGCTGATCTAGGATCTGTCCATATAATCTTAATCATTATGATCTAAAAGGCTAAACTGTTCCTAGATCAGCACTCCTACTCTGAGACGCTTTGTGGATATGGCCCTGGCCTAAAACAGCACAGCAATGTGCAACAAAACACAGTACAGTAGAACACAGTATCATAGAACCCCAAAACACAGGTACAGGTACAGCCCTGTGTAGACCTACTCTGAGGGGTAAATGGCAGTTGACAACTACAACCCAGCACATGCTTTTTGAATAATAATGCCTCCATCTCCATCCTTTCTGCTACAGATCCATACCCGGTATCCATCTGGCGTGGCATATACCCGCTGGCAGGTGAGAGTTTAATTAGAAATCCTGGCATTTCCATGTGTATGCAGCATGCCCCCCCTGCCAACACCCCACCCCCCTGCCAACCTCCTGAAACAGTACCTACGTAACATGCCTTACAAGTCATCACAACACACAGGGAAAGCTATCCGGGGCCAGGGTCGGCTTCTCTCATCATAAATGGTTAGTGCCGCCAGCCTGCTGCGTCTGTTGACTTATGGAACACATGGCAGGCAACGGGGGTTAAAATGCTAAGCAGAAAGAAAGCTAAGCCTTTGTAAATGACCGTTGAAATCGATGGTAGAGAAGGGGGGGAGAGGGACGACGTGGGGAGGGACGACGGCTTTGAGAAAGGCCCAGGGGAGAGAGGCCTTTATTTAATGGTTATCATTACCATGGCTCTAGTCGCAGTGATGAGGTCTCTGCATCTGTCCTTATACGCCTACACCACTGCATGTTGCCTGTTGCAATTATTAGGGTGTTTTAGCCTCCTTTATAGTGCTTAGGAATGAGAGAGGAAAGAGGATAAATGGAGAGGGGGACAGATAGAACGAAACAGGAAAGGAGAGAGAGAGGGAGAGAAGATAGAGGGATAGCAGAAGGGGAGTTAGTAAGTAAGGGGATAGAGAGATAGAAAAGAGGAAATATAAGACTGGGAAAAAGGAAGTAAAAGGGAAAATATAAGACTGCATATATGTATGAGGCAACAGAAGAAGTGTACAAAAGCTGAAGAACATACGCACATCCAGATACTTTCTGCAGGTGATGGAGTTGTAGGTGAACTCATGGAAAACAGAATGGAAAACGCCACACACTGCTGCTCATGCTCCCAAGTGATTTTATTTATAACAACATTTTGACCCTTCGGTCTTAATCAGGCATCCATATAACAGGAGGTAAACAGGAGGTCAAAATATATAACATAGGTTCACAAAATGAACATTCAATGTATCAAAATATATGATCATACACAAGGAATGTGATCAATATTTACAGTGATATACATACACAATATTCAATTAGGATAAAAAACACAATAATTTGGACGTTCGGAACTATAAAAACGGTTTTAAGACGAACTCCTCGTTAAGGCCAAGAGGAGACAGTGTGTTGAGCCTGTGGATCCAGAAAGATTCCCTTTGATCAGGCCTTTGATCTTAAATCTTTGTCCTGTGTGGGGGTGGGTAAATGAGTCACATTCGTAGGTGAAACTGCATTGAGCACATTAGCCACATTTGTAATTACCCTCCAGAACCTTGTCCAAGAAAGTTTCCCTTTTCTCTGGTGGATAATCAGATTTCACCACAATGACTCTCACTTTTGGGGGTCTTTTAAAGACCATACGTGGGGGATATTTAAAGATGGGTTTGAATTGTGGGTCAGTATCAATAATGTACTAGTGCTTCCTGATAATGTCCTTAAATGCCTTCCCCAATGTTGGGTATTGGATGAGCATTAGGGGACATTTCTTTTACTTTTGGTTGAAGGCTTTAGCCCTTCAAAACGATCATTGGCATGTTTTACCCAATTGTCTTTGTACCCCCTTTCCTTAAACCTTTGTGTGAGGTCCGTGGTCTGTTTCTGGTAAGAAGCATCATCGCTGCATATTCTTCTGATGCGACTGAATTGATTTACCTTATAATTGGACGTGGATGAAAGCTGTCACCTCTAAGGAGGGTGTTCCTGTCCGTAGGTTTCCTATAGAGATCTGTAGAGAGGGAGGTTTTGTCCTTAATAACCATCACATCAAGAAAACTGATTTGGGATAGGTTAATGGTGAAAGGAAGGTGCTCATTCATAGAGTTTAGATAGGCATGTAATTCCAAGAGTTCTTCCTGGGTCCCTGCATAGATCACTATAATGTCATCCAAATATCTTCGAATTAGGAGAATATTGGAGAGAAAGGTGTTAAGGTCTGGATTCAGCACCACCTCTCTTTCAAACATTCCTAGATATATGTTAGCATAATTAGGAGCCATGGTGCTCCCCATCGCTGTCCCTTTGGTCTGGAAGAAAAAGTATCCTCTGAAGAGAGAATAGTTGGAGGTTAGCACCAGTTCAGCCAAGTCCACAATACAATTAGCGCTGGGAAGAGCATTAGGGGGACGTTCATTGAGGTAGAACTTGAGGGCCTCTAGGGCCCCCTGCTGAGAGATGTTAGTGAAGAAGTGCTCAAAGTTGTGTCTCCATATGCAGGGGCGCAACTTTCACTGGGGACGGCGGGGACATGTCCCCCCCACATTCTGAAATTGTATTTCTGTCCCCCCCAGTTTTATCAATGGAATGTGATACAAAACAAGGCAAATGTGTTAAACAAGTTATGTCCCCCCCACTTCTAAAACCAAAGTTAGGCCCCTGTCCATATGTCAGTGTGTCTCTATCAATTGGAGAGCTGATGCATGGCTAGGCTCAGTGATTGATGGAAATCCCTAAGGGTATCATCTCTGATTTAGAGTTAGGAGTTAGGTTTGGGTTAGGGGTTAGGTTTAGGGTTAGGGAAAATAGGATTTTGAATGGGAATCAATTTTGTCCCCCCACAAGGTTAGTTAAACAAGACTGTGTGTGGGTGTGTGTGTGTGTGTGTGTGTGTGTGTGTGTGTGTGTGTGTGAGAGGGAGAGAGAGAGCAAGAGAGAGGGAGATAGAGAATGTGAAAATAGCGAATGATAAGGAGGGAGAGGTGTCATCAGGACATCTCCATTTGATGCATGTTGATTGCCATGTAAGTAGAAGAAGGAGTACTTGAGTGCAGCTGCAGTATAGTGCATGCACGCCCATTCACTTGCTGCACGGCTCTGTGGTTGAGCAGGTCTTTTCAGGTAGTGCATGACACACACACACACTGCAGATTAACAGGCTGTATACAGCAGAATGTCAGTGCCTCCTACAGGCTGTGTGTGAGACGACCTGCAGTGTTACCAGATGGGGTACGGGACAGTGAACACGGAGCCTGCCATTTCTCACACACACAAACAAAAAAAACAACACATACACATATTTGTTCAATGCCAGATGCCTTTTCACACAGTATCACTCAATTCAAGGCATAAAGGCGGCAGGTAGCTTAGTGGTTAAGAGCGTTGTGCCAGTAACCGAGCCGACTAGGTGAAAAATCTGTCGATGTGCCCTTGAGCAAGGCACTTAACCCTAATTGCTCCTGTAAGTCGCTCTGGATAAGAGCGTCTGCTAAATGACTAAAAAATGAATAATAAATAAATAAAGGCTAGTATCATGGTGCAATCTGCACAGCATGGCTCTTTCAGAGTGGTGGTAGCTTTCATACTGAATCATACTTAACCTCTCTGTCACCTCCCTCCTTTGTCCATACACTTTCTTCCATCATTCAATAATGATTTTCTTTTAATGTACAACCTGGTATTTTACTGCTGGTACATGTGTTCCTTGTAGAGCACTTACAAGCTCTCAGGTCCATTGAGCAGGTACTGTATAGTGTGTGTGTGTGTGTGTGTGTGTGTGTGAGAGAGAGAGAGAGTTGACCAAAATTAGTCGTTCCTGTATACTCTCTCTCTCTCACGCACACACATTGCACGCAAACACACACACAAACACACACACACTTTCTCTCTCTCTTTCACAATTTGAGATAACAAGTGACATGCTCAGCCATCATAGAGCCAGGGCAATTACTTGGCAGGAGTTTTGTCAGGCCTTAATAAAAAACATGGAGGACAGGATGAGGACTGGAGAGATGAGAGGGCTCACAACCGCAGACCACGTGTATGGCGTTGTGTGGGCGAGCGGTTTGCTGATGTCAGGCGGTGGGGTTATGGTATCGGCAGGCATACGCTACGGCCAACGAACACAACTGCATTTTATCGATGGCAATTTGAATGCACAGAGATACCGTGACGAGATCCTGAGGCCCATTGTCGTCTCATTCATCTGCCGCCATCACCTCATGTTTCAGCATGATAATGCACGGCTCCATGTCACAAGGATCTGTACACAATTCCTGGAAGCTGAAAATGTCCCAGTTCTTCCATGGCCTGCATACTCACCAGACGTCACCACCCATTGAGCATGTTTGGGATGCTCTGGATCGACGTGTACGACAGCGTGTTCCAGTTCCCACCAATATCCAGCAACTTCACACAGCCATTGAAGAGGAGTGGGACAACATTCCACAGGCCAATCAACAACAGCCTGATCAACTCTGCGAAGGAGATGTGTCGTGCTGCATGAGGCAAATGGTGATCACATTTAACTGACTGGTTTTCTGATCCACGCCCCTACTTTATTTAAAGGTATCTGTGAACAGATGCATATCTGTATTCCCAGTCATGTGAAATCCATAGATTAGGGCCTAATTTATTTATTTAAATTGACTGATTTCCTTATATGAACTGTAACTCAGTACAATCTTTGAAATTATAGCATGTTGCGTTTCTATTTTTGTTCAGTATACTTCCAGCCGAGTCTGTTTTACTTTAGATATCATCAGGAATAGCAAAGAATAAAGAACCACATTTCTACAGTCAGCGGTCTGTTTTGAATTCATCACTTTGTGTTGCAAATATATTGACCTTCATGTTTCAATGGAAGTGTCTCTTATGTAGGCCTACTGGGCCAAAATGCTACTAGCGTTCTCCTGCTCTGTCTCTCTCTCCAACAATTCTGATGTCTTTAGCGGGAGCCACAGTGTGTGTGTGTGAGGGGCTTGTCGTGATCAGTGATGGAGTGTAGTAATGTTTATCTCACTTTGATTGTCCCTCTGCAGAGAGCAGATGAGGACTCAGCTGCACACAGACACAGAAATGCAGTGCCCTCTGGTTATACAAACAAGTACACACACACACACACTAACCTACCATCTCAAGTGAGTCACCAACACACTCTAGGCACTGACTGTTTCTTAGAAATATACACAATTTTAAAAAAATGATATTCCAAGTATGCCATCACGTCCCTCTCCTTCACATTATCCTACTCTTAAGTCCATAGATATAAGGAAGTCTTTGTCAATGGGGGAAATTGATGTGGGAAAGTATTATTATTAAAAGTACACCCACACAACACAAGCACCATATAAGAATGTTTATTAGGATGCAGATTGTCAATTATTAGCATTTCACATTTACCGTTTTAATATTCATTGTTTTCTGGACATTTTTGACAAGTTGGTGCTTCTTTTGTTATGTGTTCAACAGTCACATACAGTATTGAGGATATTTTTAGCTACACAATTGGAGTGAATAGAGACAAGAGGGGTCATTTTTTACTGAAATATAATTGACCTTGAACTGAACGTTTTCCTGAACCGTGTAGATAACTAGTCTGTTAAGAGAGGGGTGAATTTGAAAGGGCTACAGCTATCAGGAATGCGTTCAGTTGTCAAACTTTGCAGATAGAAATGCCATAGAGCCGACGTGCTTCCTTGTTCTACATGCCAGAGAGGTATATGTTTGTTCTACATAGCATATGTTTAACTGAACAAAGAATGTCTCACGTGATGTTGTCATCATCATGTAGGTGGACATACCAAAAAGGTGTAAAGAATATAGGGTCAGTAATATAGGTTATGTCATAAAAAAAAAAAAGATAAAATGCCAACTCATCTGCTCTGGGCAGAATAGTCGCTGGTAGGTAAGTGAGGTTAAAACAGTCAGCAGTGCCACCTTGAAACTTCATTTGTGCAGTAATATAAGAAGTCCAAAAGGTGGCAGCAGAGTCACACTGTTCTGTTAGTAGTGTGAGTCCTCTTCCCAACAGGATATGCCTGCATGGTTCCTATTTGAATACAACTAAAATGCATCCTTCCTTCCTAGAAGTAATCCCTGATCTGAGCTGACTGGGTTGGCGAAGCATATTGCTTTCACCTATACTATCATTAAGCATTAAAGGCCTGAGGTGCCTAATTGCTATTATAAATGTTTTGTCTTACCCTTGGTATACGGTCTGATATACCACGGCTGTCAGCCAATCAGCATTCAGGGCTCGAACCACCCAGTTAATAAATCATGGATTATTTCACAGAAGTGGGAAGGAAGGATGTGTTTCTGAAGTATTGGAACAGGGTCATGCTTTCATCTCTTTCTCATGATGCACTTTGACCTTTCCCATCATGGCACCCTCCCTTTTTGAGTCTGTATGGGTCTTTAGACTCACTCAATGTTCCTGCCTCAGTCTCCTCAACAGCATATCAATAGGCTCCTGTGATGGCTAGGCTAGGCTACACTTAGCAATTAGCCAGCCTAGCTCCAAGGTAACAAGTGTCACTGTCACTGTATGGGGGTGCAGCGGTGGCTCTTGTAGGTGCCCAGGTGACGGAAGCTCCTCCCACATTGCTGGCAGCAATAGGGCGTGGCACCACTATGGATCCTCTGGTGGGTATAGAGGTTACCCAGCTCCTTGAAGCGCCGCCCACACTGCTGGCACGCGTAGGGACTCTCCCCCGTATGCACCCGCTGGTGCCTCTTTAAGCCTGAGAGCACCGGGAAGCCTTTCCCACACTGGGGGCAAGGGAAGGGGCTCTGCCCGCCGTTGTGCCCCAGCCGGTGACTCTTCAATCGGGCAGCGTGCCGGAACCTCTCCCCACACTCAGGGCATATGAAGGGCTTTTCCCCTGTATGGATGCGCTGGTGCTGCCGCAGGTTGCCCAGGTAGTTGAAATGGCGGCCACAGTCGCCGCACTCGTAGCCCCCTTCCACTTTCTTCTCCCTCGTCCCTCCCCCGCCTCCTCTTGCTAGGCTCATCCCCCCGGCTCCGGCCCCCATGCTCCCATGCTTGGCGTTACTGCTACCCTCCCCCAGAGTGAGGGGTGCGGTGGATGTGGACTGCAGGGCGCTGTGGGTGCCGGTGGTGTTGCCGTGTATCAGCTTGAGGTGTTCCTCCAGGAACAAGGAGTCGGGGCAGAAGGTTCCACACAGTGGGCAGAGGTATGTGTGGGAGGGAAACTGCTGTCCTGTGAACAGACACATTAACGATTACAGTTATTGCACTCAGTCCGCTAGAGTTCCTAAGCATGGAATTGAAGCATGCAGCCAAAGCAGCAGCAATAAGGATTGGTCAGAAGGTTGTCAACACACTGAAAAACTAAAAAAATGTTTTATATTTGCAAAATGCATGGAGTAAAAAAGTTACATGTGCAAAGAAAGATGAAGATGACAGATCACAAATGAATGATGACATGAAGTGACGTGTAAAGGTCTTCTCCCTCTCCTCTCACCTGGTTCTAGTCGATCCACATGGTCCTCCATAGAACCGTTACCCTCCCCTCCTGGAGAGCCCTGGAGGGCTAAGGGAAAGTCAGGGGTGTGGGCGTCATGGGAAAAAGGGGCTGAGGGATGCTCCAATCCACCATCCCTTTCTTTCTTTGACTCATCACCCTCTTCCTCATCTTTTTCTTCTTCATCTTCATCTGGTGTTGTCTCACATTTAGGCTCCCTCATACCTGCATAAACAAACACATGGTTTGGGTTTTATTATGCCCATTTAGAGAAAAGTAGAGTGGGCCTATACAGCCTTTACATAGACACATGCAACGGTGCAAGACTGGATAACATCCAGCATATCAATTCCCAATTTCTCCCCTACTCCATGACCAATGCACATAACAGTGATTGATTGGTGCAGTGAGTGATTGATAAGTTTACCTTTCAAATCCGACGTGTACTCCACCCCCGTCATCCATTCGTAGTCGTAGATCCGTTTGCTTCCCGATGGTAGCATGCCGAATATGTCATCCGTGTTCGAGTCCGAGTCCTCATCTCCAGGCCCCGCGTCAGGGATGGTGTCCGGCCACAGGTTGAGGGAGTGCGGCTGGGGATCGTGGCGGCTGTCCCTGTCGCTACCAGACGGAGGATTGCTCGGGTCGCTGTCCGCTTCAGCACCCCGTGAATTCTTATCTTTCATCAGATAGTCGCAAATGGCATTTATGTTTTCTTTCTTTACGCCAGGCATGGCTGGTTTGGCTTTCTTGGGGTCGTTGTTGTGCTTGCTGCCCGAATGGAACAAGTCAGATTTTCGGAATACAGATGATGCCTCGGTGGTCATTCCGCCGGGGTACGGGTCCCTACCGTCTCTTTGTACCTCCAGTCTTGCTTTTAGGACTTCAATTTCGTCTGTTTTCTCCCGAAGCTCAATTTTCAGAACCCGTATCCTGACGCTGACCATTTTCCTGATTTCGGACAATGCAGTCTCGAGCACCACTTTTATGTTTCTTCCAAGGTGTTCGGTGATGTCGCTCACCGAGCAGAGTATCTCCTCGTCGGGCTCGAATTCCAAGAAATCATCGTCGGCTCGCACCGCAGGCCCCGGCGTGTCCATGAATGCGTTTTGAGCGTCGGGAGAAAGGCTTGTTTCAGTGAAACTGTGGTTTCTTTTGCGGTTCATGTCTTTGGAAGCTTTAAAGTTAGCTAGCTAGCAGACTAGCTACTGTGGTTGGGAGAATCAGCGTCTCGTCAGCAACACTTAAAAAATAACTTCCGGGTCATGGAATTTCGGAAACGTTCAAAATACAAGTACCCAGGTAATAGTAGAAACGTGTCATTAACCTGTATTTATTTATTCATGATGTATGAAAAATAATTGTCTAAACATTAACAATGATTCATATTTGTTCATATTTAAGTGACATTTGTATTACATTTTAGGTTTAGCACATGCTCAGAGGTCAAATAAATGCCCCCATATGCATTACATATATTGTCTTATAGAGGAAAAACTATTATTTGTGCCGATGTAAAAGTGGCTGGGGAGCAGGGGCGGTGTGTTCAATAGGGCGATATGGGCGACGCACTGCCAAACGGGAAAAGGAAGGGATTTTTTTTCTAATCAATTATATCACGGCAACAGTAGTTATCAGTGTTCTAATCTGATCTGACTGCCACTAAATGTCAAATCAGGCTAAAGTCGTGCTTCAAATGGCCCCGCCCGTTTTTGGGGCGATTTCAGTCAAGTTGAAAATCGCCCAGAAGTCTGTCATAGACTCTGATGTAAAATCTATTTTTTTCAAATTTCAAAGCTTTCAATACAATCTCTATGTGTTTCTGAGGGCTTGCACTTACGCGCTTTCGTCATACGTGACGTAACCATGAACGTAACTAAGAAAATAGCGGCTAGCAGCGTCTCTGTTGCGACCTGCAGTGTGGCGTTATCTTATGTTTTTAATTTGTACACTTAGTGGCGTTATTTTATGTTTTTAATTTGTACACTTAGTTTACAAACATTCTGCCAACCATGGATTTCCAGTGGTGGGTTTTGGACTGATCTTGTTGATCGTGTACATACCCGCTACTGAACGGACTAAATAATGAAACGCTGCTGGCAGCGGAATCCAATACAGCTGGGAGACTTGGCTGGATGACAGAGTCCCGGACAGAGAAGTGGAGCCGGCCGGCTTCACCCTGGTCAGAGCGGACCGCGATCTGACAGTCACAGGGAAAATCGATCCTGGTAAGAGAGCGACTCTGTACCCCCGACATTGAACTGCTTTCTGTGTCACTGCGACCTTACTATCTGCCCCGTGAGTTCCCCCAATTGTTTGTTACCGTTGTGTACTGTTGATAATCACAAGTTTACTGGAGAACTGAGACCAAGTAGAGACTTTGGACAGGGTGGATATGGTATAATAAAGGCAGTTTATTCAGAGGTAAAGATATCTGGAATCGCGTGCACGGACTCGTTCGTCAAACTCTTAGGGAGCTATCTGAAGAGAGCCCCGAAAACATTGTGTGCAGACATTTTATACAATAAATGATGTAGGTTGAATCTAGTAGTTCTGATCTTCTGATTGGTCCTGATGAGTTGGGCGAGGTCCCCTCCACTGTTGCATTGGCTCTGAGTCGGGTTCTCTGTCTTCAAATGTTCAGCCTAAAGAGAGGGGATTTTTGTGTGTGTGTGTGTGTGTGTTTAACAGTGATGATGTGTGTGTGTGTGTGTGTTATCAGTGATGATGTGTGTGTGTGTGTGTGTGTGTGTGTGTCCTCAGAGCAAGAACTCGTGAGTTGGAAGAACTGAGAGACCTATGGCGTGGGTGTTGTCCTTGGCCACCTGCTGACAAGGCTGACAAGATAGGACTCTTTTGTCCATTGTTATAGGATAGGAACAGCATTGATTGAAAACAAACGCCCAACACAAAATGGGTCATGCACAAGATTTTAGTCAGACCAAGCTATAACATTATATATTTACTACGACAGTACATTCAACCAAAAGCTAATATAACAAAGGCATCAGAGATTATTTATAATCTGTCACAGAAACTGGAATCCATCTCCCCAGATCAGTCAATAAATGCTTCTGGTATTGACTTATATGCTGCCCCTGTCTTCATGTTGTTGCTGGACATATCTTTTTTAAAATGTGTGTAGGTCACCTAAATCATCAGAAAAATTGCCCCTCCTGAGAATTTTTTCAGGAGCCGCCACTGCTGGGGAGTACTCAGTAGGGTCTGTGGAATCTATATCTGGTGTGATTTCATGGGGCTCTGAATAATCAGGAACAACTTCATTACAGTGGTGTAAAGGACATAGTTTAGAATTACTCAACAAATTGCTGCACAGACACATTTTGTCTAGTTGTATATGACAGGATATGTAGTGTAGAGGTTCTCCACTTTGGTCTGAAAGAAGTAATTCACTTATGCACCGTCAAATGCAAGGAATATGATTCCTCAAAACATAAAGACATTCCTAAACCAACTCAGAGGAAACTGTATTCACTTACAAAATCTCTGTTCTGAGAGGATAGATGTTCTACCTAAGGTACCTGGAATTGGTGGCGTTTTGAGAACGTAATAATACAGGTGAATTTAAAAGCACATTGGATGGCCATAGCTATAAACATTAAAAATAAAGGATGTGGTCGTAATAGTATAACATTGAGTGTTAAAGTAATGAACTCCTTAAAGCAGTATGAGAAGGAACTGGAGGTCATTCTTCACTGACTACAGAAATATCTGGCGCTACAGTATTTGGCATTACATGAAAAGGTTGTGGACATTGTTCTGAAATATGCATTTTCTCATAATTGTGGGAATTTCAAAGCTCAGGTAGATGGAAGTAGTTGTGGTCCCGACATGTGTTGGTTCACTAAAGCAGTCCTATTTGGCAATAACGTCAATGAATTAATCCACAATAACATGAGATGTTGTATTTTGTATAAATTATCCGAAAAAAAGATTATTGCATGAATGTTATTTAAGAACGTGTATATCAGATTCATTGAGTATAATGGTGAACACGGTCCCCATAAAAAACTAATCATATTTGATTAGTAGAGACCCTATTGAGTATTTCCCACCCCACTTTAGCTGAGACAGGTAGAAAAGTTTTCTCTCCACAAGCCAATATGTATCCCATGCACAGTGTATTACAGTGTATTGCATTGGGGGCTATGGAGGGGGTGGCGAACGAAGTGTTGCTGGATATGTATGACACAGTCCTCCTAAAAAACGAATCATATTTGGTTAGTAGAGACCCTATATTCCCACCGCACTTTAGCTGAGGCAGGTAGTAACGTTTTCTCTTTACCGTGCTATATTTGTACTTATAGTGTCCCCGTACCCATGCAACCTATTTAACCAAAGTAAAAGTCCAGCAACACTTGCTATGACCTGGCTTTTTGTTCAAACTCACCTGTTTTGTATTCTAGGATCTCTAGTGAGTAGACTGCACCCTGTTTTTATGGACACACAATCAATCTTTTTTCCTGTACAGTGCAATTTCTTTGTGCAATACAACAGAAATACAGTAAGACTTTTCTTAAACAATACATTTCAAAATTGCATCCTTGAACAGTAGCACCAGTAAATAAACAATAATAATGTTTTATTTTATTTTATTATTGTTTACCAGTAGGCTATTATGTTCTTGTCATTAATTTACTTAAGCTCCAACCATTTCTCAATGTGCTCCACCTTATAAAATTATTTATCTTATATAAAGTAGTAATTCTCTTTAGTTTAGATGTTTCCCCCATGTAGTTCTAACTGTTTTTATACATAATGTTAACATTATGCACTATGCAAAGCTGCAAAAAAATATTGATTTCGTATCATACACATCGCATTTTATCGCAGTCTTTTATTTTAAAGACATAATCCGAAAACCGGAAATCTTGATGTGGATAGGATCCAGCTAGTGCTGCTGCCGTGACAGTACAGTCAGAGTTTCTAAACCCAGAGGCGCAACATCGCAATACTTCCGGGAAGGCTTGCGAAACATACCAAACAGACCAGGCTGGGGTTTGGGATTTGAGAAGTCAATGAGAGAAGTCAATAATTAAATAATAATAATAATAATATGCCAATTAGCAGACGCTTTTATCCAAAGCGACTTACAGTCATGTGTGCATACATTTTTACGTATGGGTGGTCCCGGGGAGCGAACCCACTACCCTGGCGTTACAAGCGCCATGCTCTACCAACTGAGCTACAGAGGACCGCAAAATTCTTCCTTAGTTGTTAATTTTCTCGAAATCTAAAGGCACATCTAGATTCGAGCGAATGTCTTACGTAGTTGAACATGTTATTACTCCAACCTCGTGAAAGTGACAAACTGACACGTTTTAATTTTCGTTAAAAACAACATTATATCGAAGGAGTGCCTTTGATTTGACGGCCTGCACATGCGCAGTTTGGCGGGAGACGACCGTTCTACCACAGATAGAACAATGAGACAGATATTTCACCAGATGTATAAATGTGAAGCATCCGCTTGGCGTTTCCACTCACTTGTGGTGAGAGGAAGCCCAGCGTCTGGCAGTGGGAGAAGATGGAACGAGATGAATTTTGGCCAACATTCTGCAAATGTTCTCATCTATGAAACATTTGATCTCAATACAGTTTTTTGTTCCCAAAACTAGAATCTGTTAAGAACAGAGTGGATGAAGTTTTGTATTTTGTTCCCAAAACTAGAATCTGTTAAGAACAGAGTGGATTACGTTTTGTAGACTTTACTCTTTGCCAAAGTTTCCAAAAACTGCGGTGTTTAGGAGTGCAAGGGCGAATTGAGTTATTGCACACGCGCACTTCACAGGGTATGCGTTCCCTAACGGAAATATGCAAATGCATGCTAGAACGCGCCAATAGGATCTCGCTAGCTCATGCTTGTTCTGCCCACTATGACTCATTTGTTCCCATTGGAAACAACAGGCTGTGGTATATCTTGGGTTAGTTATAAACATCTTTGGTGATACCAAAGACGTGTTTCTGCGCATGAGCTTAGCTAGCCAACGTCGCAATGATATCGCCTACAAGTGTGAGCAGGGTTTCTATTGTAGAAGCAGTTTCTGCCTATCTTTATATTGTACTGTCTTTGGTACAGAATATGAAGATAGGCTGAAACTGCTTCTGCAATAGAAATCCCCCGATCGCATCTGGGTTTAGACATCCAGACATGCGCCACAGAGTTCCAAGTGCAGATTTTTGTGCAAATGGGTGGTTGATTTGAGAAGTAGCGCCACCCTGCCATGCTTTCAAGTCTTTGTTGTTGTATTGTCTTCAAGCGTCCAGCAGATGTCATTGTTGACCTATTTTTTGTATTATAAATGTTTTCATATTTTTTTGGTTATTTTTTGGTTAAATTTTTTATTTTTTTACAGACGCTCTTATCCAGAGCGACTTACAGTTAGTGAGTGCATACATTTTTTTTCATACTGGCCCCCTGTGGGAATCAAACCCACAACCCTGGCGTTGCAAGTGCCGTGCTCTACCAACTGAGCTCCACGGGGCCCAATTGAATCCATTAGTCTTTCACACCCACTCTAAATGCTATGACTTTATTAGTCCTTCCTGTCAGAAATATTATTTGGGTTCATCTCCACCACATAATGCTATTATGTAATTGTCCATGCCATAAAAGTGAGTCATGGAGGCATTATAGGTCATTCTATATAAGGAGGTCTTTGCCAGTCACTGTACCAGAGTACCCACCCCCTTCCACCCTGAAATAGCCACCAATCAAGGGTGAGTCGAGGTCTAACACATATGCCTACACATATTTACATTTTAGTCATTTAGTAGACGCTCTTAGTGCATACATTTTCATACTGGCCCCCCGTGGGAAACGAACCCACAACCCTGGCGTTGCAAGCACCATGCTCTACCAAATGAGCTACACGGGACATATAGCCTGGTGGTTGGCCATACATAGTTTAACAAGCCAGGTTTATGGTACTGCTGCAGTTGGATGGACTGCTGCAGTTGGATGGACTGCTGCAGTTGGATGGACTGCTGCAGTTGGATGGACTGCTGCAGTTGGATGGACTGCTGCAGTTGGATGGACGGCAGGTAGCCTAGCAGTTAAGAGGGTTTTTGGACCAGTAACCAAAATGTTGCTGGTTTGAATCCCCGAGCCGACTAGGGGAAATATTTGTCGATGTGCCCTTGAGCTAGGCACATAACCCTAATTGCCCTTGTAAGTCGCTCTGGATAAGAGTGTCTGCTAAATGACTAAAATGTCAATGTTTATGTAACTTCATCAAGGTCTCAGATGTATTCTACAGTGCAATGAGTGAGTGCACACTGAAATGAAATGCAATATGCTCATTAAGATACATTTATTGACATCAAGTTCTTATTTTCATCTGCTGGCTGAGTTTGAGATTGAGTTTCACTTCTAAAAGTTGTTCATCTGTAACACCTATTAAACAACTGCATGCTGCCCTCATGTGGGGGACATGACAGATAAATAGCAGTAAATAGAAACTGTATCTAGGCTACTCATACAGTATGTTATCTTGTTAAGTATCTCTTACCCAAGGAGATGTTGTGATACTTCAAAGGTCAAGTGTTGATGTTTTTCACTTCAGCCCCTTCAGTAAACACCCGGGATAGTTCAACCAAATTACAAAATCACAAGTTGGTTTCCTTACCCTGTAAACAGTCTGACAAGGCAAGACAGCAATCCATGCTTTGGTTCTGTTTACCTGGTCACTCTCTCCAAGTGAGAAATGGAAATGTATTGATCTAATATCATAGGTGACATTGCCTTACCCTTTAGAACCTATAATAGACTAAATGTGATTGGTCCATTGATCATGTAAGATAAATTAATCCAATTGGTTTTCCTAGTGGTGGAGATATGCCATTGAAAGGATGACAGATATGTTAATTGCAAAACTTTGCTTTAGCTAATAATAAGCTAAAGAAGATCTTCTGACTCATATCCTGGTAGTAGTCACATTCTGGAAGCACAGCAGTCATTTGAATAAATTATGTTGGAGAGAGGGTTTGTAATACCGGAACCAATCCTCTACATATCAAATAGTTCAGTGTTTTCAATACATGAATCAAATGTTGCTTACATAAAGCTGTCCTTGGAGTTTTTTAGTTGAAATATTCAGTGAGATATTACTGTAGGGCTCTCTATTTAACACATTGAGTAACTCATGCACATATACACAGTTGGAGTGAGAGAGAGAAACAAAGACAGAGAAGAGAGAGAGAGCAAATGTGTGGATGTGTGTGTGTGTGGGTGTGTGCGTGTGTCCAGGGGTGATTCTGATTGAGGGTGATTTGACACCGTTTTGTGACACAGGAACACACCCACATGTCCTCTGTCAATGTCAGACCCACTGTTAAAAGGTGACTCTGTCCACTATGAGTGACAGGCCAGCCTGCTCCTGTCCTGTGACATTCTCAATGAGAGGACAGTTTTCCACGATCTAGCCACCACAACCGAATGTCTAGCGCCTGGAACAATTCGACACGCTCTCCTGACGTCAACCTTCCATGACAGACACTCCTCACACACACTCTGGAAAGGAAGTCACATGATCAGTGGGGTTACAGTTACAATAGAATTACTGGTACTGGTATCCAATCATAATGGGTCTGCTACAGTTGTCCAATTGAAGTCAGAAGTTTACATACACCTTAGCCAAATACATTTCAACTCAGTTTTCACAATTCCTGACATTTAATCCTAGTAAAAATCCCCTGTCTTAGGTCAGTTAGGATCACCACTTTATTTTAAGAATGTGAAATGTCAGAATAATAGTAGAGAGAATGATTTATTTCAGCTTTTATTTCTTTCATCACATTCCCAGTGGGTCAGAAGTTTACATACACTCAATTAGTATTTGGTAGCATTGCCTTTAAATTGTTTAACTTGGGTCAAACGTTTCGGGTAGCCTTCCACAAGCTTCCCATAATAAGTTGGGTGAATTTTGGCCCATTCCTCCTGACAGAGCTGGTGTAACTGAGTCAGGTTTGTAGGCCTTCTTGCTCGCACACGCTTTTTCAGTTCTGCCCACAAATTTTCTATAGGATTGGGGTCAGGGCTTTGTGATGGCCACTCCAATACCTTGACTTTGTTGTCCTTAAGCCATTTTGCCACAACTAAGGAAGTATGCTTGGGGTCATTGTCCATTTGGAAGACCCATTTGTGACCAAGCTTTAACTTCCTGACTGATGTCTTGAGATGTTGCTTCAATATATCCACATAATTTTCCTTCCTCATGAAGCCATCTATTTTGTGAAGTGCACCAGTCCCTCCTGCAGAAAAGCACCCCCACAGCATGATGCTGCCACCCCCGTGCTTCACAGTTGGGATGGTGTTCTTCGGCTTGCAAGCATTCCCCCTTTTCCTCCAAACATAACGATGGTCATTATGGCCAAACAGTTCTATTTTTGTTTCATCAGACCAGAGGACATTTCTCCAAAAAGTACGATCTTTGTCCCCATGTGCAGTTGCAAACTGTAGTCTGGCTTTTTTATGGTGGTTTTGGAGCAGTGGCTTCTTCCTTGCTGAGCGGCCTTTCAGGTTATGTCGATATAGGACTAGTTTTACTGTGGATATAGATACTTTTGTACCTGTTTCCTCCAGCATCTTCACAAGGTCCTTTGCTGTTGTTCTGGGATTGATTTGCACTTTTCACACCAAAGTACGTTCATCTCTAGGAAACAGAACGCGTCTCCTTCCTGAGCGGTATGACGGCTACGTGGTCCCATGGTGTTTATACTTGCGTACTATTGTTTGTACAGGTGAACGTGGTACCTTCAGGCGTTTGGAAATTGCTCCCAAGGATGAACCAGACTTGTGGAGGTCTACAATTTTTTTTCTAAGGTCTTGGCTGATTTCTTTTGATTTTCCCATGATGAAAAGCAAAGAGGCACTGAGTTAGAAGGTAGGCCTTGAAATACATCCACAGGTACACCTCCAATTGACTTAAATTATGTCAATTAGTCTATCAGAAGCTTCTAAAGCCATAACATCATTTTCTGGAATTTTCCAAGCTGTTTAAAGGCACAGTCAACTTAGTGTATGTAAACTTCTGACCCACTGGAATTGTGATACAATGAATTATAAGTGAGATAATCTGTCTGTAAACAATTATTGGAAAAATTACTTGTGTCATGCACAAAATAGATGTCCTAACCGACTTGCCAAAACTATAGTTTGTTAACAAGAAATTTGTGGAGTGGTTGAAAAACACATTTTAATGACTCCAACCTAAGTGTATGTAAACTTACGACTTCAACTGTATATTAAGGCAGGTCAAATGAATAGTATTGTCATACGTGTTATTATGATTTGCGCTAATTTTTGCTGGCTGACAGAATTACAGGTTTGTTATAGCTTTATTCGGTGCATACTGTATGCTCATCAATAGCTACAGGCTTATAAATCCTTAGGAAGAAGGTGAAAGTCATAAAACAGTAGGAGACTGATTCCTCTAAAAACATTTATAATTTACAATCACTGTATTGGCATCTCAGTCTATTATGATACACTCTATAACAGAAACATAATGTGTTGAATACAGATGGGGAGAACGCATATGACATCCATCATGTGCTGGCGTTCCATATAATGACAAATATAAAAGGACTGTGTGTTACATTTAGGCCTACTCTATACTGTACACCAGCATGTGTTGAAAGGTGGTGCAATTTTGGTGTTCATGCTGTTGTGGCTTTTAAAGCAGGCCTTAAGACATATCTTTATCGGCTGGCCTACCCTTCCTCCTAGACTTTGATTGTTGCTTTTATGATATGGTTATACTGTATATATTCATTTTTTTTGTCTTTTTTAAATTATATTTAAACTTTTATTTTATGCACTTTGAGATTATTCTTGTATAATGAAAACCGCTTTACAAATGTAATCAATTATTATTATTATTATAATTTATAGAGAGAACCTAGTCATGTTACAAAGGCCTTTGGATATCACTCATAACCTATTGCATTCTTTATAGTGCTGCCCATAAGGGTAGGGACAGCACATAGCTCGACAATAAGAAAACAACTAGGAAAAAAGGCAGAAGTCTGACAAATTGCTGGATTCTGTTTATCTATTGTTACATTTATGTAGCGAAAATGAGAAAGTGCATGCAGTGCTCAGTGTAGCAGGGCTAGTACCCTGTTAGTACAAAGTATCTATGTGTGTTCGACATTAGTTTGTCAACGAGGCCCTGCTCTGCTCCCTCAGTGACACACACTGTTCCTCTGCCTGAGGCTACAAGGAAAGAGGCACAAATCAGATGAAGGTGCCAGTTCTACTCTACTTTAAACACGTTGCTGTCACGCTGGCAGCATAGCGATGAGTAATCAAATGAGAAGCCTCAATGGTTTGGTATTCCAGTTCATTACTGACTCGTGCCTTTCCACACTTCCGTAGAGAAGTATCTGAAATTGCTTATTAACATTTCCCAGCAAATAACACAGTGCCAGCAAAAACACCAAGTGTTTCTGGAATACACCATTTACAACATTACTGTCGTGGATCAACAATTTCATGATTTTGTTTGAACAGATACAAACCAGTATTTGGTTTGTCTTTCCAAAACATCCACTGCAAAGTCACACATTATCGTATGCATGCAATATCAGACACAAATACTCTCCATCCAACACATGTACCAAATAACATGCTATCCTACTGTGGCTCCCTCCAGGGTGTGTTGTTGTGAGGAGTGTGTTTCCTGTGCAGCGATCGCCTGGTAACTCCTGTTGTGATGGAAAATGTGGAAGTGATGCGCTGTGTACTTCCTCTCTAAAGGAAGGGTCTTAATCTCTCACTACCATGTGTGTGTGAATGTTGATTCAGATGATTCAGATCTCTGAGCTTAGCTGTGGATGGGCCTCTGCAATTTAACCCTCTCTGAGCCTAAAGTGTGTGTGTTTGTGTGTGTATGAGTGTATGAGTGTGTGTGTGTGTGTGTATTGGTGTGTGTGTGTGTGTGTGAGAGTGTGTGTGTGTGTTCATTCAGATCTCTGAGGCTTGCTATGGATAGGCGGATGGATTCTGCAGGCCCAATTTAACTCTCTCTGAGCCTTCCAGATTACAGATGTTTTTTCCTGTTAAGCATTGTGAATCACATCCCCATCCCTTACTAATAGCATGCAAAGCATTGGAAAAATACTCTCAACACGACTGTTGATGGCTCACTTCATTGACAGAAATACATGTTGAAAGATGGGAACATAGACTGTATCACTTTGTCTCTCTTTTTCTCTCTTAAATCTCTACACACTCCCTCTGCAATTGGATCCTGGACTTCCTGACGGGCCGACTCCAGGTGGTGAGGGTAGGCAACATCACCTCCGCCGCGCTGGCCCTCAACACGGGGGCCCAACAGGGGTGTGTGCTTAGTCCCCTCCTGCACTCCTTGTTCACCCACGATTGCGTGGCCACGCACGACTCCACCACCATCATCAAGTTTGCTGACGACACGACGGTGGTAGGCCTGATCACCAGCGACGATGAGACAGCCTACAGGGAGGAGGTCAGTGACCTGGTGGTGTGGTGCTGGGACAACAACCTCTCCTCTCAATGTCAGTAAGATCAAGGAGCTGATCCCCATCCACATCGACTGGGCTGCAGTGGAATCGGTCGCGAGCTTCAAGTTCCTTGGTGTCCAAATCACTAAGGACTTAAAATGGTCCACACACATGTGCACAGTCATGAAGAAGGCGCAACAGCGCCTCTCCCCCTCAGGAGGTTGAAAAGGTTTGTCATGGGCCGGCAAATCCTCAAAAAGTTTTACAGCTGCACCATTGAGAGCATCTTGACAGGCTGCATCACTGCTTTGCATGGTGCTACAGAAGATGGTGCGGACAGCCCAGTACAACACTGGGTCCGAGCTCCCTGCCATCCAGTACCTCTATATCAGGCGGTGTGAAAGGAAGGCACGGAAAATCGTTAAAGACTCCAGCGACCTAAGCCATAGACTGTTCTCTCTGCTTCTGCACAGGCAAGAGGTACCGGTACATCAAGTCTGACACCAACAGGCTCCTGAACAGCTTCTGTCCATAAGCCATAAGACTGCTAAATAGTTAACAACATGGCCCCACGGACTATCTGAGTTGACCCTTGTATTTTATTTGTCTCTATGCACACTCACAGGACTCTACTCACTCACAGGACTCTACTCACTCACAGGACTCTACTCACTCACAGGACTCTACTCACTCACAGGACTCTACTCACTCACAGGACTCTACTCACTCACACACATGGACACTCCAACACACACACACACACACACTTAATTTGCTCACACACACATAACATGCACACACATTTGTGCTGACTCTACACACACGCACACACACTCACATACAATCATCATTTACGCTGCTGCTACTCTGATGCCTAGTCACCTTACCCCTATATATATATCTATATCTATCACTCCAGTATCCCTGCAAATTGTAAATATGGTATTGGAACTGACCCGGTATATAGCTTACTTACTTCCTATGTTCATCTTATAAAAAATACAATAAACTGTTTTTGTTCTACCTTATGTTATTTTTAGTACTACATTGATATTGCTTACTGAATTGTTGGGTTTAGAGCTTGCAAGAAAGTAATTTAACTGTACTTGTGCATGTGACATTAAAACTTGAAACTGAAACTTGAAACGTATATCACTGATGAAAGGTCAAAGGGTATCCCCCTCACAGATCAGTCAGGCTTCCCATTACGTCCCTTACGTTTTCCATGAGATTCCATTCAGCCATTTTCTCTACTGGGCTATGGAGCTATTTGTAATACAGTATTTGGCATGCAGAATGAATGTTGGTAAATCTAACTCATTCAGACAACAGTGACCCTACAGCGGTTACAGGTGATTCTGGGAAGCAGGTAAATATATTCCACTTCCAAGCACCTATAGCTGTGTATGCCCACACTACCTTGGGTATTCAGTGTACATGCACAGCACACAGCACACAAACCCAAAACCAGACCCACTTCTGTCACTTTCAATGACGTCTGTATTGAGATCCATGTGTGTTAAAGAGTTCATGCATGCATAAACACACACACACACACACACACGTTCTCTCTGTCGATCCTGTCCTATCCTCTCCTCTCTATCCCCAGGCCCATTGAGGTTCTTCTGTAGTGTTAGACTGTGAGGGCACCTCAGTGTGATGCTCACTGACAGGTGAACTGAGTCATTCCAACCAAACACTGTGTAAAAATAGACCCTGTACCATGCCTCTCTCTTTCTGCCCAGCTCACTGCATCAGATATATGGACACAGAACATGGAGGTCCTGCGATGAACATAAATATTCTATAGGGGATGGACACACGTGTACAGTCCAATGGATGACATACAGTATATTCAGGTGAGCTAATGGTTTTCTGCTCATGTCTCAGTATTTCAGTGAATGAGAGCCGAGAGGTCTCTGTCTAGTCAATAAGGATTTATTGGCGCCTACGTCTCTCTCAGGAATACCGAGACATCTCTCTTTCAGGTTAGGTCTTCCTTTCTATGGTTTCCTTCTTCCTTTAAAGTATAATAGATAATCCATCACTCTTCCAATTATCTCTCTTGCCCCGTTACAGCACAAGACCCCGGCTATTGGGCTAATAATCCAATCCATTCCTGCCTGTAAATCCCACTGCACCACGGGGGGGATTTGGTAGTTGCCCCCACCCACTGATACAGGACTAGATAACGTGGTTAGGATTGGGGTTAGGGTAACTGATCCTAGATCTGTGGTAAGGGGTACCACCATCCTACTTGTCCCTGATGGTATGAGTAGCAAAACAGAGTTGAACTGGACATTGTGGTCCCTCCACATCAACACAAATATTCTCTACAATAATGGGATGGTCACATGACTCAGAAGGAAAGAAAACAGTCAGCATTACCATGGCGATTCCCATTATGCCCCGTCGTGACCTTCTGTGATCCCACCTCGGTGATTCGATCATATTAGTATGGTTACGATAGCCTGAAATGTAATTCGGACATAGTGCTGTAATGACCACATCAATCTGGACAACGTCCACCCAGTCAGCACAGTAGGGAGTAGCTAGCAGCATTGTAATTGGATATTAGGCATTGGGAGGACATGGGCTACTACGTGCAGGGCTGCTAAGCATGAATGTGGCTTAACCACTGCAATATGCAACACCAATACCTACTGTGGTGTCAGTCACTGGGGTGCCGCAAAGTGGTTCATTTCACTTTGGACATTTGGATTTGAAATTGATCCAGTTCAATGTCAGAGACCCAGGGGATTCTAGAGCAGTGCGGAGAATGTTGTACACTGTAAAAAAAAAAAAAAAAACACAAATGTAGTTGTTTTAACTAATTACTAATAAGTAACTGGTTCCACATACTTTTTTTTTAGTTTCCTCAACTTTTCAGTCCAAGTGTTACCGTAGCCATTTCCTGCAGTCAAATGACCTAGTGGCCTCATGGGTGAATGTTATTAATATCTTTCAGAATTTCATAATTAATTAACATTATTTTAAAAAACAAGCCGGAAATCTGGTGTTTCAATGTCAGACGGTTTTGTTATAGTTCAGTCTTCTGTGATGTACAGTGGGGAGAACAAGTATTTGATACACTGCCGATTTTGCAGGTTTTCCTACTTACAAAGCATGTAGAGGTCTGTAATTTTTATCATATGTACACTTCAACTGTGAGAGACAGAATCTAAAACAAAAATCCAGAAAAACACATTGTATGATTTTTAAGTAATTAATTTGGATGTCTGAAATGTTATAAGGTGTTCTTTTTTTAAAAGCCCATAACCATGTGTGTGAGGTGTATACTTTTGTTTCAAAGTAGATTTGTTGAAGTTTGTTCTGAAGTGTCTGTCCTATATCTGAGAGGTATAAGAAAGATCACATAAAAAAAATGTACCCCTTATTTTTGGCGCTAAACAGTCTCCATATATATTTCTGTATTTTGAAAGTTACATGTCTTAAAAACTTGATTCGGGTGGGATTAGTTTTACTGGGGGTGGTCGGGTAATGTAATTATGTGCACGCACACAAAACACCACATTTGTAATTTTAGTGTCATCTGAATCTGCCATGGCAGTAATTTATACATGGCAGGAGGTAACAATTCCAGACAGAATAACCTACCTGAAAATACTAGTCCCGTGAGAATCGACATACCTGTGTTTTGAGAGAAATGTCTGAGTTTGACAGGAAAACAATAACTGATTTGATCAATTTAACTAAGTGCTGCGCAAAGCCTATGAAGGGCCTATTTGTATCACCTTTCACAGTTAATGCTTTTATATGTATGTTTTGTGCATATTAATTGAATATTGCCAAATGCATCAGTAAAAAATATTTTGACTATTTAATGTAAATCTTGCGGTTAATAAATGGCAAAGCAGCATACAACTGACCTAAACCTTCGGAAATGATAAATTCACTTTATCATCCATAGCCTTAAATCGCATCTCAAGTACAAGTGCACTGTTTAGCTCACATCTGAAGGCTGGGCGGGCATTTAGGATGTCTACTGCGAATCGCTAAAATATCCTAATGATTATGATCACACTTCCTCAATTCAAATAGTAGGGTTTGGTATGGTTTAGAAACTTGGGAACCAAGCTCGAGTTATCAGTGTAGCCCTATTATCGCCTGAAATATCTTCACTCCTAGAAAAAACCTCCAGGCTTCTGTCATAACTGTCAATTTAATGAAAAAAAATCAAGAATTACAGGGGGGAGTTTGGAAAAACGAATCTTGTCCAACTCGTCCTCTGGAATAACGGACATTCTGTGGTAATAATTACATAATCAACGTTCTCTAATAATACTAGTCCCGTGCGAATAGGGTTTATGTCAACAATGGATTAATGAAACAAATACCAAAATATAGTTGTTGGGTGGAGTTTTCCTTTAAATTCAGGTAACACTTTGACCAAAAGTTGAGTAAACCAAAAAAAGGCTGAGGAACCAGTTACTTAATAATATTGAGTTAAAACAAGTAGATTTTGTATTTTTTTTACATTGTAATCTATTGCCCTGAGCTCGTGTTCAACACACACACATACATAAAGTAACCTACATATCCATCTGTCTCAGTTACTGGTGATAGGAGAGGGCTCATCTCTCATCTTCCTCTATGCTTACTATAGAATCAGGGTACTGCCCATCCCCCTGTCTCTGACACTTTCAAAGGGGTGAAGGAGAGAGAGGCTTGTCAACGTTACTACCCCTTACTAGGTCCCTGACCAATAAACTGTCACCAGCTGGGACACCAGCCCCACCCCCTCCCTACCCCCACCCCCACCCATTCAGTGTCTCCAGTGACAAATTGGAGGTTGAGAGGCTGAGGCTGAGGCTGGCCTTCTTGAGTTACCCAACCCCCATAGCCCTTATAGACCCAGTCATAAAATACATGTTGCAGTAATAGCATAGCGCATGCAGGTATATGGGGTGTTTTTGTCTTGTATTCTAGCTCTTTCTTAGAGACTCTGCAGTAGACCAATACTGCTGATGTAAGTCTCACTGCCAAGTGCCACACAAGTTAATGACCCAGCTGATGTTCAGCCAAAATCAAGTCAACTCTCTCCTTGCATTTATTCATTTGGGTAAAAGGCTTCAGTGCAAGTGAATACAAAATATTTGTCATATTGACTTTGCAGTAAGCTATGTGTGTATAGTTTGACATTGATGGAAAAGGCATAACAAGTTTGTTTTGTTTGTTTACACAAAAAATAATGCAACTGCATGAAAGAATGTCAAGGATTGATTTGTGTATTCCCCCTCGCTATACAGAGCGAGCTGAATAGGATTTTGAAATATGTCACAGGCACAGCTTGTTTTCAACAATTCTAACTCACTCCCAGCTGTAATCAGATTCTCTGTGATCAGAGCTTTAAGTGCGCGAGCGTTGTAGCCTATTCTTCAGTCACAGCAGAGCAGCATTGACAGAGAGAAGGGAAGTGGCAGAAACAAGAAACAGACCATCTCTGACAAAATAGCGGCAGTGGCTGGCAAGGGAGAGCTTGTGCTGATGCAGCGCAAGCCCAGAAGCACACACACACACACACACACGCACACTTCGGGAAACGTCATTTGAATAGACTCGACTGGGCACTGACTCTACTTCACGCTGCAAGCGAGCAGCCGCACAGGACGTATGGGGGACAGTACCTAGATTGTAAGGCCGGACAGAAACTCAAGGTTTCGGCCTGGAACGTTGACAGTGCAGCCACGGTCTCCACTGAATGGTAAAGAGACCCAAGAAATGTGACAGCAAGAACGGGTTGTGAATACGACTGGAACATGGCTTCTTCTCCTGTCCCAATCACTCCAGCATCGATTGAAGGAGCGACACCGTCACCTACTGGGAATGAAGAGCCCACCCCCACCACTCGTCAGGTGGGTTGGATACATGTACTACCGATTTAGCTCTACATTGTTGCAAGAAACATTGTTATTTAAATGTATCCTCGTGGTTGATGTGGAATAGCTCACAGATACTTTGGCTTGCCAAACGTCCGAGGATGGTAGCGTGAAGACGTTCCCCTGGTTACCAAATCCTCAAGGTGCTCGGCTTGAGCACAGTCGAAAACAAAGTTGTCCTACAGTTTATTTGTTGCAATATTAGTGTTTAGTGTCAGTGGTTGTTAGCGGCTACACTGTACAATGTACTCCCTCCTCGACTAAGGAATTTGTTCATTGTGATTTGTTGGATTCTGCAAGTAGGGTAGCCTATGCATTTCATTGAAGATTCATCACATCCATAACAGACAAACGATCCAAAATGCATGTTTTCCATGGACAGTTGTTTACACATGACATTTGGACAGTGAATTTGTTTAGGCTTAGGTTTAGAGTCTGGTAAACAGGTGTATCATGGTATCAATGTCACTGGTTCTAAAGAGGATTTGCTGGCAATTTGCCGTGGCGTCAACTAGATTGAGCGGCCAAACCGCGGGACGATTTTTTCTTGAGCAGATGGTCAGGGGGCCGGAACATAATTACAAATAATTTATAAACAGCAAATTCACCGCAGCAAGCACAAACTATGCTAGCACAGGCTATATCTATATCATGCAAACCAATCGGCATTTACTCTTATTTGCGTCGGCTCTTTAGATGTAGCCTATAAATGACAACCTTTTTTTATTTTGCATTGCGGTCACCTGTTTTGCATCTAGGTAAGCCAACACATTGTAGGGCTGGAATAGGAAACCGTATGTTTCTGCGTTCTTTTGTAACTGTCTGCCCTGCAGCCCTACGTTCTGACCATAGACTGTAAAACAAGTAGACGTCATTAGAAGGGTGGTAACCTTTGAACTTATCACAGCTCACCCCAAAGTGTCAGTGATCACCACTAGTTATACGATTTTGAATGATTACAGTACAATTTTACAGGACTAGGCCTGTGTATTATCATGACATGCTAAATTGGAGAGGTTGTGTAAAAGCAGTCATGGCATGAAACATTGATGTCATGTGCCCTGGGAGCCAGAGGTTTGTGCTGAGGGCTGGGCGGAGGGCTTTGCAGAAATGCATCTGGTTTTAGTTGCCTTTTAACATGGTCTGTTATTTGGAACAACATTTTAAAGGGACAGTATAGTGGAATGACATGCAATGACAACAATGCAAATAAGAGGCGTGGCCATTTATTGATACAACTATTATATCACATTTTCAGTTCAGTGGGCCTGTATTCTATCCAAGAAATTCATACATAAACTCTAGACCTTTTGTGTACAAGTTAATTGCTGCCTATGGGTGTGTGGTTCTCAAAGATAGTTTGAAAATAGGATTTTGTGTACAAACATGACACAAAATCACTGAGCCTAAATCCTGTAAATATGATGGATAAAGGAATATGAATCATCTCTGCTTTCTATCATTAGGTCTATGTGAGCCTGCCTGCTGTATAGGACAGTGTGGTGCTGGTGCACAGAGAGAGTGAGCTGGCACAGTGTCACTCAGGGGGCAGGCACAGTTGTCCAGCACCATGGCAGCAGATTGTTTGGCAGAGCTGTCTGTCGAGAATATGGCAGTGGGATTACGCACCAGCACACACACAAGCACACACACACACACACACACACACACACACACACACACACACACACACACACACACACACACACACACACACACACACACACACACACACACACACACACACACACACACACACCCTCAGACACACACATTTAGAAATACTATAAGACTGTTCTTAGTACTTTATTGTAATGGGTGTACCTATACCAAGGGACCTATGGTAGGTCGTTTGACTTTATGAGTAGGATAGTCTGACAGGGGATGGGATGGGCGGAAGTGTGAGGTAAAAGGCCATTTGTCACCAGATCTGTTCACGTGGAGGACATCTGCCACACTTTCCGGCTCGGTTAAGGCCAGATTGTGACAAAATCAGGACCGGCAACAGTGACGTGTGACGTGTGTGCATGCACATGTGTGTGACGTATGTGTGGCGTGTGGGAGAGAGAGAAAGAGACAGAAAGATACAACAAGGGGAAAGAGAGGAGGCAAGGCCGAGGGGGCGACAGCGAGATAGATATCTTATGATGAGTGTGGTAATATCATTGTGTTGGTAATGCTGGATCAATTATTTTAGAAAAGAAGGCGGTTGTTTTGCAGTGGTCGCCATAGCAGCCAATCTGATTCTATTTCCTCAGTGGCTAATTGATGAGGAGAATGGGAAGGAGAGAAAGGCATACATGATTGATAAGGAGGGCTGGAGAGAAATGAGAAAGGGAAGGGGGAGAGAGAAGTGATGGATGAGAATGGATAGGGGGAGGGATGGAGATAGAGAGGGAGAGAGAGAGACCGTCAGGTTGAGGGTACAGCCCTGTCTGTATCTCATCTCAATGACTTTTGAAATGATGTCATTGAAATCGCCTAGTCGATTCATGCTTTTAGCGGAAAGCAGATCCCACCACCAGTCACCACCCCATGCAACCACCAGGGACACAAGAGAACAGTCATTGCATGGTCTCTATGCCCCATCCCACCCAGCCACAGTCTTTACCTATGACTGCTACATAGACTGCCATGTGGAAAATATATACTACTTCTGAATATATTTCTTCCCATGCATTATTTAACATGTAATAAATACATAACAGGTAGGCAATCAGTTATGGAACATCAGCTGTATTTGCAAGATCTCCTGTTGCCCAAAACTGAGAGAACACGGAATAGCATTGGCGTATGCCATAACATAACAGTCATTAAGATCTGTTTTTGGATCAGAGTTAGGGTCAATTCCATTTCAATTCCTGTCAGTCTAATTGTACAAGTTCTTTTCATAATACGAATAGAAACCGACTCTTCTCCAGATGGAGTTCAGCCCAATAATGATCAGAATAACTATTTTGTCCGAGAGTTTTTGAGTGCAGACAGACAGGTGTGGTATAGACAGAAGAACAGTGCTGCTGTGTGTCAGGTTAACTTAGTGAATCCACTTTCTGTTCTCCTCTCTCTCTCTCTCTCTCTCTCTCTCTCTCTCTCTCTCTCTCTCTCTCTCTCTCTCTCTCTCTCTCTCTCTCTCTCTCTCTCTCTCTCTCTCTCTCTCTCTCTCTCTCTCTCTCTCTCTCTCTCTCTCTCTCTCTCTTTTTTCTTCTGACCGCCATTACTTCCACCGTGAAACCACAAAGGGCACGAGCGGTCTGAGGCTATGTGTACCCGTGTGTGTGTGTTTGTGTGGGCGTGTGTGTTCAGTGGACTCCACATATGTGTGCACAGTGGACCCCATACCCATTCTACGAGTGTGTGTTTATTTGTCTGTGTTTGTGTGTATATTTTATCAGTGTGTGTGGCCATACTTTCTGACTGGGACATTTTTCAGTCTGTGTTTTTGGTCTCCAGCTTGCCTAATGCAGCGTATCCAAGGAGACGTGAGGGAGAGTGCATCGTATGCAATGGTTGCGTGTTTTGGCCATATTTCGG
The DNA here is from genome assembly GCF_020615455.1 of Coregonus clupeaformis. Classification (NCBI taxonomy): domain Eukaryota; kingdom Metazoa; phylum Chordata; class Actinopteri; order Salmoniformes; family Salmonidae; genus Coregonus; species Coregonus clupeaformis. The sequence goes on along the minus strand of NC_059210.1, from coordinate 2,392,550 downwards.
GAGATTTAGTGAGTCCAGACTCAGGTTAAAGTGTTTTGCTCAAGGGTTAATTCTCTCTACTGCAGCAGGAGCCCTGTATGCTCCCTCCTGTGTCTCTCCAATCTGTGGATATGACTAAGCATTTTATTCTGAGTTTAGCAGTTGCCAAGGCTCAAGACGAAGTATGGTGCATGGCACGGTAATAAGATGTAAATTACAATGTGCGTACATTTTGTCCTTTGGTCTTAGTTAGCATCTTTGCTGTGTCATCCTCATCAGAATCCTGGCTATATATCATCAGATGAATAGCAAAAAGCTAGCTTTGATTGTCCCTTGCCCTATGACATCATGTTAATGCGCCTCGATTAGCTTAAAAGTTACCAAAATGGGGCAGACATTAGCATAGGGTGTGACAGGTTTGATGGAGATGACACATACTCACTCATCATATCATGTGTGGTATATACCCCTGCTGAGTGTTAGAGTACCCAGCTTTACACATGTCTCATGGGGCGTGGTGGTGTTATTACTACTAAAGCCCTGGTTATGAACACACAGTGAGAGCTGCCCATTCATATAGTATGAGGGAGCACTCTCCATTTTGTCAATACCATTGAGTATGCCACTGATGGCAAAGAGCTAGTAGGTGGGTATCGATTTCATTCATTCATTGGTTCGTTCATTCATTCATCCATCCATCCATCCATTCATTCATTCCTCTATTTCTCTCCATCTCTCCCTCGCTCTCTCCTTATTACTGTGGGTCTCCTATTCTAGGACATGACCAATTGTCTGTAAAGTATGAAATGGGCATGATGACTGAAACTGACCAGATGAAAAGATCAAAGAGAGAGCGGGAGACAGACAGCAACAGAGGATCAGTTAGGACAACGTCAGTGCAATGTTATTTCTAGGTGGGGCTCCAAAGGCACCCAAAGCAACATCCAGGACCGCTGGCACCAATATTTAAATTGAAACCAATAGGCTCTATGCACACATCACTTCCGCATTGGCTTAAGGATGCTTGGGCATTTCCGGTTACCGGAAAAAATCATTAGACAGTGACAGTAGACCGTTATGATGGCAGAGATTAAGTTTACAAGGTGTTTGCTGGAGTTGCCTAAAGTATCTGTTAATGATATACGGAGGGTCGTCCGGACATCCAGTACGACACCACGTAGCAAACTGGATAAAGGCTTCAAATTTTACGTTTCTTCTTTTCTTTGCAACTTTGAAGGTAATATGCTAACACTAGCTAGCCTGAGCTAGAAGCCTTGCTTTGGTGTTTTAAGTCATGACTCCGTCCTGCTTCAGGTAAATCCTGCTTTAATTAAAGTTTAATCATGTGTATATACCTCTCACTTCATGTGTTTGTACTTTTATGAAAGTATCAGGTAAAAACAGGGCTACAAATGAGATCTCTGTGAGAGCCCACTGCTACCGCTCAATGAAGAAACTAAAGCCACCACACCAGCTGAGAGTAGGACTAGATTAAGTGACACGTTCAAAGTTCTGTTGAACTTGGTCAAGGTTCAGTTCAACATGTTTTACTCGTTTAATGTTACCACAGCTTTGATTGCCATTGCTAAGAGAACACTTTAGAACTTTAGTGGTTTTCACGATAGCTGAACAGTGGTAGCCTAATACAGACCAGGGTAGCTGAGTGGGAATTGCCATGCTTTGTTGTTGGGTCTGGTTTGAAATGTAAACAATAATGAGATTACTACTTTTTCCTGACTTGATGACTGCAATGACAGTAACATATTCCACTCAGCTATTCTTCAAACTGCTGATGTTCTACTCGAAACTGTCCTGTCATCTTTACTTCTTTCCTTATAAACATATGGCCCAACTTCCTTGCTTTTGTACTTGATGTTTCTACTTTTCAAGAGGAATTAGGAGCAAAACCTTCACTCTACTGTTGTTATTGGTACTAGGCTACAATGTTGCACCACACACCTACTGCTCTGCCAATACTGTTTGAAGGTAGGTAAATGGCACAAGACAATAGGTAAGTGGTGGGATACAGTATAGCCAAGTGGTGCAAGACAGTAGGAAAGTGATGCAGAAAGCACAAAAGTGACACGAGACAGTAGATACGTTGCTTACACCAGTAAAAAGTAGAAAGAACAAGTTTTGCTCCTACTCCTGCTGCTGTAGACCCTCGTCTTTCAAAACCCATTAAATTATGCTTCTGTGTATTTCAGATGACATTGCGTGATTCACAGCCAGTTGTGCTTGTTAAAAGCTACTGTTCCTGTGTGGCTGGGTGTGGGATATGCAATCATTTGGTTGCATTACTATATCAGACTGTTGACTCGTCGAATGTTAATCACCCACCGTTTATGTAATTCACTGTCTTTGGGAAAAGTAAAAAAACTAACAGAAGAATTGCATCTGGCAGACACTGTACATTGCGGCACACAGCAGTAATGGCTGGAAGAGCTGTCATCCCGTTTTTGAAAGGACACTTTCGTATGTTTACACGTCATCGTGTTATAAGTCAAGACGAAGTATTACAAGTAAAAACATGAAGATAAACATTAAGATCAACAACAACAACGACGAAAATTAACCGTTTCGGATGTTTTTGACGACAAGCATTCAATGCTAGCATACGGTAGCACAGCATTCTACAATAACCGGAGGTTTACATCCGTCCTGAGATTTAACCGGAAATACGTCATGCTCGCCTGTACATATCGCCTATTGAAGCCTAACTATTTTAGGTAGGGGAAACACTGGACCAAAGTAAAACATCTGATCAATGAATGAAAATAATAAAATAATATTGTCCTATAACACAGTACAGTACTGTACAGTACAGTAGACTGGGGTAAACCCCAGGTCAGACAACAGGATGAAGATGATGATGATTATGATGATGACCGTTAGGGGTGAAGGAGAGGTCTTATGTGGGTTTCCTCTACGAGGCACATTCACTTCACATTCACTAGATCACTGTCTGCTGCTTGCTCCTACCCTGTTCTCCCACTCATGGATTCACTCAGAGACCTGTGGGTTACAGCTAATAGCATATTTGTATTGGTGTGGGATCAAAGTTATTTAACCCACCCCTAAGGCACAGTGTTCCAAAGATCTTTCACATTCGTAGAATGCCTTTGCTCTGCCCCCTCTTGAGAGCTGACGGGTGGAGTGTGTGCATGTGTGTGTACGTGGAGAACGGTGCGGTATGTTAAGGGGAGTTCCATGTTACGGAACGCGCTAACAGCGATCGATAGCATCGGGTGGGAACCGGAGGCCCTTGTTGCCGTGTGTGTGTGTGTGTGTGTGTGTGCGTGTCTGTCTGTGTGTGTGTGTGTCTATGTGGAATGGTGCCTGAATGGCTGCCTGTGTGCATGTGGCCCCTGTGAAGCCCCCTATGGGACAAAGACAGTGCTTGTGTTTATGGCTGAGAGGCGTGCCCCCCGGTGGTTTGTCTCTTTCCCAATAAAATACAATCAGGCATTTGATCGGACAGCTCTTTCTTCTTAAGTCTCTCCAGGTTTTTTGTCTGACCTCGAAGACATTCTTCTGGGGCTTTCTGGACGGCTGACAGCTTGGGTTTAGCCACCAGTGACTGGCGTTTCTAGACTCATAGAGAGGCAGAGGAAAAGGCTGGAGTGGAGGAAGAGGGCTTTACCGTCCAGCTCTGTCTCTCTGGTCAGCCAGTCTCTTAGCCCCTCTTAACCTACTCAGAGGTCTAACCCCAGACTCTTATGTACTTCAAATGTAATTTCAAAAGTAAGTTGTGGAGTTAATACTTTTCTGGGGATTTAGTTTGATTTAGCTTAGAAGAACAGGCATCAAGTGCTCTTTGTGTTGACTATCTACATGAATGGAATCAAAGCAGTTTTCATTGAAAGTCATATCGTAACGTTTGTGTGGCTTAACACCAGAAAAGGCTTCAAAGGAGTTTTGCAAAAGTAGAACCTTTCAGTAATCAAACACTCATTAAACACATTAAACCTTCAAGTCTGTAAATTAAAGAAGTAAATCTTAGCAATTATTACTTCTAACACTATAATCAGTATTACAGTAAAGTAGCTCAAAGGCTGCATGCTCTGCTTTGGTTACCCTGAACAACAAGGTGCTAAAAACAGCCCCAGGTCAGTGCAGCAGCTAAATTAGGCCTGAAATGCCATGTGCTGTAAGAACTTGCTAATAGGGCTGGGACGATACCAGTATCGCAATATTTTTTCCATAGCAAAAATGTAAACACGAAGCAGACCAAACACTTTGGTCCTTTAAACACCTGCTGTTTGTAACATATTGTGTGCTATAGGTTGGAAAATAAATAAATGTTACTCTGGATGACAACATAATAATGTTTATTTCCAACATTAGGGCTGTTTTTCTCTTTTTGTTTTGTTTCCTTGCCACGATACGAGTATCGCGAGTATCGCGATACTGGTATCGTCCCAGCCCTACTTGCTAGGGTCCTTATCATTACAATATAATAAGTGGGCTTGATTATGACTTTGTGAAGTGTGTGTGGGGAAACAGAAGTGTGTGTGTTTACAGTATCAGTGCTAAGATTCCATTGGAATCACTCAAAGGTCACACTATCTCACGCTCTTAGCTCTGCAAGTCCTGGTAGACCTTAATAACCCATACCAGACATCAGAGGAATTTGGCTGCTTTTAAACATATTTTGAACAGCTAAATCAGGCCTCTGTTAAAAAGTGGCCTGCAGGAATCTGGGCCATCAGTGGGAAGTGGTCATCCATCCTTGTTTCCTATACAATGCCCTTTCGGAGGCCTGGGGTGAACAGACAGCAGACGCTCAAGGTTTAAGGTCTTGGGTACTGCAGACTTCTGGTAATGTATCAGGTAGGGTGTGTCCTCCTAGCAAAAATATCAGTTCCATGTTCACTGATATGCTGTACTGTTTTTGGATCCGCAGCAGCACTTTTTACTATATAGGGCAGTTCTTAGAGAAAATGAGTCTAAATAAGTATTGGTCTAGCTTCCAATGCTAATGAGCTAGTAGGAACCCATTGACAGCAACATGGAGTCTTTCAGAGGTTTTTGCAAGTGAGAAAAGCAACAACAAAACCAACCTGCAGTGCTCTTTACAAAATAGTTGATTGATCGCCCGGAAATTCCACATGCTGTAAGAGCTGGCAAGGGCCCTTATCATAACAGACTCTAGCAAGTGGACATGATTATGACTTTGTGAAGTATGTGTGTGGAAAACAGAAGTGTGTGTGTGTTTGTGTGTGCCTGTGTGTGTGTGTGCCTGTGTGTGTGTGTGCCTGTGTGTGTGTATGCCTGTGTGTGTGTTTACAGTGTCAGTGCTAAGACCACCTTGGCATCACTCAAAGGTCATACACACACTCTCTCATGCTCTTAGCTCTGCCAGTCCTGGCGCTGGCAGTCCTTGATAAGTGCTCTTTCAGAACTACAATCTTTTTTGCTTTTCCAGAAAGCCTTTGTTGAACTGAAAGTGGTACTTAATGCAGGTTAAACTAAGTATATGTTACTTACCAAACAGCTTAAATGTATCTGATGATTTATGCATATGTACATTGGATGGTGCCCACATTGGTCATGTCCCCGCTTATAAATACTGTATCTGGGTATCTGGATTGACGAAAATCAATCTGTCAAAAAGCATATTGATGAGTTAGTTAAAAAGTAAAATGGGCTTCTGTATAGGAATAGACCATGACTTTCGTTAAATAGCAGAAAACAAATCATTCAGTTGACATTCATACAAGTGATAGATTATGGTTATATAATCTATATGAATGCTGCCGCTGTATTGAAACCATTGGACGCAGTTTATCACATCGCACTGCGCTTTATTACAGGCGACAGATTCAGTACACATCACTGCTTACTGTATCAGAAAGTAGGTTGTCCCTCCTTGAAGTCTCGTAGATCGATTTATTGCACTATTTTTGTTTATAAAGCCCTCTTGCACAAACTTCCACCATATCTTCATTGTTAACCTACAGACATACAGTAGGGAGAACAAGTATTTGATACACTGCCGATTTTGCAGGTTTTCCTACTTACAAAGCATGTAGAGGTCTGTAATTTTTATCATAGGTACTCTTCAACTGTGAGAGACGGAATCTAAAACAAAAATCCAGAAAATCACATTGTATGATTTTTAAGTAATTAATTTGCATTTTATTGCATGACATAAGTTTTTGATACATCAGAAAAGCAGAACTTAATATTGGTACAGAAACCTTTGTTTGCAATTACAGAGATCATACGTTTCCTGTAGGTCTTGACCAGGTTTGCACACACTGCAGCAGGGATTTTGGCCCACTCCTCCATACAGACCTTCTCCAGATCCTTCAGGTTTCGGGGCTGTCGCTGGGCAATACGGACTTTCAGCTCCCTCTAAATATTTTCTATTGGGTTCAGGTCTGGAGACTGGCTAGGCCACTCCAGAACCTTGAGATGCTTCTTACGGAGCCACTCCTTAGTTGCCCTGGCTGTGTGTTTCGGGTCGTTGTCATGCTGGAAGACCCAGCCACGACCCATCTTCAATGCTCTTACTGAGGGAAGGAGGTTGTTGGCCAAGATCTCGCGATACATGGCCCCATCCATCCTCCCCTCAATAGGGTGCAGTCGTCCTGTCCCCTTTGCAGAAAAGCATCCCCAAAGAATGATGTTTCCACCTCCATGCTTCACGATTGGGATGGTGTTCTTGGGGTTGTACTCATCCTTCTTCTTCCTCCAAACACGGCGAGTGGAGTTTAGACCAAAAAGCTCTATTTTTGTCTCATCAGACCACATGACCTTCTCCCATTCCTCCTCTGGATCATCCAGATGGTCATTGGCAAACTTCAGACAGGCCTGGACATGCGCTGGCTTGAGCAGGGGGACCTTGCGTGCGCTGCAGGATTTTAATCCATGACGGCATAGTGTGTTACTAATGGTTTTCTTTGAGACTGTGGTCCCAGCTCTCTTCAGGTCATTGACCAGGTCCTGCCGTGTAGTTCTGGGCTGATCTCTCACCTTCCTCATGATCATTGATGCCCCACGAGGTGAGATCTTGCATGGAGCCCCAGACCGAGGGAGATTGACCGTCATCTTGAACTTCTTCCATTTTCTAATAATTGTGCCAACAGTTGTTGCCTTCTCACCAAGCTGCTTGCCTATTGTCCTGTAGCCCATCCCAGCCTTGTGCAGGTCTACAATTTTATCCCTGATGTCCTTACCCAGCTCTCTGGTCTTGGCCATTGTGGAGAGGTTGGAGTCTGTTTGATTGAGTGTGTGGACAGGTGTCTTTTATACAGGTAACGAGTTCAAACAGGTGCAGTTAATACAGGTAATGAGTGGAGAACAGGAGGGCTTCTTAAAGAAAAACTAACAGGTCTGTGAGAGCCGGAATTCTTACTGATTGGTAGGTGATCAAATACTTATGTCATGCAATAAAATGCAAATTAATTACTTAAAAATCATACAATGTGATTTTCTGGATTTTTGTTTTAGATTCCGTCTCTCACATTTGAAGTGTACCTATGATAAAAATTACAGACCTCTACATGCTTTGTAAGTAGGAAAACCTGCAAAATCGGCAGTGTATCAAATACTTGTTCTCCCCACTGTATGAGTTACTAGACCCGGTCTCAGATATGGCGTACTCTGGAGGTCCCTTCGCTCTCTACTGAGTTAGGTAGATCTGCATTTAGTTTTTTTGCACCTTACTTGTGGAATGATCTCCAGAACTCTCTAAAGGTGTAAGGTGCCGTTAGGGCAGTTCAGACAGCTGGTTGATTACCTTTTTCCTGAGGAATGTGTTTGTTTTGCATTATATTTTTTTGTAAGTTACTTTTCTTAAATTGAGTGTGTTTTTAATTGCGTTGGTATTGTAAATATAGTGAATTTGTATGATTGTGTGAAGGGCTCCCTTGTAAAGAGGCCTGTGTCTCAATGGAATTTCCCTGTCTATAGAAAGGTTTTTAAACATTTTTTTAAATACATACCAGACACCAGAAGAATTTGGCTGCTTTTAAATATACGTTATTTTCTTTGGAGTGGCCAATAAACCATACAATTACATTTCAGTAAACCGTTTTTGGAATGTCACCTACAGTTTATTTCATTTTTATCGTAAAGCTCAAGTACGGGCTGTGCTTTTCCATTGTATCATTATCCATTATCTCCTGCTGCAGTACAGCTAATCTATCCAAACCTATTCTGCTGACCTTCCCAATCACAGGAGCAGGTGCACAGCATGCCTTTGTGCCTTTGAATAGCAACACGGCCACACATGCACGTGCAGGAAAGCACTTGCACACAGGCATGCACACACACACACACACACACACACCCCTCCCTGTATTAAGGCATTATTTACGGCCCTCCTGGATATCAGCGAGGGGTAATGGACGTGTGGCGGACCTTGAAGTGAAGGTTATGGGCCCGAGTGGGAATGACCAATGTGTTTGAGCATCTATTATAAGAGGTTCTCTATCTGCTCTCTGGAGCATGAAGGGGTCCAGGGATCTCCGCTGGGTAGGCACTACGCAGTGCACACTAGCAAAGGGTGCTCAATCCAGTGTACTCATGCAGTCATTTTCATATGGTGTCCATTCCCCGGCTCTTGTTATGGATAGATTAACCCCTGTAGCACACACACACACACACACACACACACACACACACACACACACACACACACACCTCCCACACACACACACACACACCTCCCACACACACACCCATTCCATTACTTCGTTGATGAAGTGGTGATAGGATCCCATATCTGGAGCTTGGCCAAGGTGACTGGGAATTAGCCTGACAACTCACACTAAATTATTCCACTGCTCTGTCGTTCGCTACATACTTTAGTCTGAGACTGCCATCATTTAAGTCGTTTGTGGTGGCGAGCGGCACAAGGAGCGTTATACAAAACAAAGTCATCAGCGATTGGATCGTCTCTAACCAATCAGAGTATCAAAGCCAATGAGGAATTTTCTAACCGCTGCTTTACCCACGTGTGTTCTGGCTCTGCCCCAACTAGAGTTCGGCGGTATCCAGATTTTCATACCTTCATACCGTTTCTGTACTATACCGGGGTATACGGTATTACCGAATGTGCACACAAGGGGCACAATATACACTATCAGTCAAAAGTTTGGACACACCTACTCATTCAAGGGTTTTTCTTTATCTTTACTATTTTCTACATTGTAGAATAATAGTGAAGACATCAAAACTATGAAATAACACATGCAATTATGTAGTACCAAAAAAGTGATAAACAAATCAAAATATATTTTATATTTGAGATTCTTCAAATAGCCACCCTTTGCCTTGATGACAGCTTTGCACACTGTTTCGAAATACCCCGGTACATGGTATAAACCACAGCGGTCCGAGTGTCTGTGTGTTTTCGCTCCTCTCTTGTACTTGATTAATGAATTAAGGTTAATAATTAGTAAGGAACTCCCCTCACCTGGTTGTCTAGGTCTTAACCAAAAACCATCAGACACATGGCCCTCCATGGAGTTTGACACCCCTGGTATAAACGGTATATCGCCCAAGCCTAGCCCCAACCCATTGGTTTCTGGACCAATCAGACGGCCCCAAATGTCTTCGCGTTGGGGAGGTACTCAGATCCAGAGTCATTGCGGAGAAGAACCTAACGTCCGTGGGTGTGGCGTAGCGTTTGGCCAGAGCAAGGAGTCTGGGTAGCAAGGAGTCTGGGATGTGTGTGCAGGAAGGATTACATTTCTCTCCTCCAATGTTTAAGTTTAAGTGGAATGGATGGAATGCAATGGTTAATGTCCGATTACTCCACAGTTAAAAACAGATTATTTCTGAACTTGGTGGATATATTGTGGTCCTCAATGTGTGTGTGTGTGTGTGTGTGCGCGCGAAGCGTGCGTGTGCGTGCATGCATGTGTTGAGAGTTGTTGACTAAAACTCAAGCCCACTGTTTCCCAATGCTGGCACAGGACACTGTCTTTTGTGTGTTCTACTTCATGAATCTGTTTTAGCGTGGTCTGTGTGACGCACACCACTGTTTTACATCTCAATAGCTGCTTTACAGCCTTTGTTATCTGAATCTAAAGTCCTTTGAGGGAAACAGGTTTTGAGACTTTTCAGATGAAAGTTGGTGCCGTTTCTTTACCCCGGAATACTTACAATAAGTAGGCCTACATGTTGGCATACTGTTGTCTTAGTGGAAATTAGATGCCATGGACTGTAGTAGTATACCCAGCAAACTGGGAACATTCCCAGGACATTAGCTTTAAGTAAGTTCTAGTTACACTCTTTAAAAAAAAGATGCCATCTAGAACCTAAAAGGGTTCTTCGGCTGTCCCCATAGGAGAACTATTTGAAGAACCTTTTTGTTTCCAGGTAGAACCCTTATGGGTTTCATGTAAAACCCTTTCCACAGAGTTTTTTTTTTGTAAGAGTGTAGGGTATTATCCAACATTAGGATGATAACATCCCAAAAACATTCAAATAATGTTTTTGATAAGAAAATGTTATATATACTGTATATATATATATATATTTTTTTAAATGTTTTAAATGAAATATGCTTGGAATGTTCTCCTAACATTCACTGAAATGTTGTGCACAATATCTGTAATAACCACCACAGAACATTCCCCTTAGGTTTACAAGTAATGTAATAGCAAAATGTGTTCTGGGAACTTTCTTGCAATATCAGATGAATTCTTTATACAAACATTTTTGGGCAACCTAATGAATGTTCTGGGAACGTAACGTTCACATTTTGGTTTCCTGGGTGGTCTCCCTAATACCAGGCATGTTGTGCACAGATATGGCTCTACCTGTGCTGAGCACATGGCTGTTTGCCCTTCCAGTCTCCAAAGTGCTCTTTTGGGTGGTAGTATAATTTCCCCTCAAAATGTTTTTTATAATTTTTTTTGTCATTTTGGGTGGTAGTATAATTACCTCCAAAAATGTTTTTGTATACATTTTTTGTCATTGATGTTTTCAACCCACTGCCCGCAAGTCGTTGTCAAGTAAACCCACCCCCCCATCCCGTCCGTTGGTTGCGCCTGTTGATCTGCCCTGTACGGAGCTCGTACTCGCCCGGTTGCCCCTTTTTTCCCAGTCTGCCCTGTATGGACCGATTGCATGCGCCCGGTATCCAAACACGCATGGCTTGAGAGATGCGGTTTCCGGTCGAGTGTGTGTAGCTAGCTACCTAGTTTAAATATCAACAGTACTTCCACAGCAGCATAACATTTGATTAACACTTGATTTAACCGACATCATCATCAATATTCAGTCTGGTTGGCTGATACTGCAGCAGAGCGAGGCAGAAAGACAGAGAGAGATAAATCACAATCAGTAAAATAAATCAAGTGCACTGCCCTGCCAAGGAGTCATATGCTCTTACAGTTATACATGTTTTTATAATAATGTTTTAGCCTATATTTTTGTAGTCTTACATTGGTTAATAAATGGCTTAGGGAGTAGGCTAAAGTATTGGTCTTCACCTTTTCGTGCTTAGGCAAACTGGCGTCCCAGGGACCCCATCATATGTTAACCCCCCCCCAAAAAATGAACGTCTTGTCTTATCATCAGGTAAACGATAATGGCAAGGAGAAGTCATCAACATTTTAAAATGAATAGATTTGGTAGATTGTTTTTCATTAATTTGACCTCCCCACATTATAATTGGAAGAGGAAGTATAAACTCTAAGATAGCCTATTAGCTAGAGAAAGGTAACTCCAAACACATTTTCACTAAAAGCAGCTGTTGAGCCGGTTAAACAAAGGTGAGCCATGTGTTGGCAAAAATGTATGTCCAGTTCAAGAAAACTTACCAGCAGCCAGCGACACTTGCCGTGACTCGTACTCACGGGTGCTTTTTTTAAAGCCTATGTCAGATACTCCAGTGAGTGGAATGAGCTCCAATGACTGTAATTTACTCAATATTAGGAGTTGAGAAATACAATTTACATCATTAGACAAATATTCTCCTGTTTGTATGTCATTTAAACTTTGGTTATTCTGTTGAATATTTGTATTTATTCAGAAAGTATTCACACCCCTTTACACAAGCTCACAGAACGGGACCTCTGAGTGCTGAAGAGCGTAGCGCGTAAAAATCGTCTGTCCTCGATAGCAACACTCACTACCGAGTTCCAAACTTACTCTGGAAGCAACATCAGCACAATAACTGTTTGTCAGGAGATTCATGAAATTGGTTTCCATGGCCGAACAGCCGCACACAAGCCTAAGATTACCATGCGCAATGTCAAGCGACGGCTGGAGTGGTGTAAAGCTCGCCGCCATTGGACTCTGGAGCAGTGGAAACGTGTTCTCTGGAGTGATGAATCAAGCTTTCACCATCCGACAGACAAATCTGGGTTTGTTGGATGCCAGCAGAACGCTCCAATGCATAGTGCCAACTGTACAGTTTGGTGGAAGAGGAATAATGGTCTGGGGCTGTTTTTCATGGTTCGGGCTAGGCCCCTTAGTTCCAGTGAAGGGAAATCTTAACGCTACAGCATACAACGACATGGTTTCAACTTTGTGGCAACAGTTTGAGGAAGGCCCTTTCCTGTTTCAGCATGAGAATGCCCCCGTGCACAAGGCGAGGTCCATACAGAAATGGTTTGTCGAAATAGGTGTGGAAGAACTTGACTGGCCTGCACAGAGCCCTGACCTCAACCCCATCGAACACCTTTGGGATGAATTGGAACGCCGACTGCGAGCCAGGCCTAATCGCCCAACATCAGTGCCTGACCTCACTAATGCTCTTGTGGCTGAATGGAAGCAAGTCCCCGCAGCAATGATCCAACATCTAGTGGAAAGCCTTTCCAGAAGACCAACTCCATATTAATGCCCATGATTTTGGAATGAGATGTTCGACGAGCAGGTGACCACATACATTTCTAGTGTACTTTCTGAAGGTACTGTATATTTGCGCGGACCCCCTGCAGTACCTTGGCGGACCCCAACGGCTACAGAAATGACTTATTTTGTGGGGGATTTACTTACATTTCTCAATCCAGTTGATTAATTCATTACTGGTCACAATCAGACCTTCACACACTGAATACAAATTGAATTCTAAATCTATGCCATTAAGCAGACTACCGTGGGGGAGGTCCATCAGCAGACTTGGGCACTGGGGAAGTGCTGACACAGCTACCCCCAGGAAGACTCACTGTTTCTGGGTAAGACCCAGCAAATCTACATTTACATTACATTTTAGTCATTTAGCAGACGCTCTTATCCAGAGCGACTTACAGTTAGTGAGTGCATACATAATTGTTTTATTTTTCATACTGGCCCCCCGTGGGAATCGAACCCACAACCCTGGCGTTGCAAACGCCATGCTCTATCAACTGAGCTACATCCCTGCCGGCCATTCCCTCCCCTACCCTGGACGACGCTGGGCCAATTGTGCGCCACCCATGAGTCTCCCAGTTGCGGCCGACTGTGACAGAGCCTGGATTTGAACCAGGATCTCTAGTGGCACAGCTAGCACTGCGATGCAGTGCCTTAGACCACTGCGCCACTCGGGAAATCTACCCCTGGTGAGTAGTACCTGACTGGATAAACTGAGCTGTATTTACTCTAGTCCTAACCTTGGCTATATTTTCAACATACTGCCCTCCATAATCCTGTATATCTCTATAAAACATTTAGTGGAACATTTTAGTTAATGCTCCATCAAATCACTCTGTACTCAAATCATGTACTCCTTACTACCACTACCCTCACTCGTCAACTCAACTAGGCCTTTCTATGAAAGGAAGATGTGGTTTTCCATGTGAGCTCACATTTACCCTAATTAGATTCCATTAAAACGTCCTCTCAAATGTGTCATAGGAGACTTGAGACGGACCGTGCTTCTTTCTCCCTCTGCGATCTGGAGTGGCTTGGTCTGTAATCTGATGAAGGGGGACTGCCTGATTAAAAAATAGGTTAGCATTTTGGAGGGTTATGCAATGCTGTATTGGTATTAGCCAACTGTTTTTTTTTTCGGAGTGCAGTGCTGGGTTTGTGATAGTGGGGTATTGGGGTACGAATGCTGAGAGGGTATTCTGTACTGCCTGGTTAATGGATTTATAGGAAATGTAATTTGTGTGCCCCCTGCCGATGCTGCTATGCTACATACTTGTTATTAACCCGATGGTAAGGTATCGTTGGTTGAATGAGTGTGTGTGTGTTTATAGGGGTGGTATCAGGCACGGGCTTCTGCGTGCCCATTTACTGCAGCCAGTCGGATCATCTGCTTGAGTCTCTTTCACTCTGGTTCTCTCCGTTCATCACTCCCTCCTTTCCTCTCTCTTTCTTCCTCTATCCCTGAAGTCTCAGCTTTCAGATCTGCTGCCAGTCAATACCACAACAGGGATACACATATAGGGATAGATACTGTAGCTCCAACATCTGGGTCCAATCTTAACTCGCCTTTATGCAAATAGATTCCAGTTCAACCCAGTACAGGTTAAAGACTAGTTCTTCCGCGAAACGTCCGGTCCTGGATAATTAGTTCTAGCAACTTTTGACGTTAGTTTAGTGTGTTTTGGGTATTTCGTGGCTGTTGAGTGTGACAATACACTCATATTACAGCCATTGTTTTCATCATATCCTTATGTATTTAATTGATGTGAAATGATAGGTCATATGAGAACAGCAGAGAGGTGAACCATAGTACGAGTCAACCTCAGGCATGGCTGCTAGTGCACTGTACATTTTAAACAATTTACAACTCATTAAATGTGTTTATGTGAAGAAATTAGCAGGAATTGCCTAACGAACGTGGAACTATAAATAAATCAACTATAATCTCTCTCTGTCTTTCTCTCTCCCTCTCTCTCGCGCTCTCTCTCTGTCTTTTTCTTTCTCTTTTCTGTACCTCTCCTTCTGAGATGAAGCTGTTGACGTTCCCCAGAGGGTTGTGTGAATTCACGTCTCCACGCGTGTGTTGACTGAACACCCTCTTCCTCATGTGTTTTACTGCTCTAGCTTTCAGTGTTCTGGAAGAGGATGCGAGGACGCTGCATGGTTGCAGCTGTTTAGTTGCTGGTCACACTGATGCCATTGTTAGACATCTGTCCAAATTGTAATGAGCTCAGATTCAGATGCACTTAGCTGCATGGGGTTTGGTGTGTGTGTGTCTGAGTTTTGCCATGATCCTCATTATAGTAGCCAGAATCATTCACCACCATACTGTACTGCAGTGTTCTTTCTTACTCAAAAAAGCCAGTATGTGGTAAAATCCGATAAGCAGGCTTAAAATCTTATCTTGGTGTAATTTCTCCTGCAGTAGTATGGTGTGTGTGTGTGTTCGCTGTCTGGTCTAGGGATATTTACAGTGTGTACAGATCGTGTCTCTGGTCCAGCAGTGATATGGAATTTATGTGTGCTTGTTTGGGATGTGTCTTCATTTTGTGCCTTGTTTGGTAATCTGCCTAATATGAAATATGACGTGTGTGTGTGCATGCTTGTGGGCTCAGTGTCAAGTCTGGCAGTAGTAAAGGCTCTCTGTGCTGGCTAACTCAGCGGTATTATAGTAGTTGACCCTGATCCCCTCATCTCCCTCACTGAGCACAGAGGTGTGTGTTTGTGTACTTCATTGTCTCTGGTCTCTCTGTTGCTATAGACAGGCTTGTTGTGTTCACACACACACACACACACACACACACACACACACACACACACACACACACACACACACACACAGACAGACACACATACTTCCTAGCTGGGCGCAGGTGTTTTTGTGAGAAAGCCAACTCTCTCGGTTTGAGATACAATAGCTCTTTATAGTTTGGTTTGTTTAGATCTTGACCTCTGGGCCCAGACTCACAAAACCTTCTTAACTGCCATTTCTTCCTTAACTATAGATTTTTTCTTAAGAAGCTTCTTAAGTTTTTGTGTAAGAAGCGTTTTGTGAATCTGGGCCCTGGTCTGGAGAACTCATCATGCAGTGATTTCAGTCGTCATACTCTGATTGAGCGTGAACTATGTCAATGTCCTATAATTTCTAAGATAATTTCACCCTCCTTTATCTTGGATTCCTGCCCAGGTAGCCAGGTTCTTTGAAGAAATGCCAAGTCTCTCACTCTCTCTTTTTCTTCAGAGTGTTTTGGATTTGTTCAAAAAGGAGGGGCCCTGTCTTAATTTGTTTGAACAGACTGAAATACATTCTTGAGAAAAAAGGAGGAGTGCTATTCCATATCACAGTTTTGCTTCTCAGAAATTCAGAAATGAGAACCATGTGTCTGTCCATCGCTTTTCTTTTAATCTCTCCCTCTCTCCCCCCTCTCTCTCTCTCTCTCTCATACCTCTCATATCTTTGTCCTGACTCTTTGTTAGCACTGTCAGTGATGTTTGGATGGGCAGCTCAGGCAGATCAGCACTGATTGTAGAAATATGAATAAGAAAACCTTTTCACTGTATTAAAAATATGCAGCCTGTTCAAACTGGATTGCCATCTCGAAGAGCCAACAAAGAATGTTATGGGTCACACACACAGAGCCAGATCTCTTAGTTGCTTTTTCTATGTTTTTGCATCAATGTGACCAAAATGTTATGCAGCCTTTGTATATACTGTAGATACTGTGTATTTACTAGATGTGTTGTTGTTGTAGTCATTTTAATGCAAAGGCAATGAAAGCGATGATATAGCAGAGAGTGTGTTAACATTGATGTGTAGTGCAAGTCTAAGCTGAGCCAGGATTTATGCATACAGCCACTTCTGGAGCTGGTATCCAACTTTAGGTTTTTACCTCCTTAGCATGACATAACAGATCTTAGATGGATGTAATTTGATCAGTAGAGGCCCAGTTGCCTATATGGACTTATATTAACCAGGAAGGCTAGCAGGGGGAAGAAGAGGCCTAGGCCTCTTGCACTGAATCAGATGCACGATTGGACCTGATTTAGAGGATCACTGAATTTAAGCTTTCCAAATAAAAAAGGGATGAAATTAGCCCATTTGCTAAATGCTTAGGTTAACATCAGGGTGCCCTCTGAGCCATGAATGCACGGCCATCCACAGACGCACGCACGCACACACACACACACACACATACATACATACATACATACAGTCTTGTACAGCTAACCTTGTGGGGACACGCAATTTAATCCCATTCAAAATGCTATTTTCCCTAACCCCTAACCCTAACCCTAAAATTAACCCTAACCCGTACTCTTAGCCTAACCCTAACCCTAACCTTAACCCCAAAAACCTAACCTTAACCCTAAACCTAACCCTAGCTCCTAACCCTAACCCTAAAACTAACCCTAGCTCCTAACCCTTAACATAATACTAACCCTAACACTAATTCCAACCATAACCCTAAACCCCCTAGAAATAGCATTTGACCTTGTGGGGACTAACAAAATGTCCCCAGTTGGTCAAATTATTATTTGTTTACTATTCTTGTGGGGACTTCTGGTCCCTACAAGAATAGTTAAACACGTCCACACACACACACACACACACACACACACACACACACACACACCCACACACACAGACAGGTTCTGTGAATTGCACCCATTTCCTCCCTAAATAACTACAGTACTCCTCTCACATCAATAAATTACGATGTGCCTCTTTTTAGAGGGAAAAGAGAAAGTATAGCCATCACAAAATATATTTATGTACCAATTGCCTCCGAGAAGTAATAAGCGTGCCATTCTTTATGCAATTTATAATGTTATTTTTAATTTCACCAAATATATTAACAACTAATAGAATGTTTCTTATTATCCATAGAAGACAGAAACCAATTACACACAGAACCACTGTCACGATCGTTGTAAGAGGCAGACCAAGGCGCAGCGTGATAGGCGTACATCTTTTAATGAGTACTTTACACCAACAACAAAACGATACGTGAAGTCTAAAGGTTCACCAACACAAACCTATACAGAACAAGATCCCACAATCAACTGTGCAAAACAGGCTGCCTAAGTATGGTTCCCAATCAGAGACAACGAGCCACAGCTGTCTCTGATTGGGAACCACCCTGGCCAACATAGATATACACAATCTAGAACACCCATAGACAACTAAACATAACAAGTCCACACACTGGCTCAACATTTAAGAGTCCCCAGAGCCAGGGCGTGACAACCACTTAGCAAATATATATATATATTTTTTTTATTGAATCAAGACTGTTTGTATTGACAGTAATAATTTTCTCATTAGCGATGAAATAAATGTACAGTTCATTGCTGTTGAATGCTGTTAAGGTTCCAAAGTTATCTCTGATTATGTGGTATGCTAATATCTTCCACATTTGAGCATGCCTCTATTCCACTGGAGGAAGTTGAGATTGCTAAATGAAATTCATGAATAACTTAACATAGCTTTCCTTTTATGATAATAAGTACTCAAGTGTGGAACCACTTAGTTTCAGAAGTTTATCAATCGGTTTTGTTCTTGTGGTTAGATAAATTATTAATTGATCATAGAGAAATATAAATACAAGTTTTTATTGTTCCGTCTGTGATGAGGCCCTGTGTGTGTGTGTGTGTGCACGCTCACGTGCTTCCTCATCAGTAGTTTGACCTTGACAATGTTACGTAACAGTACTGTATAGAACAGGAGCAGACACAATGCATCATGGAAGGAAGAGGAGAGGAAGCCCTCATTTTAATTGCAGATTTGTGAGAGCTGTGCCTGGTAGAAGTCTGTGTCTCTGTCCGTGTCTGTGTCGGCTCATCTCTGAGTGGGACCATCCCTGAGAAAGAGGGAGGGAGGGAAGGAGGGATAGAGGGAAGGAGGGATAGAGGGGGAGAGAGAGGGAGAGATGGAGGGAGGGAGGGAGGGAGGGAGAGATGGAGGGAGGAAGAGAAAGCTTCATCATTTCATTGTCATACCTTGATGTTGGGCCAGACGAATGCTGAAATGCATTGTCATCCTGTTCCTCTATGGAACACTGAACACAGATTGAGCTGTATGTTTGGACCTTGGACAGGTGGTTGATACCTTGAGGGACTGCTGCTGTAAATGAGCTCAAGCTCATGTGGTGTGGTGCATGACAGTTGATGATTCAATGCATGAATGAATGAATGAATGAATGAATGAATGAATGAATGAATGAATGAATGAATTAATTAATGAATTAATGAATTAATGATAGGCCAACTGAGGTGTGTGTGACTCCGTGTCTCAAGTTGTTAGCCAGGTGGTTTATCCTCTCTAGGAACGACTCAAACATGATCTGCTGTCCGGCAAGTGGGGCTTGCAGCAGCTCTGGTTAAAGTGTGTCAGCTGAGTTTAGCCCAGACACTTATAGACCTGGAGATGTAGGGTGTGTGGGGAGCCCTCAGCCCTGGATATCAAACACTATTTGCTCCGTGATCTATTTAAGACTAAAAAGTGTTCACCACCACTTAAAATCCCTTTACGTCTCCACTCAACCCAGACACCTTGATTAAATGGGCCTCTTAGTATGGGAGACAGGAGAGAAGGCTACTGTGGAGTCCTTCACCACTGGAAGGGCATGAGCCATTCAAAGGGAGAGCCTTGATCTTGAACTAAGAATCATTAGTGCAGTGTATAGCTGTCAAGAGATGTACCTGCAGCTATTGATTACTGTACTATCAATACATCCATTGAACTGTGGAAACCTATAAAATCTTCATTTGTATACTGGCAAATGTTAGATGTTAAGCCTATTTTTTTATCACAGCACTGTACTCCAACTATAACTCTAGCCACGTTGTGACCAATGTTCCCTCTAAGCTGCGCGCGTGTTCGGGGCTCAGCTCCCCCATTACTGCCGGGCAGCTGAAATATTAGCCCGCGCAGAGAAGCGCGAGATTGGACTTCACTCAACTCTCTAGAGTTTTCCCCATTAGTTAACACTATCGTTTCCATTTAATGTGGGAATTGTGATCGAATCAACGCAATATTAGCCATTTTCAACGCAACATACGGAAACAAAACGAACTATGCAAGACTTAGTATGCAAAACTAACTATGCAAGAGGTTTTGTTGTAGACAGAGCGCATCGGAGTAGGATTCTATTGGATTGACACGCATGACTCAGGCCCGTACTCTACACAGACCGGTGTGCCATAACCAATCAGAGCTGCAGGAGGCCTACAGTATATGCAAATAGACCATTGCCATACAGTGCATTCGGAAAGTATTCAGACCCCTTGACTTTTTCCACATTTTGTTATGTTACAGCCTTATTCTAATATTGATTAAATTGTTTTTTCCCCCCCTCATCAATCTACACACAATACCCCATAATGACAAAGCAAAAACATAAACAAATTTGTGTGTGCAAATGTATTAAAAATGAAAAACAGTTATACCTTATTTACATAAGTATTCAGACCCTTTGCTATGAGACTCGAAATTGAGCTCAGGTGCATCCTGTTTCCATTGATCATCCTTGAGGTGTTTCTACAACTGGATTGGAGTCCACCTGTGGTAAATTCAATTGTTTGGACATGATTTGGAAAGGCACACACCTGTCTATATAAGGTCAGAACAGAAAACAAGCCATGAGGTCGAAGGAATTGTCCGTAGAGCTCAGAGACAGGATTGTGTCGAGGCACAGATCTGGGGAAGGGTACCAAAACATTTCTGTAGCATTGAAGGTCCCCAAGAAAACAGTGGCCTCCATCATTCTTAAATGGAAGAAGTTTGGAACCACCAAGACTCTTCCTAGAGCTGGCCGCCCGGCCAAACAGAGCAATTGGGGGAGAAGGGCCTTGGTCAGGGAGGTGACCAAGAACCCGATGGTCACTCTGACAGAGCTCCAGAGTTCCTCTGTGGAGATGGGACAACATTCCAGAAGGACAACCATCTCTGCAGCACTCCACCAATCAGGCCTTTATGGTAGAGTGGCCAGACGGAAGCCACTCCTCAGTAAAAGGCACATGACAGCTGAGACCTGAAAATAGCTGTGCAGTGACGCTCCCCATCCAACCTGACAGAGCTTTAGAGGATCTGCAGAGAAGAATGGGAGAAACTCCCCAAATACAGGTGTGCCAAGCTTGTAGCGTCATACCCAAGAAGACTCAAGGCTGTAATTGCTGCCAAAGGTGCTTCAACAAAGTACTGAGTAAAGGGTCTGAATACTTATGTAAATGTGATATTTCAGTTTTGTATTTTTAGTAAATTTGCAAAGATTTCTAAAAACCTATTTTTGCTGTGTTGTTATGGGGTATTGTATGTAGATTGATGAGGGGGAAAAAATTATTTAATACATTTTAGAATAAGGCTGTAACGTAAAACAAAATGTGGAAAAAGTCAAGGGGTCTGAATATTTTCCGAATGCACTGTATATGGATTTGTGCCATTCACTTTGAACTGGACTGTTTTACAGCATGAGCGGTCGCGATTATTATGCGCTTGTTTTAAGATCAAAGCGAGAGCTGCATGTAGCCACGTGTGCACATTTGTTCATATTCTTTGCTAGTTAGTGAGTTATTAACCCAGTTATAGCTAATTTGTAGCCAGCAGTGTGGGAGTGATTGCTTCCTACAAGAGCACAAAATGTGTACATTTCTAACCATCTATGAAAAGCAAGTCCGGTAAAGAGCTTTTTTGTGTGTCTTAAAGGGGCAGTGTTGTATTTTGAGACAGGCTTGAATAAGCTAAGTAGCCAATAGGCAGGGTGTAGCATAATTAGTCTGATTCTCTGTAATAATGGTATGGGAATATTAATGCATTTTATTTTGTAAAGTGGTTTCTTGCATCAAACAACACAACAAAATGTTCAGTCACCTCCTTGTCTGAAGGACAAGTAGATAAACAGGTTAATGTCAAGCCCTGCATGTTTTATTCAAAGTCTCATGGAATGTAGGCCTACATTGAACGCCTCACGTTGGCTGCTACTGTAGGCTGAATGATAGAACTGCTATTTCCATGTTAAAATGTTATATGATGCTTTTTCTCCATAGTTTTGTATTGTAGGTCACTCTGGTAGGCACTGAAATAGACACAGTAGCCTACTTGGCTACTGTTAACACCGTAAATTAAAGCAGGTACAGCCTCAGTGTTCACAGTAAATGAGCGCCGGAAGTTTGCGCTCAGCAGACCTGAAATTTGCTGACTGCCAAAAATGTTTTGAGGGGAACATTGCTTGTGACACCTAGCCTATACCAACCAGTCAGTAATTTACTGGCCTTGCGGAGGGAGTTGAACAGAGAGGAAGGGAGGAGATATGAGCATCCCTCTGAGCATTAGCTTGGCACGCTAGCTAGCTAGCCACTCTTATCGTGCCGCCTGGCTGAGGCAGGGTGTAGCATAATTAAAATAAAGTTATTGAGGAAAATGCCAATAAACGCTTGGTCTTTTGCACATAGCTATCAATAGCTCTTTGAAGTTGGTAGTTATGAAACTTGAATAACCATGATTCTATGCAGGTTTGTTTTGGGTCAGTCAGTCTGTCTAACAGTCTGTGTAACAGTCTGTCTCACTATCACAGGAGGTTGGTGGCATCTTAACTGGGGAGAACAGGCTCGTGGTAATGGCTGGAGTGGTATGAGTGGAATGGTATCAAACACATGGTTTCTATGTGTTTGATGCCATTCCATTCACTCCGTTCCAGCCGTTATTATTAGCCATTCTCCTCTCCGCAGCCTCCACTGCTCTCTCTCTCTCTCTTTATAAATATACAGTACCTGTCAAAAGTTTGGACACACCTACTCATTCCAGGGTTTTTCTTTATTTTTTTAAACTATTTTCTACATTGTAGAATAATAGTGAAGACATCAAAACTATGAAATAACACATATGGAATCATGTAGTAACCAAAAAAGTGTTAAACAAATGAAAATATATTTGAGATTTTTCAAAGTAGCCACCCTTTGCCTTGATGACAGCTTTGCACACTCTTCGCATTCTCTCAACCAGCTTCATGAAGTAGTCACCTGGAATGCATTTAAATTAACAGGTGTGCTTTCTTAAAAGTTAATTTGTGGAATTTCTTTCCTTCTTAATGTGTTTGAGCCAATCAGTTGTGTTTTGACAAGGTATTGGAGGTATACAGAAGATAGCCCTATTTGATAAAAGACCAAGTCCTTATTATGGCAAGAACAACTCAAATAAGCAAAGAGAAACGACAGTCCATCATTACTTTAAGACATGAAGGTCAGACAATACGGAACATTTCAAGAACTTTTAAGGTTTCTTCAAGTGCAGTCGCAAAAACCATCAAGCGCTATGATGAAACTGGCTCTCATGAGGACAACCACAGGAATGGAAGACCCAGAGTTACCTCTGCTGCAGAGGATAAGTTCATTAGAGTTACCAGCCTCAGAAATTGCAGCCCAAATAAATGCTTCACAGAGTTCAAGTAACAGACATCTCAACATCAACTGTTCAGAGGGGACTGTGTGAATCAGGCCGAATTGCTGCAAAGGAACCACTACTAAAGGACACCAATAAGAAGAAGAGACCTGCTTGGGCCAAGAAACACGAGCAATGGACATTAGTCCGGTGGAAATTTGTCCTTTGGTCTGGAGTCCAAATTTGAGATTTTTGGTTCCAGGTGAAGCTGGTTGAGAGAATGCCAAGTGTGTGCAAAGCTGTCATCAAGGCTATTTGAAGAATCTCAAATATATTTTCATTTGTTTAACACTTTTTTGTTTACTACATGATTCCATATGTGCTATTTCATAGTTTTGATGTCTTCACTATTATTCTACAATGTAAAAAATTATAAAAATAAATATACTTTTGACTGGTAGTGTATATATATCATTTCTCCAGTCCCAAGGGACACATAAAAAAAAACCTTGACCTAAAGCCCGGGCAGCCATTATCCCATTCCACTCATGCTGTAGCCAATGACCCTCATGGCAGTAAAAGTACCAAACTTGTGCTCAGCATAACCTACCTACAGCACAGATCAAATCCTGTAGAAGCCTCCAGAGCAGTAGGACATGGATATAGGCCTGGGAAAAACATGGTCATGGCTAGAAGGGATCCAGCTTTTGTCATATTAACGTCAAAAGTTGACATTTTTTGCATTTTAGCAAACCCTAACCCTAACCCTTTTCCTAATCTTAACCTAATTATCCTAACCTGCTACGTTAATTATCCTAACCTGCTGCGTAATTTCTCCTAACCTGCTACGAAACATCAAATCTGATGTTAATTTTACAAAAGCTGGATCCCTTCTAGCCATGACCGACAAACATCTTTGGCCACGTCTGGGTGGCTCCTAATGACTTCACATGCCTTCTGAAGCTACAGTGTAGAGACTGGGGATCTGAGGCTCTCAGGAATGTGTGTGAGGTGACTGAGGTCATGACTGGATGGTCAGCCATAATAACCTGGGTTAATGACCCGTGTTGTGAGGAAGTCTGTTGCAAACAAACACATACAGTACACACACCTGTGGAGACACTACAACATCCACTATCCAGTGTCCACACATTCACGTACATGTAATGAAGCACTAACATCACAAATGCACACACACGCACGCACACACACAACCACCACACACACACACACACACACACACACACACACACACACACACACACACACACACACACACACACACACACACACACACACACACACATCTGGAACAGACTGATGCTGTGCTGCTTCCATTAGCTGTATTTTTATCCTCTGTCCTTACTCACAGTTCCCAGCCACAGGTAGGAATCCACAGCCCTGTGCCAGTGCACTGCTGCTCCAGAGTCCACACATAGTATGTATGTATGTGTGTGTGTGTGTGTGTACTCATTCACCCTCAATCAGTGTGTCACATTCATCCCTAGTGAGCACGAGGAAGCTGAAAACTGAGGCAGGACGTTTGCGTAATACTCAATGTCATAGTGGAGATCTCAGTGTGTGCACTTGGAAACAGGCCACTCACTCAGGAGCTCGCTGGTGCATACAATCCTGGGTCTATTTTGGGTCTGGACTGGGGTGCTTTGACAGAGCCCTGGGTCTGGCCCTAACCTCCCCCCACTCCCCATGTCATGCCGCTTCACTCTAACTGGCAGAGAGGGATGCTGCCGACGCCTTTGACACTCTGTGTGTGTGTGTGTGTTATGTACTGAACAAAAATATAAAGGCAACATTTAAAGTGTTGGTCCCATGTTTCATGAGCTGAAATAAAAGATCCCAGAAATGTTCCATACGCACAAAAAGCGTATTTCTCTCAAATTTTGTGCACAAATTTGTTTACATCCCTGTTAGTGAGCATTTCTCATTTGCCAAGATAATCCATCCACCTGACAGGTGTGGCATATCAAGAAGTTGATTAAACAGCATTATCATTACACAGGTGCACCTTGTGCTGTGGACAATAAAAGGACACTGTAAAATGTGCAGTTTTGTCACACAACACAATGCCACAGATGTCTCAAGTTTTGAGGGAGCGTACAATTGGCATGCTGACTGCAGGAATGTCCACCAGAGCTGTTGCCAGAGAATTTAATGTTCATTTCTTTACCATAAACCGCCTCCAACGCGTTTTAGAGAAATTGGCAGTATGTCCAACCTGCCTCACAAGTCCAGACCACAGTATGATGTCATGTGGGCGAGCGGTTTGCTGATGCCATGGTGGCAGTGGGGTTATGGTATGGGCAGGCATAAGCTACGTACAACAAACACAATTGCATTTTATCGATGGCAATTGGAATGCACAGAAATACCGTGACGATATCCTGAGGCCCATTGTCGTGCCATTCATCTGCCCCTATCACCTCATGTTTCAACATGATAATGCACAGACCCATGTCGCAAGGATCTGTACACAATTCCTGGAAGATGAAAATGTCCCAGTTCTTCTGTTGCCTGCATACTCACCAGACATGGGATACTCTGGATCTACGTGTACGACAGCGTGTTCCAGTTCCCGCCAATATCCAGCAACTTCACACAGCAATTGAAGAGGAGTGGGACAACATTCCACAGGCCATAATCAACAGCCTGATCAACTCTGCGAAGGAGATGTGTCGCGCTGCATGAAGCAAATGGTGGTCACACCAGATACTGACTGGTTTTCTGTTCCACTTTTTTATCTGTGACCAACAGATGCATATCTGTATTCCCCAGTCATGTGAAATCCATATATTAGGGCCTAATGAATTTATTTCAATTGACTGATTTCCTTATATGAACTGTAACTCAGTCAAATCTTTGAATGTTGCATTTATATTTTTGTTCAGTATACATTAAAGTGATGCAGTATAGCTGGTTTTACTCTGAGTAAAGAGTATGAGGGTTAACTAGGGTTATTGAGGATAGGTGAGAACAGTCTGGATGTAGTGATAAAGGGCACTGTTCTGTTCAAACTGATGGTTTTGGACCCTCTGCTATTGGCTATTGTATTGAGATCAAGATTGAATGAACCTAGATCTAGCCAAGTAACAGTGTCAGTTAATCAGTGTTTGTGTGTGTTGGTGCGTGCGCCGGTATGTGTGTGTGTGTGTGTGTGTGTGTGTGTGTGTGTGTGTGTGCGAGAGAGAGAGAGAGAGAGGAGAAAGAGAGAGACCAATCAGTGTAAAAGAAATAGCTAGTCCACAGCCCCAGGTTTGCAAGCCTAGACCACACTTTTTATAGCTGTCCATCAGAAGCGCCTGTGCATAAAAAGCATCAGAGCATGACTAGGACAGTCAATGCCAGGGTGCCTACCAATAGCAAAGAGATGGCTTTAGGATGGTGTAGCTTGGTCAGGCTTACGTAAGGCCAGCAGCCCAGCAATGTTTGAGTCTAGCAGGAGCAGCAGTGTTCACTCCAAAAGGCAGGGGGAAATCACAAGTTTCCAAGTCTAGGAAATTGAAATAGTGATGCTGTAATCATCTTCAATGGCTGCTGCTATGTAAACATTTTAAAGGAGATCATAGCTACTAAAATATAAATAGTTAATAGTCCCTTGACAGCCAGAAAATAGACTCTTGAAATAGACTTTTCATGGACAAGGTGGGCTACACAAAAGGTGCTAAGTAGAACCATACACGGTTCTCTGGTTTGTTCCCATAGGGGAACCCTTTTTGGTGCTGGGTAGAACCCTTTGCAGAGGATTCTATCTAGAACCCTTTATGTAGGGTTCTTCAAAGAACCCCATGTATGGTTCTACCTAGAACCCTCTATTAAGGGTTCTGCCTAGAACCTTCTATGAAGAGTTCTACCAAGAACCATTTGGCAGAACCCTCTATGAAGGCTTCCAACAAGAACCGTTTTATCTTCTAAAGCAGGGTTTCCCAAACTCGGTCCTGGGGCCCCCCCTGGGTGCATGTTTTGGTTTCTGCCCTAGCACTACACAGCTGATTAAAATAATCAAAGCTTGATGATGAATCGATTATTTGAATCAGCTGTGTAGTGCTAGGGCAAAAACCAAAACGTGCACCCATGGGGGGCCCCAGGACCGAGTGTCAAACTCATTCCATGTCTACGGTTTTTGCGCCTCCCTTATACTTTATTGATCAATTAAGGTCACTAGGCCCTCCTTGGAATGAGTTTGACACCCCTGATCTAAAGGTTCTTCCTAGAACCATCTATGAAGGGTTCTACCGAGAACCCTTTTATCTTTTGACGGTTCTTCCTAGAACCCTCTATGAACGGTTCCACCCGCATTATTAGCCTTTAAAATGTTATAATTTATGACAATACATTACATATATCACAAGGCCTTTCTTTGAGGGCCTAGTTATACCCTAACGCAGCGGTGTTAGGAATCTCCTAGTTTACAGTCCACATCAGGCCTGCAAGTCACGTTATGCTGCATTGCCAAGAGATGTGAAATTCCTATTGGAATCCAGCTGGAGTTAGGATATTCAACAAGTGGAATTGTTAATCACCCACAACCTGCATTCAGAATGACTGCCAGGGTAGGGAAGACTACCTCAATCATCTAAGCTGGAATAACCATCTCAGTAACGTATGCAATAAATCCAACAGATTGGATTAGTTTAGAAAACGGTATGTTATTTATTGTTGTATAGCATAAAATGTATCAACCAATCAATATACATGTAAAAACTTAGATATTACAGTAAAACAAATAACTCTTAAAATCTCCCTTCAATAGAGCATTCTGGGAAATATAAATATGGTTCTATTTAGAACCCTTCTTGCCTTCCAAAGAATCCTTCTTGCGTTCCAAAGAATCATCAAGGAACCCTTTCTTCCAAAAAACGTTCTTAGGATGTTAAAGGTTCTAGGTAGAACACATTGCCTTACAAAGAACCCTCGTCTTCCAAAAAGGGAGAGAGATGAGAGGTGAGGAGAATTATTGGAAACAACAGAACCACTTTCCACACTCTGTATTGCTGCCAAAACACTGGAAATACTGCTCAGGTTCAAATATCTCTACTCCTGCCAAATATTACACATGACTTATTTTCATATCAGGAAATAGTGATTGTAGTCGAATCAAAGTATATATATTGAATTCATGAGAGAAATATTTCGACCGAGCTGCCAAATATAATTTGTCCGTATCTGCGGTTATGAATAGCTTTCTATGGATTGTCAGAATATGGAGTTGTACAGCTAAACCAAATGTGAGGCTAACTTATGGTCAGATTCCTGACATTTATCAACTTCCTTTATAAGAAACACCTGTATGGAGTAGCTCCACATTATGCTTTTTTTGGAATATGGTTTTCCAAGAGACTGGAAAACCCAGTTAGGTCCCTCAAAACATAGAGGGATGAGGTCATTCATCACATACACTGAAGAATCCGTTTTGTGTAAAAACCATGGATTTAAATGCATATAAATGTACAAAAACACAATTCTGCAACAGTGACATGCCTCTTCAGCAATGGAGCACTGTCTATGCAGGAGCTGTGTATGAGTGACTTCTGGGCCCCTTGGGCCTGTCTGTCTTTATGTTGGCTGTAAACATGACACAGGCCATCTCACAGTGGAGCTCGTAAAACAGGGAATGGTCCCTCGGCTCAGAAGGACACATATTTCTTAGTATTCCCTCCCTGAGCTGAGCTGTAAACGTGATTAAAGTCGCGGGCCGTTCTAAAACTAGCCATTTGTTTTACACCTTGTTCAGTCATGTTTGTTACCTCAGCTAGCTAGCTATCAACCTGGTAACTTTACCAGTATATAAAAACATTCTGGGCACAGAAAGAAAGGAAAAGGGTTATCTTCCTCAGGAGATCAATGATCATAGCAATGAATGAGTGACAGATCTCTTGCATGTCGTCATCACATACAGTGCCTTCAGAAAGCATTCACACCCATTTACTTTTGTTGTGTTACAGCCTGCATTTAAAATTGATTAAATTGAGATTTTGTGTCACTGGCCTACACACAATACCCCATAATGTCAAAGTGGAATTGTGTTTTTCTAAATGTTTACAAATTTTTTTCTAATGAAAAGCTGAAATGTCTTGAGTCAATAAGTATTCAACCCCTTTGTTATGGCAAGCCTAAATAAGTTCAGGAGTAGAAATATGCCTAACAAGTCACATAATAAATTGCATGGACTCACTCTGTGTGCAATAATAGTGTTTAACATGATTTTTGAATGATTACTTCATCTCTTTACAATTATCTGTAAGGTCCCTCAGCCGAGCAGTGATTTTCAAACATAGATTCAACCACAAAGACCAGGGAGGTTTTCCAATGCCTTGCAAAGAAGGGCACCTATTGGTAGATGGGTAAAAAAAAGAAAAAGCAGACAATGAATATCCCTTTGAGCATGGTGAAGTTATTGATTACACTTTGGATGGTGTATCAATACACCCAGTCACTACAAAGATACAGGTGTCCTTCCTAAAGAGGAAGGAAACCACTCAGGGATTTCACCATGAGGCCAATGGTGACTTTAAAACAGTTACAGCGTTTAATGGTTGTGATACGAGAAAACTGAGTATGGATCATCAATATTGTAGTTACTCCACAATACTAACCTAAATGACAGAGTGAAAAGGAGGCTTGTACAGAATAAAAAATATTCCAAAACATGCATCCTGTTTGCAATAAGGCACTAAAGTAAAACTGCAAAAAATGTGGGCAAGAAATTAACTTTATGTCCTGAATATGTTTGGGGCAAATCCAACACAACACATCACTGAGTACCATTCTTCATATTTTCAAGCATGGTGGTGGCTGCATCATGTTATGGGTATGCTTGTAATCGGCAAGGACTAGGGAATTTTTCAGGAGAAAATAATTGAATAGAGCTAAGCACAGGTACAATCCTAGAGGAAAACCTGGTTCAGTCTGATTTCCAACAGACACTGGGAGACAAATTCACCTTTCTCTGCAGGACGAAAACCTAAGACACAAGGCCAAATAGACGCTGGAGTTGCTGACCAAGACGACATTGAATGTTCCTGAGTGGCCTAGTTATAGTTTTGACTTAAAGCAAGACTTGAAAATGGCTATCTAGCAATGATCAACAACCAACTTGACAGAGTTTGAAGAATTTAAAAAATAATAATGTGCAAATATTGTCCAATCCAGGTGTGCAAAGCTCTTAGAAACTCTTAGAGACTCACAGCTGTAATCGCTGCCAAAGGTGATTCTAACATGTACAGTGCCTTGCAAAAGTATTCATCCCCTTGGCGTTTTTCCTATTTTGTTGCATTACAACCTGTAATTTAAATTGATTTTTTTATTTTATTTGGATTTCATGTAATGGACATACACAAAATAGTCCAAATTGGTGAAGTGAAATGCAAAAAATATTTTTTTTCTAAAAATTCAAAAAAAAAAAAAAATATTGGGAAAGTGGTGCGTGCATACAGTGGGGAGAACAAGTATTTGATACACTGCAGATTTTGCAGGTTTTCCTACTTACAAAGTGTGTAGAGGTCTGTAATTTATATCATAGGTACACTTCAACTGTGAGAGACGGAATCTAAAACAAAAATCCAGAAAATCACATTGTATGATTTTTAAGTAATTAATTTGCATTTTATTGCATGACATAAGTATTTGATCACCTACCAACCAGTAAGAATTTTTCTTTAAGAAGCCCTCCTGTTCTCCACTCATTACCTGTAATAACTGCACCTGTTTGAACTCGTTACCTGTATAAAAGACACCTGTCCACACACTCAATCAAACAGACTCCAACCTCTCCACAATGGCCAAGACCAGAGAGCTGTGTAAGGACAACAGGGATAAAATTGTAGACCTGCACAAAGCTGGGATGGGTTACAGGACAATAGGCAAGCAGCTTGGTGAGAAGGCAACAACTGTTGGCGCAATTATTAGAAAATGGAAGAAGTTCAAGATGACGGTCAATCACCCTCGGTCTGGGGCTCCATGCAAGTTCTCACCTCGTGGGGCATCAATGATCATGAGGAAGGTGAGGGATCAGCCCAGAACTACACGGCAGGACCTGGTCAATGACCTGACCTAAGTTCCAACTCTGTGTTTGTCAATGAAGCGAGCAAGTAGTAGCTAGCAGGCACATTGAGCAGCCAAGCCACAATCAGTTTATCAAGTCACTGGCGAGTGGTGACGTGTGTGCTTCAGTGCCGTTTAGGTTTTTACAACTTTCTCGCTATCTGTTACCAGAGTGTCTGCCAGTGTTTCATAGGGAATCATGTTACAAAACAGGTCCACAGGGGGACGGACACAAGATGCTCGCGAATGGGTTTTGGAATATTGACAAGTTGTGATACAATTGCGCTCTGATCGTCTCAATTCTCATTTTGTCTCATAAAGTGGCAGACTCGAGTGATTGACACTATCAAACACATCAGCAAGTGGCCACTCCATAAAGGGCTTAGGGCCAAGGGTTATTTCAACATAACATTGGTGAGAAATTAATGTTTCTGACTCATATCGATGCCACATAGGCCGTTTAAAAAAGGGGCAGTTTACCTTTAAAAATCGTATTTTCTGGTGCTCCTAAATTTGATGTTGTGCTCCTACATTTTTAAGGTTGGGAGCACCAGTGCTACCAATTATTTATTTTTTAATTTAGAGCCCTGTCTGTACCCTAGCCAAGTCTCAACTCATATTGACTGTGATCTAATGCCTTCAACTGCAACTCGACCTGACCCTGTCAGACCTCCTCATTGGCTACTGCACATTTACTGTCAAACCTTATAGGTCGGTATGAGATCTCAGTAGACCAGTAGACCTCCCTTGTCACATTCTATGTTGCCTACTGAAAGCAGTCAGATATCAGGAAAAAAATGTGCCTGAAGAAAAAGTATAAAAAAATATAATGGCTTTGAAAGACGTGCTCTACGTCCTACTGGCTGTGATGCAGCTCTGGGCCAAGTACAGATGAAGGCATGCTTTCAGCTAGCTGACAGGCTGCTGTAGACAGACTCCCCTTACCCAGTAAAAAGAGCACATCATATGGAGAGAGCACACAGGCAGAAGACACACACTCTCTACCCCTCTCTTTTTCTCTCTCTTTTTTTCTCTTTTTCTTTTTCTCTGTCACACATGCAGAATACACAAGCAAACACGCTCACATGCACATGTGCACGTACACGTGCACGCACGCACGCACGCAAGCACACACACACACCCAACCCACTCACCTCACACACGTCTGAGTGAGTTACAGTCTGTAGTCTGTGTGTGGAGTGACAGGGAGCCTATGAAAGGCCTTGTCCCAATTCCGGGGATATGTGTGAGGGACACTGTACGGCAGTGTGTGATTGTCTATGCTTGGCGGGTGGGCATTGACCGGAACTATTCAGCCTCTGGAATTTCCAGGAGGAAGAATTGTGGCTCTCCTCTTTTCATGTTTTTGTTTTGTTCATCCTTTGTTACTTTTCTCATTCAACTCTCTCTTTTCTTGGCTCTCTCTCCTCTCTTTCCCCCTTTTAGATCATTATTATTGACTCATTCTCTTTCTTTCTCTAATTCCATTCACATTACACTCTCTTTCTTCCTCTCTCTATATCCGTCTCTCTCTCTCTCTCTCTCTCTCTCTCTCTCTCTCTCTCTCTCATACTTCCACTGTCCTTTCTATCATATACAGTACCAGTCAAAAGTTTGGACACACCTAGTTTTTCTTAATTTTTACTATTTTCTACATTGTAGAATAATAGTGAAGACATCAAAACTATGAAATAACACACATGGAATCATGTAGTAACCAAAAAAGGGTTAAACACGTTGCAATAGTGTTGGTGGAATGTCCTGAGAGTGCCCTGACACTGAAAGACAGTAAACGTGCAGAGTTGAAGGTAGTGGATAACACTTACTGTATACGTACCAGCATATCAATGAGCTGGTATCCAGTCACTGAGGAGTGAACAGTAGGCTACTGGTCATGATTCACAAACACAACCCGTCGCTCTACAAATCACATCCAAAAAAAAACGTCCCTCTTTCGAAACCAAACCCCTCCCCGTAATGTTAATCACTTGCTACATTCTCGGTTAATTTCAGGTTATTTTCAGAACTAGTTAACATATTCAAGTTTCAAAACCTCACACTAAAAAGGAACAAAGATATTCAACTCTCTCTTTCCCATAAACAGCCAAATTCCAACCAGGGAGATGAAAACAAGACCACCTAAACCAGTGTGGACGTGGGGAGGGATTGGAGCTGCACATCTCTGAAGGGTCAAAGGTCACCAGGCAGTTGATGGTTGTCCTTTGCTGTCTCTGCTCTGGCATTGTGCTCTACTTTAGTCCTGTGACATGATCGATGGAGCACTGCTCCACTGACATTAAAGACTGTTTTTCTCCACCGTTTGGGATTGAGAGGTACAATAAGGCCACACGGAGAGAGAGGCTCAGTGGAGAGAGAGGTAGATGGAGACTGGCTGTGGCTGGGGTGGACTGTAATGTTTGGGGACTGGAGAGTGGGGACTGTGGAATCCAGGCAGGCAGCACCGAAGTGAGACACAGCCATGCCTTGCGTTTAAGGAGGGAAGAGCGGAAGGGAGGGAACCTATACAGAAATACACTAACAGTCAAAAGATTGGGACACACCTAGTTTTTCATTATTTTTACTATTTTCTACATTGTATAATAATAGTGAAGACATCAAAACTATGAAATAACACCTATGGAATCATGTGGTAACCAAAAAAGGGTTAAACAAATCAAAATATATTTCAGATTTTAGATTCTTCAAAGTAGCCACCCTTTGCCTTGATACAGCTTTGCACACTCTTGACATTCTCTCAACCAGCTTCATGAGATAATCACCTGGAATGCATTTCAATTAACAGGTGTGCTTTGTTAAAAGTTAATTTGTGGAATTTCTTTCCTTCTTAATGCGTTTGAGCCAGTCAGTTGTGTTGTGACAAGGTAGGGGTGGGATACTGAAGATAGCCCTATTTGGTAAAAGAACCAAGTCCATAATAGTCCATAGTATGCACTCACTAACTGTAAGTCGCTCTGGATAAGAGCATCTGCTAAATGACTAAAATGTAAAAAATTTAATATTATGGCAAGAACAGCTCAAATAAGCAAAGAGAAACGACAGTTCATCATTACTTTAAGACATGAAGGTCAGTCAAAAAATGTCAAGAACTTTGAAAGTTTCTTCAAGTGCAGTCGCAAATACCATCAAGCGCTATGATGAAACTGGCTCTCATGAGGACCGCCACAGGAAAGGAAGACCCAGAGTTACCTCTGCTGCAGAGGATAAGTTAATTAGAGTTACCAGCATCAGAAATTGCATCCCAAATAAATGCTTCACAGAGTTCAATTAACAGACACATCTCAACATCAACTGTTCAGAGGGAGCTGCGTGAATCAGGCCTTCATGGTCGAATTGCTGAAAAGAAACCACTACTAAAGGACGGACACCAGTAGGAAGAAGAGACTTGCTTGGGCCAAGAAACACGAGCAATGGACATTAGACTGGTGGAAATATGTCCTTTGGTCTGAGTTCAAATTTGAGATTTTTGGTTCCAACCGCCGTGTCTTTGTGAGACTCATAGTAGGTGAACGGATGATCTCCATATGTGTGGTTCCCACCGTGAAGCATGGAGGAGGAGGTGTGATGGTGTGGGGGTGCTTTGCTGGTGTCATGACTCTCATGTGATGGTTTCACGTGAGAAGCCCAAGATCGGAATACAGAGAAGCAACAGTCTACAGATCGCTCTCTCTCACTCCTGCAGAACAAAGGAGAGATTGTTGGGGTGGGGGGTTGATGTCATTAAAACTTTTATAAAAACTTTAAAACATTGTAACTTGAGGAGCTTTCATACTGTACATTTCAAGTTTGCGTCCATTATAATGTTTAGGAAATATCCAGGAGGAAGATAATATTTTTATAGAGATGGGAAGATGATTTTGGTTCATAATCATAGTGTTCAGAATACAGTGAGGGAAAAAAGTATTTGATCCCCTGCTGATTTTGTTTGCCCACTGACAAAGACATGATCAGTCTATAATTTTAATGGTAGGTTTATTTGAACAGTGAGAGACAGAATAACAACAAAACAATCCAGAAAAACGCATGTCAAAAATGTTATAAATTTATTTGCATTTTAATGAGGGAAATAAGTATTTGACCCCTCTGCAAAACATGACTTAGTACTTGGTGGCAAAACCCTTGGCAATCACAGAGGTCAGACGTTTCTTGTAGTTGGCCACCAGGTTTGCACACATCTCAGGAGGGATTTTGTTCCACTCCTCTTTGCAGATCTTCTCCAAGTCATTAAGGTTTCGAGGCTGACGTTTGGCAACTCGAACCTTCAGCTCCCTCCACAGATTTTCTATGGGATTAAGGTCTGGAGACTGGCTAGGCCACTCCAGGACCTTAATGTGCTTCTTCTTGAGCCACTCCTTTGTTGCCTTGGCCGTGTGTTTTTGGTCATTGTCATGCTGGAATACCCATCCACGACCCATTTTCAATGCCCTGGCTGAGGGAAGGAGGTTCTCACCCAAGATTTGACGGTACATGGCCCCGTCCATCGTCCCTTTGATGCGGTGAAGTTGTCCTGTCCCCTTAGCAGAAAAACACCAAAGCATAATGTTTCCACTTCCATGTTTGACGGTGGGGATGGTGTTCTTGGGGTCAAAGGCAGAATTCCTCCTCCTCCAAACATGGCGAGTTGAGTTGATGCCAAAGAGCTTGATTTTGGTCTCATCTGACCACAACACTTTCACCCAGTTCTCCTCTGAATCATTCAGATGTTCATTGGCAAACTTCAGACGGGCCTGTATATGTGCTTTCTTGAGCAGGGGGACCTTGCAGGATTTCAGTCCTTCACGGCGTAGTGTGTTACCAATTGTTTTCTTGGTGACTATGGTCCCAGCTGCATTGAGATCATTGACAAGATCCTCCCGTGTAGTTCTGGGCTGATTCCTCACCGTTCTCATGATCATTGCAACTCCACGAGGTGAGATCTTGCATGGAGCCCCAGGCCGAGGGAGATTGACAGTTTCTTCCATTTGCGAATAATCGCACCAACTGTTGTCACCTTCTCACCAAGCTGCTTGACGATGGTCTTGTAGCCCATTCCAGCCTTGTGTAGGTCTACAATCTTGTCCCTGACATCCTTGGAGAGCTCTTTGGTCTTGGCCATGGTGGAGAGTTTGGAATGTGATTGATTGATTGCTTCTGTGGACATGTGTCTTTTCTACAGGTAACAAACTGAGATTAGGAGCACTCCCTTTTTTTCCCTCACTGTACTTTGCCCCAGTAACAAGCCATGCCCACGGGAGCTCAGAAAGAGTGTCCGCATGATGTAAACGCCCTCTTTACCAGAGTGCATAAATGATTGAGTTAAGAATTAACGAAGGAGACTAGAGAGACTCAAGCTGCAGCTTTTGTCTATATTGGTCCCGACCCTGAAAATCAACACGAGGTGAAGACAAACAAAGTTGCCTCCACTAACAATCAATGTTACGGCTGAGTAGCTGTTCTAAGTACTGTATCTAAGAAGGTGAATTTAAGTGGGACCATCCTGTTACTCTCTTCAAACCATCGACTACTACACTGCTCTCATCACCCCACAGGGGATCATCGACACGGTTGATTAGCCGTCCTCAGCAGACCACTTCCAGAACGAGTGAAAGGAAACAACAGAAATACACTACAAAGACCTCCAACACGTAAATACATGCATTACTTCTTACCAAACGGGCGGCAGTTCGGGGCAAGGTATTAGGATTACTGTGAGCGTAGTTCCATGTGTATCCAAGTGTTTTCGCTCTCTCTCGCTCTCTCTTTAACTTGCCATCTGTTGTAGCAAGTGTCATATTGTGTTAGTCCACTAGGGACTCGTTTTCATTGTATTAAGTTCTAATCCCTAACCTATACGTGTATGTGTTTGTATCTTTTGTTGCCATTTTAATTAGTTAGTAAATACAGTTGAAGTCAGAAGTTTACATACACTTAGGTTGGAGTCATTAAAACTCGTTTTTCAACCACTCCACAAATTTCTTGTTAACAAACTATTGTTTTGGCAAGTCGGTTAGGACATCTACTTTGTGCATGACACAAGTAATTTTTCCAACAATTGTTTACAGACAGATTATTTCACTTATAATTCACTGTATCACAATTCCAGTGGGTCAGAAGTTTACATACACTAACTTGACTGTGCCTTTAAACAGCTTGGAAAATTCCAGAAAATGATGTCATGGCTTTAGAAGCTTCTGATAGGCTAATTGACATCATTTGAGTCAATTGGAGGTGTACCTGTGGATGTATTTCAAGGCCTACCTTCAAACACAGTGCCTCTTTGCTTGACATCATGGGAAAATCAAAAGAAATCAGCCAAGACCTCAGAAAAAAAATGGTAGACCTCCACAAGTCTGGTTCATCCTTGGGAGCAATTTCCAAACGCCTGAAGGCACCACGTTCATCTGTACAAACAATAGTACGCAAGTATAAACACCATAGGACCACGCAGCTGTCATACCGCTCAGGAAGGAGACGTGTTCTGTCTCCTAGAGAATAACGTACTTTGGTGCGAAAAGTGCAAATCAATTCCAGAACAAAAGCAAAGGACCTTTTGAAGATGCTGGAGGAAACAGGTACAAAAGTATCTATATCCACAGTAAAACAAGTCTTATATCGACATAACCTGAAAGGCCGCTCAGCAAGGCCTACAAACCTGACTCAGTTACACCAGCTCTGTCAGGAGGAATGGGAAAGAATTCACCCAACTTATTGTGAGAAGCTTGTGGAAGGCTACCCGAAACGTTTGACCCAAGTTAAACAATTTAAAGTCAATGCTACCAAATACTAATTGAGTGTATGTAAACTTCTGACCCACTGGGAATGTGATGAAAGAAATAAAAGCTGAAATAAATCATTGTCTCTACTATTATTCAGACATTTCACATTCTTAAAATAAAGTGGTGATCCTAACTGACCTAAGACAGGGAATTTTTACTAGGATTAAATGTCAGGAATTGTGAAAAACTGAGTTTAAATGTATTTGGCTAAGGTGTATGTAAACTTCCGACTTCAACTGTAAATAATTACATACATTTGTGTGGTACGGAATGATCAGTAAGACCCGTGTTCGTGCAGACTTAAAGAGTCTACGTCTTTCAGAATGAGACCGATATGAGGTAAATTATTAATAAATGACTGTTAAATGATAAGAGATATCTAGATATCTTTAGAGTTCATTCGGGGAGCAGTAACTCGTTAAACAACTTTTCCCATGGTGCCCCAAATTCCTAATGAGTTAATTGTTACATTATTAATTTAATCTAGTAACAATTAAACATAGTAGGTAATTATTCTATAAATTATAGTCATCACAATAATGAAAGTCACGTCACGACACTGGTGACACTGTCTGTGATTTATTTAGAAATCAAGGCACACTTAACCAGCATGGCTACCTCAGCATTCTGCAGCGATACGCCATCCCATCTGGTTTGTGCTTAGTGGGACTATAATTTGTTTTTCCACAGGCTGTGTAAGGGCTATTTGAACAAGAACGAGAGTGATGGAGTGCTGCATCAGATGACCTGGCCTCCACAACCACCCAACCTCAACCCAATTGAGATTATTTGGGATGAGTTGGACTGCAGAGTCAAGGAAAAGCAGCCAACAAGTGCTCAGCATATGTGGGAACTCCTTCAACACTGTTGGAAAAGCATTCCAGGTGAAGCTGGTTGAGAGAATGCCAAGAGTGTGCAAAGCTGTCATCAAGGCAAAGGGTGGCTACTTTGAAGAATTTGTTTAACTCTTTTTTGGTTACCACATGATTCCATATGTGTTATTTCATAGTTTTGATGTCTTCACTATTATTCTACAATGTAGTCTCTATCTACCTCTCTCTCCACTGAGCCTCTCTCTCCGTGTGGCCTGATTGTACCTCTCAACCCAAAACGGTGGGGAAAAACAGTCTTTAATGTCAGTGGAGCAGTGCTCCATCGATCATGTCACAGGACTAAAGTAGAGCACAATGCCAGAGCAGAGACAGCAAAGGACAACCATCAACTGCCTGGTGACCTTTGACCCTTCAGAGATGTGCAGCTCCAATCCCTCCCCACGTCCACAGTGGTTTAGGTGGTCTTGTTTTCATCTCCCTGGTTGGAATTTGACTGTTTATGGGAAAGAGGGGGT
Source organism: Coregonus clupeaformis (assembly GCF_020615455.1). Lineage (NCBI taxonomy): Eukaryota > Metazoa > Chordata > Actinopteri > Salmoniformes > Salmonidae > Coregonus > Coregonus clupeaformis. The sequence goes on along the minus strand of NC_059210.1, from coordinate 2,353,201 downwards.
TTAATATCTTTGTTCCTTTTTAGTGTGAGGTTTTGAAACTCGTCTATGTTAACTTGTTCTGAAAATAACCTGAAATGAACCGAGAATGTAGCATGTGATTAACATTAAGGGGAGGGGTTTGGTTTCGAAAGAGGGAAGTTTTTTTTTGGATGTGATTTGTAGAGCGACGGGTTGTGTTTGTGAATCATGACCAGTAGCCTACTGTTCACTCCTCAGTGACTGGATACCAGCTCATTGATATGCTGGTGTGTATACAGTAAGTGTTATCCACTACCTTCAACTCTACACGTTTACTGTCTTTCAGTGTCAGGGCACTCTCAGGACATTCCACCAACATTATTGCAACGTTGAAGCAATGCTTAATGGTAAGAATATAACATGACATTTCAGCACATTGAAACACATGGAAACAATGTTGATTCAACCAGTGTGTGCCCATTGGGTTATAGATTCATTTTACAAAACCTATTCTTCTCCAAGCAACTCTCCCAAGAGAACAGCAATGTTACATGAATTAGGATCATGTCCTATTGATTGGAAGGGTAATGGTTATAGTGCCAATATCTTATTGATCCAGCTACTCATATTGACTGGCAGCTGTCTGCCCTGGTTAAACTCTCTGTTAGTTATTCATAGATATGTCAGTTTCAATGTTAACAACTCAGACATCTTTAGTTGTAATATCCATGCAGAGAAACTTGACAGATGCTGTCTCAAAGCAAACAAAATGAACATGCACACTTGTGCATTGCATTCCCAAAAGTGCTTTTCTTTATTAGACGGATGTTTCGACCTGTGATGGGTCAGACTTGCATTCTTGAAGCACTTGATTGACGGGTTATTACCACACAAATTAGCCATCTCACAGGCTTTTATTGCAGTATTATGCTGCCCACATTTATTGTAGCAATTTCCAACCTTCAAATCAGTGAACGTTCATTCATTTCAAACAGTAATCTTCTCGTCATTACAACCACTCACATGAACAACACAACTACATACTGTACCACACAGCGTTTCCATGAGAACAAAGGCATTGTTGTTGGTCTGGAGATCAGTATTCCTCTCAGGGAGGTGAGAGAGAGGAGCATGCCCACTGCCCACTCCCTTGTCAAGCTCTGTGTCTGTCTTCTCTCTTTTCCTCCTCTTTTTCATTCTCTTTCTGGCTCTTGTTCTCCCCCCCCCCCCTCCTCTCTCTCTCTGTCTGTCTCTCCACCCTCTCTCTGCCCCCCCCCCCACTTCCCTTCTCTCTCTCTCTGTCTCTCCCTCTCCCTCTCTCGGGTGAGGAGGTGTCTCTGACTCTCTGTTATCACAAAGACAGGGCTTGTCACTGTATCACTGTGTACCAGGCCATAGGGAGCTTTCCCAGGGCTGGTGTGAGGGCATGGCAATTGCACTGTGCCTTGCATCTGACCAGCCCTCTGAGAACTAGACGCTACCGCACATAGGATGACTTCACCCATGACTGGGCAGAATATCACATTCATTGAACTAGATATTGATGGATGCTAATGATGGTGTGTCTGTGTGTGTGTGTGTGTGTGAGTGAGTGAGTGAGTGAGTGAGTGAGTGAGTGAGTGAGTGAGTGAGTGAGTGAGTGAGTGAGTGAGTGAGTGAGTGAGTGAGTGAGTGAGTGAGTGAGTGAGTGAGTGAGTGAGTGAGTGAGTGAGTGAGTGAGATAGATAGATAGATAGATAGATAGATAGATAGATAGATAGATAGATAGATAGATAGATAGATAGATAGATAGATAGATAGATAGATAGATAGATAGATAGATAGAGAGTGGTAGACTTTCCATCATCCATTTTCTATCTTATTCTCTTCCTCCCCTCTTACCCTGTTGGACAAGCAACATGGTCTTACGAGCATGTAGGGATTTATGCAGCAGTGGGAGTCATTCAGTAACAGAGGCTGTAGGAGGAGGACATGGTTTATGACCCTGCTACTGTCTCTGGTTAGAAGAGGCACGCCTTAGCATTCTGGGTGATGAATTGAATAGGTCAGGCCATAGCTTGTCTTATACTGTGGCAAACAGCACTGCAGAGCCTCAGTGTCACGGAGTGGCCTGCGCAAACACACACACATGCACACCTAGTTTGGTTCTAAAGGCTTGTGGTGTACTTGAGAAACATTGTGGTGTACAAACTGGAAACATTCCCAGGACATTAGCTAACATTCCCATCAGATTCTAGTTAGGGTTTTATCTAACATTAGGATAACATCCCAAAAACATTCAAATAATGTTTTTGATAACAATATGTTTTTTTCTTCTTCAGATTTAGTGCACTCCTGAGTGGCGCAGTGGTCTAAGGCACTGCATTGCAGTGCTAACTGTGCCACTAGAGATCCTGGTTCGAATCCAGGCTCTGTCGCCGCCGGCCGCGACCGGGAGACTCATGGGCGGCGCACAATTCGTCCAGGGTAGGGGAGGGAATGGCCGGCAGGGATGTAGCTCAGTTGATAGAGCATAGCGTTTGCAACGCCAGGGTTGTGGGTTTGATTCCCACGGGGGGCCAGTATAAAATAAATAAATAATGTATTCACTAACTGTAAGTCGCTCTGGATAAGAGCGTCTGCTAAATGCTAAAATGTAAAAAATGTAAAAATATTTAAAAATAAATTAAATTTTCAACACAATAATATAACAAAATATAAACAAAATTGATGCAGTCAATCTCTCCTATACTTTGAGCCAAGAGAGACTGACATGCATGTTGTTGACATTAGCCCTCTGTGTACATTGAAGGGCAAAGACGTGCTGCTCTGTTCTGTGCCAACTGCTGTTTTTTTAGGTCCTTCTTTGCAGAACTTGACCATAATCACCATGACCCTGATACTAGTATCACTACTCCACTACTCTACATCACAAACAACACCAAATATATCCCCCATGTGGTGTTATTATTGAACTGTCACAGACTCCTCTCCTTCATGTGGAATAATGGCTGTTGTTCAGAGTGTGTGTGTGTGCGTCTGTGCATGCATGCGTTTGTGTGTGGGCGTGTACGCATGTGCGTGTAACCTGTGTAAAGTGTGTTTTACGGTCAAGTTATGCTGCCCTGCTCAGATTTTTTAATTAGAAGTGACTTTCCCCACCCAAAACAAATTGATTCCCATGGGAATTCTGTCAGACTTCGGCAGAACATTGAAAGATAAATTGCGAATAATATATCCTTGAAGCTTTTTGGGCCATTTTTCTCAAGATCCAGTCGTCTGAATACTCAATTGAATTAAGCTAGCTGGAGGGGCTCCAATACTGAGATACTGCTTTATAAGCACCAAGACTCTCAAGAGTTCAGGAGTCTGAATGAAAATGGATACCTGACTTCATAAGATTACTGCCCATCGACTTTTGTATTAAACTTTAAAAGTTAGGTTGAAAGTCTCTGGCAAAAGTAAGATATATTTTGAAGGATCATGGTTTGAATGTTAATATGATGTATGTGTCTGCAGTGTGTCTGTCTTCTTTTGCCCATGCAAGGTTCTTTAAACGCTTCCTCAACGTTGAGAGAACATTAGCATGTCTTATTATTAGGGCCCTGTGTTGTTTTTTTACAACATGACCGGACTATGAAAAACTCTGAGGCCCTAGTAACGCAATAGCCTACATCAAGGGACCAGAGTTTTTCCTGAACGGTTCGTGTAGTTAGGAAAAACTCAAGCAAAATGGTTCCCAAGGGCTCCCTCTCTCAGATCCATAACAGGGAGTTGAAATAGCCTCTGGTTAAATTAAGGACTACGCATAACATTATATGGCACGAATGTCCCTGAGTGACTTCTAATCAATGTTTCTAATTGTATGTTGTGTTCCAGCATGGCTGTAGGAGGTACTACATTTGAACACGTCTGTATAGACGTGAAACACTCATCAGCTCTCATTGCAATCAACAGTAGCCGGGCAGCAAGTCAGCTCCTATTACAGTATACGCTAACTTTAACTGCGGTAGCTAGCCTGTGGTCATTATATCGTATCTTTTCAACAAGGCTATCAGTGTTACAGATGAGTTTCTCATGTTCATTAGTAACATATCATTTATTGATAACTGTTCAAGGTAATCTAGTCCTCCCAGCGTTCTATCCGTGATTTAAAACTCAGCCATTCTTCTCTTGAGTCTTTTTGAAGGTATGTGTGAATTGAATGTGTAATGTAAGTCTCTGGCTGAGTCTCAAATCGCACCGTATTCCCTATGTCCATATGGAATAGGGTGCCTACTTAGGGCACTACTTAGTGCACTGATTTGAATAACGTTAAGCTTTGATTTGATTTACTTTTAGCTAGGGCTGACCAGGGCTCATAGGAATAGGGTGCCATTTGGGACTTATTATTGATCTCTGTAATCTGCTATCCTCTCCTAGGTCAAAGTATCAGTAACACAACCACAGGACAGGAGTTCACTGCCAGTTCTTAGATCAATACTGTTTATGACTGCTCTTCCCTGTTACCCATATAATAGCACCATAGCTGCTGACAGTCTTATCCATGATTTGTAGCAGTGCAGTATTTCATTAAGGAGAGCGAGAGGGGACACGGTGTGGTCTGTTCCACTGGTCCTAGATTAGTTGCGGCTGAGTTAGGAAGCAGGCGTCCCAGTTAGCACCCTCCTCTGAGTGCCCCCCCCCCCCTCCCCTTTTCTATATCTGATTTAGGTTCAGGTGATAAACAGTGTTTCACTTAAAGACATGGGAAAGATATGGAATTCAGTGTAGCAAGATTGATGGAGAAAGGAAATGCTGACGCGTGCAGGGGATGTTTGTCGTGTTGGAGTGGGTGTGGGATTTTGTGTGCGTGGGGTTGATATATGTCTGGAATTAGTCATGAAAGTAGTGTAATGGAAACTGTTACTGTTCATCCTCCCAATGCTATGTTTACAGGTTAGCCTATGTCAGGGATAGGCAACATGGCCCCCAAAAGGCTAGGGCCGGCTCTGACTGCATGTGTGGGTATGCAGACCCGCAAGCCACTGCGGCCCCTCATGATAAAATCAGATTTTTTGTGGCCTCCCACTCCCATCAAAGTTGCCCATTCCTGGCCTATGTCCAGGTTATGGAAGAGCTATTTCAATGTAATACTGCCACCTATTGGTGGTTTTGTGTGGTACATACATACTCAGCCATGCTGATACTGGGGCTTTTTTTGAAGGTTAAGATGATTTGCCATATGTATTTGCCATATGTATTTGCCATATGTATTTGCCATATGTATTTGCCATATGTGAAGATACTGTAATAGATAGCTGTTACTTTCATATCTCCAACTGTGTTAGATCCATGTGATTCATATTTTATGTATCTAACATTGACCCATAAGAGTCTAAGCCCTGTCTAAGCCGGGGGGCTCACATTAGTTTTCAAAGTGACACCGTCATTGGATGCCACCTTTCCAACAAGTCAGTTCGTAAAATGTCTGCCCTGCTAGAGCTTCCCCGGTCAACTGTAAGTGCTGTTATTGTGAAGTGGAAATGTCTAGGAGCAACATCGGCTCAGCCGCAAAGTGGTAGGCCACACAAGATCACAGAACGGGACCGCCGAGTGCTGAAGCGCGTAGCGCATATAAAACGTCTATCCTCAGTTGCAAGACTCACTACCGAGTTTCAAACTGCCTCTGGAAGCAACATCAGCACAAGAACTGTTCGTCGGGAGCTTCATGAAATGGATTTCCATGGCCGAGCAGCTGCACACAAGCCTAAGATCACCATGCGCAATGCCAAGCGTCGGCTGGATTGGTGTAAAGCTCGCCGCCATTGTTCTGAGGCTGGTAACTCTAATGAACTTATCCTCTGCAACAGAGGTAACTCTGGGTCTTCCATTCCTGTGGCGGTCCTCATGAGAGCCAGTTTCATCATAGCGCTTGATGGTTTTTGCGACTGCACTTGAAGAAGCTTTCAAAGTTCTTGAAATGTTTCATATTGACTGACCTTCATGTCTTAAAGTAATGATGGACTGTCGTTTCTCTTTGCTTATTTGAGCTGTTCTTGTCATAATATGGACTTGGTCTTTTACCAAATAGGGCTATCTTCTGTATACCCCCTCCCCCTTACCTTGTCACAACACAACTGAATGGCATTAAGAAGGAAGGAAATTCCACATATTAACTTTTAAGAAGGCACACCTGTTTATTGAAATGCATTCCAGGTGACTACCTCATGAAGCTGGTAGAGAGAATGCCAAGAGTGTGCAAAGCTGTCATCAAGCAAAGGGTGGCTATTTGAAGAATATAAAATATATTTTGATTTGTTAAACACTTTTTTGGTTACTACATGATTCTATATGTGTTATTTCATAGTTCTGATGTCTTCACTATTATTCTACAATACAAATAAAGAAAAACCCTGGAATGAGTAGGTGTGTCCAAACTTTTGACTGGTACTGTAAGTATTCAGACCCTTTGCTATCATACTCGAAATTGAGCTCAGGTGCATCCTGTTTCCATTGATCATCCTTAAGATGTTTCTACAACTTGATTGGAGTCCACCTGTGGTAAATTCAATTGATTGGACATGATTTGGTAAGGCACACACCTGTCTATATAAGATCCCACAGTTGACAGTGCATGTCGGAGCATAAACCAAGCCATGAGGTCGAAGGAAATGTCTGTAGAGTTCCGAGACAGGATTGTGTCAAGGCACAGATCTGGGGAAGGATACCAAAACATTTCTGCAGCATTGAAGGTCCCCAAGAACACAGCAATCGGGGGAGAAGGGCCTTGGTCAGGGAGTTGACCAAGAATCCGATGGTCACTCTGACAGAGCTCCAGAGTTCCTCTGTGGAGATGGGGGAATCTTCCAGAAAGACAACCATCTCTGCAGCAGTCCACCAGTCAGGCCTTTATGGTAGAGTGGCCAGACTGAAGCCACTCCTCAGTAAAAGGCATATGACAGTCCGCTTGGAGTTTGCCAAAAGGCACCTAAAGGACTCTCAGACCATGAGAAACAAGATTCTCTGGTCTGATGAAACCAAGATTGAACAGGGACTGGAAGACTAGTCAGGATCAAGGGAAAGATGAACGGAGCAAAGTACAGAGAGATCCTTGATGAAAACCTAGAGTGCTCAGGACCTCAGACTAGGGCAAAGGTTCCAACAGGACAACGACCCTAAGGACACAGCCAAGACAACACAGGAGTGGCTTCGGGACAAGTCTCTGAATGTCCTTGAGTGGCCCAGCCAGAGCCCGGACTTGAACCTGATCTAACATCTCTGGAGAGACCTGAAAATAACTGTGCAGCAACGCTCCCCATCCAACCTGACAGAGCTTGAGAGGATCTGTAGAGAAGAATGGGAGAAACTCCCTAAATACAGGTGTGCCAAGCTTGTAGCATCATACCCAAGAAGACTTGAGGCTGTAATCACTGCCAAAGGTGCTTCAACAAAGTACTGAGTAAAGGGTCTGAATACTTATGTAAATGTGTATTTCCGTGTAATGTAATATTTAATACATTTCCAAACCTGTTTTTGCTTTGTCATTATGGGTATTGTGTGTAGATTGATGAGGGGGGAAAAATGTAATCAATTTTAGAATAAGGCTGTAACGTAACAAAATGTGGAAAAAGTCAAGGGGTCTGAATATTTTCCGAATGCACTGTATATGGATTTGTGCCATTCACTTTGAACTGGACTGTTTTACAGCATGAGCGGTCGCGATTATTATGCGCTTGTTTTAAGATCAAAGCGAGAGCTGAATGTAGCCACGTGTGCACATTTATTCATATTCTTTGCTATTTAGTGAGTTATTAGCCCAGTTATAGATCATTTGTAGTCAGCAATAGGGGAGTGATTGCTTCCTACAAGAGCACAAATCATGTACATTTCTAACCATCTTTGAAAAGCAAGTCCGGTAAAGAGCTTTTTTGTGTGTCTTAAAGGGGCAGTGTTGTATTTTGAGACAGGCTTGAATAAGCTAAGTAGCCAATAGGCAGGGTGTAGCATAATTAGTCTGATTCTCTGTAATAATGGTATGGGAATATTAATGCATTTTATTTTGTAAAGTGGTTTCTTGCATCAAACAACACAACAAAATGTTCAGTCACCTCCTTGTTTGAAGGACAAGTAGATAAACAGGTTAATGTCAAGCCCTGCATGTTTTTTTCAAAAGTCTCATGGAATGTAGGCCTACATTGAAACAAACAAAATATGGAAAATGCACTGTCCAGTTGAAAAAATCCATTCATTTTTTCAACTGGGACCAGGAGGCCTTCAGACGAGTCTTGTGAGGCCTGTATGTGTTCGTGAGCATCTCACCTTTGCACAGGTCATATTAGTGTGTAGCCCAAACTCTTCGGACGCTACAGAGGATTTTGTGAGAAGACCGATTTTCGGGATGTCTCATGGTCTGACAAACACCCCTCTAGCTCTGTCACCTTTCACCGCAGATGCGGAAGTGTGACATAGGCGGAAGCGATGGATTGAGACGCATCCAATACAAAAATAACAGATATTTCTAGCTTAAACAGACATATTTCTACAGGGATTTTTCAGGGACTCATTTAATTCAAATGATTTAGAACCAAAGCATGGAAGTAACTGGGAAATATTGAAATTCAAAGTAAGATCTATCACCATTGTACGCAGTAAGTAACTAAAATGTTTTAAAGAAGATGAGCTTATGAATAAATTGAATGTTCTTTTAGAAAACAATACCCTTTCAGCAAAGGAAGAAACAGATATGAATACATCTCAAATAGAACTAGATCAAATGTACATTGATTTAGCTAAAGGGGCTTTTATTAGATCTAGAGCTAAATGGGTTGAGGAGGGTGAGAAAAACGCAAGCTATTTTTTTGCTCTTGAAAAAAGGAACTATAAGAGAAAATCTCTTTCTGCCTTAAATATTGACAATACCTTGTGTAAAGACACTAAGGTCATCTCTGACTTTGTGTATTCTTTCTATGGAAATCTGTATAAATCTAGTTTTAATGGGATTGAATGTGAACATTTGATAAAACATGTCCATGGTCATGTTCCAATTATTTCTGACGAGTTCAAGTCCATATGTGAAGATGAGTTTTCTATAGTAGAGATTAGCGATGCTCTTAAATCTATGAAAAAGGGCAAAGCACCTGGAACAGATGGTCTTTCTGTGGAATTTTATTTACACTTTTGGGAACATTTAGAGGAACCAGTATTCAACCCTGATAAAGATCCCATTTTCATAGATAATTGGAGACCTATTACATTATTAAATACATATTATAAATTGATAACTTTAGCATACGCTAATCAACTTAAAATGGGCCTAAACCACCTTATTAATGAAACCCAAACTTGTTTACATCAGCTGTAACATTAGGTTAGTTTTAGACTTGATTGATTACGCTGATTCAATTGACTAATAATACATTAATACATTCGTTGTACACTTTTTGTTTCAGGACTTGCTTTGTCTCTGTTATTAATATGTTATATGAAGATATTAATAGTTCTATGATGATTAATTGTAACACATCTAAAATATTTAATATTCACCTTAGTGTACGCCAGGGTTGCCTTCTGTGGAACAACAAATATATTGTTGTTAAAAACAAGTCTTTGTTCTTCCTTAAGTGGTTTGAAATAAATATTATATTTGTGCTTGATTTATTTGATAAAGAAAGGAATATACTCTCTTATAGAAAGTTCTTAGAAACATATAACTTCCCAATACATTATACATAATTTAATTCTATATGCAAAGCAATACCTTCAGGACGTAATTAATGAAATCTCATTTGTGTTTTGGAGAATACATCAGAATAGATGCACAATTTATGTTAGAAGGTTGCCACCTGCTGGACAAGAAATGTAATAATACATTCTTAAGGGAACTTTTGCACTCCAAGAACAAGACCTCTCCTAGAGGGAAATTCTTCTGGAACGCACATATTACTGAAATTGAATGGAAGAACGCTTGGTTGCTCCCTCACAAATGTTGTATATCAAATAAATTCACTTTAAAATCATGCACAAAATATACCCTTGCAATAACTTGTTGTTTAAACACAAGGACTTAGAGGACATATGCCTTTTTTGTGATAAAGAAGGGGAAAATATTATACACATTTTCTATGAGTGTGACTCTGTGAAGTTATTTTGGAGTAAGTTAATAATTACATTACATTAATAAGACCCATGTATTTACAATGAAAGATGTAATATGTTATTATTCAAATGAATACCAAACTACTGAATTAATCATTAATTTCTTCATTCTCTCTGGTAAATTTTACATAACACAAAAACAAATATTTGAAATCTGTCCCCAAATGCAATATATTTTTATTGAAATCCAATATTTAATAAAATCTCTAGAATTAGTCATTAACAAAAAAATAGTGTTCTTACAACTCTATCGTAGGTTTATACAATTGTAACCCCTGACTTTATTCTATTTATTTTATTTGACGTACTTTAACTTTTGAAACAATTGTCACTAGCAATTCATGACTTGTACTTCTTTAATAATTTTTTTTTTTTTACTTTAATGTTATTTTATGTTTCTTTAGAGAAAATATACATGCATCCAATGCAAAAACAAAAGATATCTCTAGCTTTAACGGACAGATTTTAATGGGGATTATTATGCTAATTCGATTTTTGCGAGGGCGCGGACATCGACCTTAAGGTTTTAATTGTCCTTAAGAAATCAGAAAATCTGATTTATTTTAGTGATGATGCCCTTGAAATGGAGTCTTCTTCACAGATGTTTACATGGACCCCCTGCTTTGTATGCTTTCACTATAATTATAAATAAATATTGTCGCTTTGGATAAAAGCGTCTGCTAAATGGCATATTATTATTATTATTATTATTATATTAAATATAATAATGAACACTCACATGGGTGCTAATTATTAAAGAAACCACACAGACTAGAGACAGAGTAATATATCTTCATTATCTACATTTTGTACAGTTATGGTGACGAAAGTTATGCATCATTTGACTACAGTGTGTGATTATTTTATGCTAAACAAGCATAATAATGCATTCCTTTGACTCTTCCCTATGCAGTAGACCTGATTAATGAATGACCCAGTCCTCATCTCCAGTCTGGCTGGCAGTAAACAGCAGCAGAAGGGCCTCACCATGTCATAAAATGATTGATCATCTCTGAAGTCTTAAGGACCATTGAGGCGGGTCACACTAACGACCCCCATTTATCCTTTATGAGCAGCATGGATGATATAACATGGCTGTGTGTGTGTGTGTGTGTGTGTGTGTGTGTGTGTGTGTCTACACAGCATTATCAAACTATAAAGGGTGTACAAGATTGTCCCTATTAACCCAGTGTAAGATTATGGTTGGATGTGCAGGACATTTAACTTTATTGAGACATGCATTTGATCATAGGCCTATATTCAATTTAATAATAATGAGATTAAAATAGAGCACGATGATGCCATGGTTGTTTTGGTAGAATGTGGATGGTAGGTCTAACCACCATGACTGGCTTGTGTAACCTGTGTGTAAGAGGTTAATGTACTGTAATTCTACCTGGGTGGACAGTGCCCACTCCGGCTAGATTCTCAACAGGGTACGATGGCACTCGTGACTCAATGCCAGGTCATGGACAGGCCTACGCTAACCTTGTGCCAGCCAATGCCAATACTGAGGGCCTGAGTAAGCTCACATTAGTTCTCAAGTATCTCTATTTCCAGAGGTCTGGAAAGTGTCTGTCCAGGACTGACTGACAGACAGACAGCTGCGGTTTAGAGACCCTTTGATATCATTAGCGGCACATTAACAGAGAGTCATGTGAACGAAGGTTATGGCCAAGAATAATAATACCACACTGGTGTTGGGCCCATGCTCGAGGTAAAAGTTACCCATTTAGGATCAAAGTTGCCCCTAACCACAGCTCTAGGATCAGATTCCTCTATTCCCCAATCATAACCTTAACCATTATGAGGATGAAAAATGCCTGATCACACTTTGGCTTTTTTGTGGTCCTATGTGGCTCAGTCGGTAGAGCATGGCGCTTACAATGCCAAGGGTTGTGGGTTCAATTCCCGCTGGGACCAACCATATGTAAAATGTATTCACGCATGACTATAATTCTCTTAGGATAACAGTGTCTGCTAAATGGTGTATATAATGATATTATGATAAGCTCATGACTTGAAAACACTGTCCCTTTCTGGAGACATGGTAATACAGTGAATGACAGCTGTTGACCTTCATTTACAGCTGAATAATTAAACATCCAATTCTCACTAGCTCATTCATATAAAAATGTATTTTTTTATGAGCTGGGGGGTCAGTGTTAAGGCACACACAAGATTATGAATTGATGGACTACTCAAGGGTTCCCCAACTGGCAGCCCGTGTGCCGAATTTTGCCCGCGGGTGGTTTTATTTGGCCCTCCAAGTTTTCTGAGCAGAATGTATTTATTTATTTTAATTTTATTTTTTATTGTTGGACAGAAAATACTATAATAACACCAGGAAATTAGCTCCATTTAAGAAATCTGTTCAAACGTATTCCCACGCATAATAGAGAGACGTATACAAATCTAAGCAAGGTTTGAAATTATTGTTTTAGTCAAACATTATATCTGTTTGGGCTTCTTGCAGTCAATTTGTAGTCTACAAATTATTTGTAATTATGTTCCCCGACCATCCGCTCAAGAAAAAATTGTCCCACGGCTGAATCTAGTTGATGATCCCTGGACTACTCAATATATAAACAGGTGTGGCTTTCCAATAACGTAATGTAGAAGAAAAAACTATAGAGGGCGCAATGCACACACCGACAGACCAACTCTGCTTGACTACTGACCAGAAATATAAGGGAGAAACGTATGTGCTAATATAAAACATACAATTATTCACTATGATGAGATAACAGATATTGTGGCATTGATTATGTATCAAGCCATTTTAAATATCCATAACGTTTTTAAAAAATAATGTCTTTATGTGTTGATAAAGGCTTTCAGTGTATCTCTCCAGAGGGAGTGTCAATGCATCCCTAAGTGTGTTTTGTCTGGGTCAGTACACATGGGTGTTTGGTTATGGGATCAAATGTTCCTCTCTGAAAACTACTGCCAATTAATTTCATGCATTAATCGCTTGTCTGCAGCTGCTCTCCCTCTCCTTCTCCTGATCCCTCTCTCTTTTTCCATCTCTCCATCTCTTTCTCTTTCCCTCTCTCATCCTCTACCCCTCTCCCTCTGCCTCACTCTCTCTCCCACTGTCTCTCTCTCTCTCATTCTCTCTCTCTCTCTCTCTCTCTCTCTCTCTCTCTCTCTCACTCCATATTGTAGTGGATGGGCATGGATGAATGTAAAACGTAAACAAGGAGTACTTAAGAAAAAGAGAGAGAAAGAGAAAGCAAGAGAAAAGAAAGAGAGAGAAAGAGAAAGAGAGAGCTCTTCTGTATAATACGAATCTATCGGGCACTATAGAACGCTCCTATTGGACCCCAACACTTCATCTGTACAAGCTAGCCTATAACAACAACAACAACAGGGAAATGTTGTACTTTCTCAATTCATTTATCCTAGCCTCTGTGCTCTTGATGAATGTGAATTAGTGTGTGTGGACCACACAGGTGATGTGACTGAGCTCTAAGCATTTCAAGCATTTATAAAAAAAAATGTATCCCAACGTTTTTCCCTGGTGAATGAAACAAGGCTAAAATAAAAGACGAAAAACTAGGCCAACTGACGGAGGGCTAGCTCTTTCCGAATATTGACACTTTTCTTTTTCTCGGCGTGTGCTGCTGTAGTCGTTTTATGGATCTTTGGGGATGGTGTGCATGCTGGTATTTGGATAGAGAGAGAAAGTGTGCTGATATTTGGATAAAGAGAGATGGGTTGAGAGTGAAAATATGAATATTTATAAATAGAGGAGGATGATTTTATTAAATATATCCTAACTTGTGAAATCCAGGATGCACATACACTGTACCTGCATAGTAAAATAAGAATCCTGGGGAAATCACGTGTGATCGGCAAGCATGCATGATGCAATATTGAAGAGTATTATGGCATTCTACATAGTGAAGATGGATCACTTTTTGTCACGGTATATTTTTCATTTTCTAACATTAGATCATATGTCATATTTGAAAAGAATATAAACCTCTAATAAATGTTGCAATATAAAGTTACTCTGCACAGGCAGAACCTGCATTTAATATTTATTCTATAAAGAATTTCAGTCTGTCTGAGTTATGAATGTTTTTATCCATCCTCCACGGCCCCACCTTTTTTCCCTCCCCTCCCTCTAGTCTCCTCACTATTGGTATTTCCAAACCAGCATCCCCACGCCTTGTTGCCCTGACAACAGACACCTGGGCCAGCATTTCCATGTAGACTCATGCATGACTGATGAGGTCTTCCCACCTAGTCGGGGACTGGGCTGAGACGCGAAGCTGCGAGCCGCTCACAGCTGGCCGTTGCTCCGCTTCTCTCGGAAACTCAAATCTCATTACAACAATTACAATCAATACAGCGCCGGTGGAGGCGCGGCACGTCACTGTGTTTCATTTCTCTACTCCGCTAGAGACCGTTCCCCGCTTACGCCTCCGCCTGATTCGATAAAACACGGCTTACAGCGCGTAATTGTCCCCCTCTTGGTGTCGCCTTGTCAACAGTGTACCCGGCCGTGAAATTCCACTAGTGTGCCTTTTGGGCTCAATCACTCCCCACTGCCAGCTTCTATAACAAGAAAAGAGGCATACTTTTTGGGGGGATTTTCACAAAGGAGATTTGATGTTAAGAAATGTGTGTTCACCCAGTAAAAAAGGTAATCTATCCATTTTACCTAGAAGATAAGATAATTTTGATAAGTCTATTTTCAAGTAAGTAACCACACCCTAACTGTAAAGCATACCCTCTTTTGGATGTGCGATGGAAATATCTATTTCCTCACCACCCCTTTATTGTCTGGTTGGTGGAAACCAGAAGTATTGTCCCCTCAGCTAAATAACGAGCTAATTAGTGCTCTTTCTAAAATAGCTGGAGTAATTCCAGGACAGATCACTGTGGCTATGAATAGGGAAAAGGCTATTTCTCATCTTCATCTGTCTGTGCTTTGGTAGTTTTTGTCTTGTCAATGAGAGCTGTTCTGATTTCAGTAGTTCTTGACAGATAATTCAAGATTTGACTGACTGGTGAAGGAGGTACTGTAGGCTACAGTATATCTGCTCCAGACAATGTTTTATACCTTGAATGCATTTTCTCTTCTTTCTGAAAAGGGCGTGGCATTCCATTGTACAGCACACACACACACACACACACACACACACACACACACACACACACAGTCCAACAGGATGAGCGACAGCCATAATCCGAGGTGCGATTGATCTCTTAGTCTTTTATCCACTGGAGGAAAATCACTTCAGACACACCCTCCACCCCTCCATCACTCCACCCCCTCCTCCACTCCAACCCCTCTATTTGGTCGGACCAGATAAAGACCCACTATCCCCCTCCATCTCTCCCTCCACCCCCCTGTCCTCTCTCACCCCAGCTCCCATCCAGAATACCCACACCCCTCCTTCCGCCCCAATATTGTTCCTGTTTTGATCTCCGCTGGTGAAATCCGAGAGCGACGCGATTCAAAGCACCGGTTGCTATGGTTTTCCCACTTAGATTGCATTACTATAGCAACGCTGTTTCCCTGGACTTAGGCTAAAAGTTACCCAGCAGGACTCCCAGGTATTAAAAGGATACTTCAGGATTTTGGCATACCAACAACCCACCCGGGGAAGTTGCAGCATGCTAGTAGATACCCATAAACTTACAGTCATTGCGCTAACGCTAGTTAGCTTTGGCTTGCAAAACTACCTCTACCTCTTCCTTCATACTGGACACAGAAACATTAAAATGGTATTCACGAGTTCATCTGACTCTGGGGAAGTAGGTAAAGGGCCTCATTTCAAAAATCCCGAAGTATCCCTTTAAGACCCACACAGCGCTTAGCACATGGCACTTAATAACACAATAATAGAACAATATTTCTGTTCAGGAGTCCCAGACATACTGTATATCAAAATAGGAAGAAATAATATGCTCTTAATTGGGAAGGCACAGTAAGAGGAGTTTGCTTGTTGAAGCAGTGTATAATTCATTACCGTACATTGCTTATTTAAAGAAAGAGAAGACATCAGCATAGACCGCTGGGTTGTTTAGCAACAAAACCGGTGCGTGCGCAACCCTTGGGGCAAAACAGACGGGTTGGTTTAGAATAAAATGATTATTGACAACATGTAAACTGCTGTATATTTCCTCTCCAAATGTTTATTGAAAACATAAATTCATTTTCACAATGAGCACTTGTTACAGTTGTTGGTTAGCTAGCTAGCGAATTTGAGCCATATTAGCATAGACGTGACTTGAGTCAAAACAAGATATGGTATCAATAACAAAATACAACGAGCTGAAACAAACCACCTACGATTCTCCACATGGCAGCTTCTTGTCATTGTTGCTAGCTATCTGACCGTCCAGAATCATAACGCCACACAGCCTTCTGCCTCTGTAATGCGCGTGCATAATTTTCGTGACATTGTCAGGCAACCCGTCTATTGCATTCACAATACTTCTAGCCAAGCCTACGCCCATTTTCAGATAAAGCCAAATCACTATCTAATGTATTAGTTGTTGAACCGTTTTTAAGGGTATATTGGCATGTCTGTATGTGGATTGTCATTTAATAGAACAGTGAAACTAGTGTACACAATATAGCCTATACTCCAACAATCCAGTAGCCTAACTCCTTACCATACTAATAGCTTCAATATTGATACAGCATGATTATCGATAGCAGCCGCTCCCTCCATCGTACTTCATGCATAACAAGACTGATCAATTTATAATGTTACATCATCAATCAGCTGTTGTCATTTTGCCCAGTCGGCAAAACAGCTGCTAGTTTTTCTATGGATATCTGCCTGTCGGTCCAATCAATTCCTCATCAGTTCTGTTTTTAGAAGCGCCCTTACCAGAACATTCAGGGATACCGATACTGTTGCTAGGCCGCTGTGTGGTTGATGATGTGGTTATTTTCTTATTGAAGCCGTCGTGTTTTTAGCCTTGGTCAAGAGAGAAAAAGAGAGGGGAAAAGAGGGAGAAAGAAATGAGGGGAGAGGGGCGAGAAACGTTTGCTGGAGTGCATCAGCTACGCAGCATTTACTTTCAGTGTGATTCCAGGTACTTCGAAGAACTTTTGAGTCATTTAAAAGGAGAGCGAGAAAAAGAGA